>NC_132819.1:1497500-1840000 GCF_048594095.1 Paramormyrops kingsleyae | reverse complement strand
CGATGTGTTATAAATAAAACCACCTGGATGGACCCATCTCCTTTCGAGGCTAAACTTTAGTTAACCTAGCCCATCTAGCTCTCTGTTGCTGTGTTAATGACTCTAAAAACAAACAAAAAAAATCAGCCCTATTGTTGAAGTCGCATCCGAAACTTAACAACCAGCAAAAGTTTCACAGGACTATTATCAGTTAATTTAAGTTTATGTTACTGTTCCAGTAAAATTAACTGTATTGATTAAACACAAGGTCACAAAAATAAAATAGTTTCACTGTTAACCAGGGAAACAGATTGAAGGTGAAGTGTTATGTTCATTGTTAAGGCTCATTCCCTTTAATAAATACTTTAAAAATCAAGATTTGACAATTTCAGGTGAATTAAATTAATTTTTATATTACACATTATAGACTATATCAGTAAGAAATATAACTTTGTTATGCACTTACCGTTCTTTTCAGGTCTTTGTAATCCTTTGAAAATGGCAGTTGAGTTGCAGTGGGAAAACCTGAAGAAACGTGTATTTCATTATATTAGATGCAGAATACTAAACCTCATTATCCCTCTGTTGCCAAAATTAGAATAGCAATTTGAGGGGTAAGGGCTCTAATTCCAAGTTCATTGAATGCAAAAAGTACATTGCCATCATCAAGCCAGAAACCTAAATGAGATTCACTCAAAACATTTCTTTACCTTAACTACAGCTTAAATACCCTTTTTACATTGTATGAGAAAAGCAGAGTACTTTTAGATATTTCTGTTTCAACCCACGGGGGGCATCATCGACTCCAGAGGCTTTGTTGCATGGTAACAAAACCATGTTAATCAAGGGAAACCTGTACACCAATTCTGAAAGGTGAGCACTCTTACTGCATGCATACAGGGACCAAATAGCATGCAGTTTTCCCTATTCCTGCAATACCTTTCACAGCATTGGTGGGGCATGCAGATGTATGCCTTCTCCAAGTTCCCAAAATACATGCAGACTGTTACCATATTCTCATGAACCCTCTCACAGCTGTGCACGGAAGAAGAGTAAGTCCTTTGTTCCATGGTCAGGCCAGAATCCACATTGTTCCTCCTGAATCCTAGGCTCAACTATTGGGCAGAGTCTCCTCCCCAGTACCTTGACACAGGCTTTCCCCAGGTTCCTGAGAAGAATGATCCGCCTGTTGTTGGAACAATCCCTCTGGTGCAACTTTTTTTTTTAAAAAAGGGGGGCTACCATCCCTGTTTGCTGTCCACCCCTGCAGCTTTTCCACCACCGAAGCCTCAGATCGTTGTACTGATTTCATCTATGGTGACAGACTCTGATCCACAAAAAAGTGGATTCCTTGTGAGAGAGCATATCAGAATGCTGAACATTATCTTCAGCACTTCCCCACCCCAAATGAAGACAGCCCGAGTAAAATCCTACCTCCCCCTCCTGAGAAGCTGAATGGTTTTCCAAAACATCTTTGAGTCTATGGCCTCCCTATACTTCTCCCATGTCTGTGCCTTCATCGCCATGACTGCTTTCACTGCTGTTTTTTGGATTGTTGGTAGCTTTCAGTTGTCTCAGGCTACCCAGTGGAAGCGTTGCTCCTTCTCCTTCATCATCTTAACAGCTCCCTTTGCCACAGGGTTACCACCTGACAAACCCCCATTACCTTCTGGCCACAACTCTGTGCAGCCACTGCAATGAACAGATTCAGTGTCCCTAAGTCACTCAGCACTCAAAATAAATTTTTCCAGAGGTTTGTGTTAAATTCATTTCAGCCAGACATTCCCAGCAAATCAGGACTGCTCATCTGGGTCGTCCAGGTTCATCTGGCTTCCTCCCCATGCACCAAATCCAACTCATTAAGCATTGATTGGTTGATAGCTCTGCCCCTCTCTTCTCCCAAAACACATAGCCTCAAGACAGAAGATACAACTATCACTGACTTTTGATCTAGGGTGTTCTGGCACCATGTAAACTTATGAGCATCCTTGTGTTTGAATATGTTTGTTATGGACAATCCCCTTGGCTTTCAAAGAAATCGAGTAATGATTCACCACACGGGTTTAGACCCATGTGACCATTCTTCCCAATCCCACCCCTCCAGGTATGTCCGTTATTCCCTATGTGACCATTCAAGTCTCCCAGTAGGTCTCCAAGGTCTCATCCTTCCCAGCCATCTCAAAAGCACTGCTCCTGACTCCTACCTTTCATTTAGCAGGTAGTGAGCCCATGTGTCATATAGCCATATCAAGCTGAGTTTAGCTGGGTTACATGAATGGTCCAGTCACTAGGCACCAGCTGATGAATACCATCCCCAAGCTGACCCCCAATCATTCACATTTTTAAGATCAGGAGCTGTAGTAAATAATAATGCAGCTATGAACTGGTTACAACAGACAAAAATACGTTAAGTGAGACCAGCCAAGAGATCACAAAGTCAGAGGCAAAACAAGTCCAAGGGTGGGGGCTACATGAGGTGTTCATGGAACAGATGGTTCTTGAGACATTTCTTGAAGTTTGAGAGGGATTATGATGAATTAATGTAGATGGGGGGCTCATTCCACCATTTAGGACCACACACAATAAAAGTCTAAAGTGAGATTTCTCATGTGGTCAAGGGATCTCCAGATGACATTGGTTTGCTGACCGAAGGAGGGTGAGACAGATCTTGATGAGCATCTTTGGGGCATTACAAAGTGGGCATTGCTATAACAGTATTAAAGTTGCTGTATACCTCAAAAGAAATTGACAGAATCTAAGACATTTTATTTTGTCAAAACAATGTCGTATGATGTAATCGCTGCAGTACTCTCTGTTTTGGCACACTGTCTATGCAGGGTCCCCCTGATCCTACCCTCTATCCATGATTGACTGACATAAATGTGACACCACCACCACACTTTAAATATTTGAAATATGTGTGTTTACAGTAGATGTCTTAACCATGTAATTTTTGCCTTGGCATGAATGTGTTTTGTTAGCGTAATTGGCTAACCTGTGTGTGCCAGTGCCAGTATTAAACTAATACTGACTGTTAATAAAGAGAGCAACTTCCATTTAAAAAAACTGGTCTCCATCTCCTTTATTAAAATAAATAATAATAATAATACATTTTATTTTATAGGTGCCTTTCAGAGCACACAAGGACACCGTACACAATTATACAACGAAGAACAATCAGAATTAAAAATATTTTGAATTGAAGTCTATGGACAGCTTTACCCTTGACATTACTGTGAAAAAAAACAGTATAATATATATCCATCCATCCATCCCTCCATCCCTTTTGTATCCTCTGGTACTATGCAGGGTCATGGGAGTCTGGAGCCTATCATATAAGTTATGGGTGCAAGACAGGGAATAACGCAGTATTGGGCACCATCTCATCGCAGGCCACTCACACCAGTGCCTCACACATTCACACCTATGGACAATCTGACAATTCCAAAGTTGTTTTTGGATTTTGGAGGAATACTGGAGACCCAGATATATGTAAGTGTATATTTGTGCAAAAGTGTATGTAAGTGTACATTTGCTCAGAACAAAAAAACACGATTAACATTAGAACATATGAAAATTAAGAGTAACACAATGAAAACTAGTGAAAATCTCTTCTGTTCTCCAAAAAATTACTGACATGTAGTTGGATTCCATTCCAGGTATTTATTAAATTTCACCACCAGCTCACATAATTAATTTATTAATTTAAAAAGAATGAGATTAACTATACAAGGTATGTTAGTGGTCGACTCAAAAAAATACATGGATATACTGGATGGTTGCTGCAAATATGGGGGTGATGTTAGCAGATGATTTGAAATGGACAGAGAGAGAGAGAGAGAGAGAGAGGGGCAGACAGACAGACACTTTATTGATCCTAAACTGGGGAATTTTACAGGCATAATTGCATAGTGTTACACCAAAATAAAGATCATTTACACATAATTTTCTTTAGCTGCCTAAGAATTTTGCACAGTACTGTATGTATGCTTGGAGGCCAGGGGGTACTAACATTCACCCAAAAGTAACATGCATTTTTATACAACATATTTTGCCCAAGGGGTTAACGATTCCTGACTACACCACTGTATGTAGAAATATAAGCGCGTCATTTATATTAACTCCAGTTGAATGATATTATTTTTGTAGTATTTTCTAAATTTATATTAAAGGGGCTGAATCATATCAGTAAAACTATGACAATCAATGTAACCTACACACAGCAACACAAAACACTGTCTTGCGTGTACGCCCCTAATTTAATGACAACTCCCTATGAACCCATCCATATGAAAAATATCATGGTCTTTAAATGTACTAAACAGGTCACTATTACCACTAAATAAATGTATTATGTAATGATTTACATTAAGTGCATCTTCATAATGCATTTATATGAACATGACAGGTTTAATATAAATCAGTATAATATACATTAATATACATTACAATAGCAAACATTATAATTGTATAATTTAATTCATGTATATTAATATATGTTTTGCTCATTGAAAGTGTTATGAAAGAAATACTTTAAGACATGTTAAGGTTTACTTACATGCTGCTTATTAATGTCCTAAGAACACATTATAAATGGATTATGAAGGTGCACTTAATGTAAATTTACTCATACATTTTTTTGATCCAAAGTGTACTGGATCAACAGCACTGCAGTGGACTAACATTCCATCCAGGCTGTGCCCCCGTCTCATGCCCATTGGTCATATGGCGCATTTCTACCACCATCAAGAACAGAGCCGTACCCAACCCGTGCTACAAACTAGTGCTTTTCCATTGCAAAGTATGCAAGCTGTAACTGCACTGACATGGCCCTGCTTACTAAGAGTAACCAAACCAAGCTGGTGAGAGGCATATCACTGCAGACAGGAGCCGAACGTTGAGTAGGAGGTGCAATGTAGAAGGGGTTTATAATGGTTATCTGATAACCTAACCCTAACCTTTGGTATAAACCCCTCCTACTTGATATTGCCTCTTCAACTCGACACTCGGCTCCTGGCTGCAGTGATATATATGTACTTGGAGCTGGTAGTGTCACCACCATCTGATTGGTAGAAATGCACTTGCATAACACAGTGATTCCCAGAGACTTGCCAGCAAAAATTAGTTACACAGTATATAATAATAATAATAATAACACATAGTAAATCATGATGCACACCGTGTGAACAGTAAATAAGCATCTCTTTGGTTTTAATATCACTGTCGCTCTCCCAACTGTGGATATGGATCTAGAGGAGGGATAGACACAGCATCAATGTATGCATTATAGGAATTCCATGTATCTACATTGGATGTATTAAGATGTACTTTTCCATAAGGGAAGCATTCAGACATAATATATATGACGATATTTAATTGAGGGAACCAAAGGTAAAGACAATAAACTAGCTTGATTTCTGGTATCCTGGATAAACCTTGTGACCTAAACTCAGTAACTTGTAAACAAAAACATCAAATTGTTCATGAACATGAAAAACACAAAAATAGATATTAACAGCTGTCATCTCAGCTATTGAAAATTGTTTAATCTATTTTTGCTGTTTAGTGACCAAAATCCATTATTGCCTGAAACTAACTTTATAATTCTCTTTTTGTTTGAATTAGCAATTCCAATACACCACAGTGACTGCCTGTTCTATTCATAGGGATCTCTTATGTACGCTGGCTTTTGTTCCATACAAATTAATTAGATCTCTTCTGGAGGTTGATTGAATTCAGACTATTTGTTAACATTTCTGAATTATTTATGAGAAAAGGATACCAGCCTTGCCAACATCAGCGTAAATAATATAAAATAATAGACTATATATTGAGTTGTGTTTCATTTGGTGAAGCATTTTGGACATTAATCAAAAACATACCTGTACCAGGACCTGCAGTCTAGGTAAAACCTAATGGCCTGGTCATTCTCGTCTGAGTGATATACCAGCAGCCCATCAATTCGAAATAACCAAGCTGCTGATGGGGAAAAACAGCACATACAGATGGTACCCAGCTGATTGGGATCCGCATTCAGAAGTCCATCCAGTCGTCTCACCTAGTTAAGTTTGCCGGAGGGTGGGGGTTATTTGACAAAAAACGCAAGGGTGTTAAACGATGGTTTTGTTTCCATTTGAAATGTGAGACATTAAAACGTCCTAACATAAAAAAGGATTTACTAGTGCGCTATTTCCTTTCTTTCTAATATGAAAGCAGTATGTCGTTGATTTTATAACTAATTCGAATATGGTACGCCTTCTTTATTTTACTCTCCTGGATCCAGCATCCATCTCCTAGATCTGTTTACTTCCTACCGACCCTGATTCAGCAGGTTCCGTGCATTTCCAGACAGTCGTCCAAATAGACCTTTCCCCTCATCATTAAGTGTATGTTAGTAATCCTGGTTTAATCCGAAAAGGAAGACATGGGTCGCCTTCGAAATGCTCGGCGTACAAGCGCACTCCTTCCAGCAGAAGGGCCTCGGTGAAGCTCCACAAATCAGCAACAACCCCTGCACCCCCATACAACTCAGCATGGTACGAAGCTTCACCGTGACGCCCACCAAACCCTTCAGACAGCCTTCCATCGTCACCCCTCCTGCATGATTTGAAACGTCATCGTGAAACTGTGCACAATCCACACCCCCATCACCCCTCCCTCGTCCGGTTCCCCCAGCACTGAACGCAGACTGCCTGACCGACGCCTATTCGCGGCTGGAGGCTCGATCTGCTCTGCGCCGTTCCCGGGCTGCTGGAAGTGTCAAGAGCTTTAAAGGCGAGAGGGGAGTCCGGTCATGCAGTAAAGGAAAAAACGAAAAACATAACAGACGCTCGACGATTTTACCTGGTTTCAAGACACTTTATTATCTTAAATAAATAATAATGCGGAAGAGTCGGAGAGGTCGGGATACACTGTGACTGGGACGTGGATCCGCCAGGTTCCTCCTGCGTGACGCCATTGATTACCCGCTACGCCGTTACTCTTTTTTTTTTTTACCTACAGCTGCTACATTAACTGTTACCTGTTAGATTTGCAGTCAACTTTTTCAGTCTCAGAAAAGACTGAACATCCATCTGAAGTGAGTATCCATTATGTGCGCCTTTGCAGTCCCTGCGCGCATTGCTTCTTTTTTTTTTTAGCAAACTGTATGCATGATAAACGTTTTCATCGGTACGGAGCGGGCCTGGTAGCGGAGTAAGCCACGGTTCCGCGGAAGCAGCACTACGCTTGCGACTCGTCTGGCCCGCATGCAACAGATGTCAGCGTGTCGGCCGAGGACTGGAGCCGCCGTCGTTTATTCCTTTCGGTGCAGAGAGACCTCGTCTAACTGGGAGACGCGGAAACTCGGTTGAACAAGCGCAGGTTTATTCGATGGCCGTTTCCGCATCTCCAGCTGCACTATTTGGAGTGCAGAGCAGAGTGTCTGCGTTCTGTTTGTGAAGAGTAACGGGGGCGGGAGTCGTGTTAACCCAGACAGCCTGCTGTGGGATATGGGGGGCGTTGTGTGTCGGGGGGGATCACGTGTGTGTTAACTCTTCCTTTGAGTGAGTGACGCCGCACAGCACGTGGATCAAATTGGGATACGGGGTTCTCCGGAAACGTTTGGGGCTGGATATTGGGACTTCAATGACCAAATTGCTGATTTACCGCATAATCAGCGATAGCTTAGGTCGCTGCATGGTTGTTTAGAAAACCACAACTGCTGTAAACAGAAATGCCTTCCTGCCTAACAACGTGCGTTTGTATTCCCCGGGAGAGTAGAAAAGAGTTTTTTTATGTGCACAAACAATGCGGGGAAAGTGTTGCTTGTATGATTTGTGTAAACCCATCATACTCTGGATCAGTTCTAGTACTGGTGTTACTTAGTGCATATAGCTGGTTTTTCGGATATGTTCAAGGTCACTGTTGTTGGGGCCATTTTTAGGATTTGAGCCAGCAATGCTCAAGTGATCAGCATGATCCTTCCACACCTGTACGTATGGGATATTGCCTTAGGTGAAGGCGGTGCCTGTTTCTATCCAGTATTGTTGGTAAAATGGTGGAAGCTCTTTTGATACAAATCATTAGTGTGACTGTACACTCTGAGGCATTTTTCTAAAAACAGATCTCTTAGCATCCATTACCTGTAAAGGATATTATGAAGTCAGGCATGACTCTGGTTACAGTAATGACCCCGCCATTTGAAGAACAAGCTGCTTATTCACTTAAAGGCTTCTCACTCCTCTTTTGTCCTTATTGTACATGGTCTTTTCTTTCAAAACCAGTTTCTTTTAATTATCCTGCATGAAAAGCGTTTCATTGTGTCTTTCATTCAGTGAGCTGGGAGTGTCCCTTCTCTGCGGTGAGGGTGACCTCCCTCCTTAAAGGGTGGTGTGATGCACAGAAACATCTTTTGGTCTCCGACACTCTCCATCTGCGGCTACGGTTACACAAAGTGTGGCCAAGCCAAGGCACACCCAGGTGTTTGTACCGTAAAGGGCACGTGGGTGTGTTGGCAAGAAAGTGACGCTGCTGCTGTGACGTCTGTCACGAGGCTTAGGGCCACCACCCGGCCTACCTGTGGACATTAGGTGCCTTGTGCTCGTGTGTGGCTCTTGCCTGTCAGTCAAGTTCTTAATACCAAGCTGTCTAACTTGCTGCTTGTTTATGTAATCTATTAAAATTGAAAGTTCCCAAAATGGGTGCTTCTTACTCACTTCTATAAAAAGAAACAAGCCTTTCCATCTTCTCATCGATTGAAGGGTTGTTTTTGTACAATAGGGTGGATTAGGAGACGATGAGTGTTGCGTCTCTGAAGTACGCATTCGCTGTTTGTCATGACAGTTTAAAGTATTTCAGATATACAACCCAGCTGGGGGTAGGTACTTCCTGGGTAAGGCAGCTTTTTTCTTTTCCCAAGTCGAGCCCCTCAACTCCTCCGTTCTCCACAGTTAGTAACTGTGAGAGTCGGCCTTGCTGGAAGGTATCCTTTGGGTCAGGATCACAGCTGCTCATACATGTATTTATTCATGAGGTCCTCTGCTGTAAGAATGTTTTTGCAAAGAATTATAGTGATACTTTATTCATATCCATGAGGAAATCTTTTCGCCTTTTCCATCTTGCTATCCATGAGACACACAAACAGGTGAGAGCAAGCTTGGAGGTCAGTGCAGGGTCAGCAGCATACAGTGTCCTGGGAGTCATTGGGGCCTTGTTCAGTGGCACGACAGTGGCATCAGTCTGCTAGCCCTGGGATTTGAACCAACAACCTTCCAATCACAGGCATGGAGACCTATCCCACTGAGCCACACACTGCCCCTCACACATACCCAAGATGAGACCTCACTGTTGCCCAGGCCCGTGGCTGCAGTCGGCAGCAAAATATTGCATGTCTGCGTTTTTTTAAATTGAATCACATGGCATTAAGCCAGATAATGGAAAATTTAAACAAACACTATTTTCTATTTTTATGTTAAAAGTCGGGTAGGGTAGTTCCCAGTCAAACTAGCCCCAAAAAGCTGAGTCCTAGAATATTGTAAGTTTTCACATGTTATAAGTTTTCACATGCATTAACTGGAAAAAAAAATGCCCTTTTATTGTGCCCAATCATAGTTCCTGGGAGGCAGTTGTGGGATCTTTTCTTTTTTTTTTTTTTAAGGCTCAACAATTTGGGGAAAGCTCTGATAGTGTTTTTTTTCTGACAGATATTGCAATTGCAATTTAATTTGTTTGGTCAGACGTGCTGTATAATGCAGCCTTTGTGATTTGCTAATTGTGTTGTTTCAAGCTTTGTTAATGGGATTTTCCACTACTGCCACCTCTCAAAACTTTGTTTTTACAAAGATTGCAAATTGCCGTGTTACTAGTTGCTGTTAAAAGTGTAAAATACTTCCAGATTGTCACCCTCCTATCTGATGTTCTTGCGCTCCTCCCTACTGCGAAGGGTATGCACATGACGTCACAGCAGGCAGAAGTCACTACACTCACACCCAGTGTCAGCTTAAGCTTTCGGCTTGAATACTGCAAAAAAACACATCTAAAACGAGATAGAGCTGTCGTGCGATTGATTGTACAAATAGATTAAATAGGAAATAGGGCCTATCTTTTTAGAAACTTCCAAAAACTGATACTGATCCAAATACCGGATAGGTGCATCTCTAGTTTATGGTGATAAACTTGCTATACTGGGTTCAATTTGGAAGGTACGCAAAAGTGCAAGGAAAAGAGAGAGAAGTAGTGTAACAAAATGGAGCATATGGAATTTTATTTGTATTTCAATTACATTGAATGCATTAATGAATACCTTTTTTTTTTTTTTTTTTTTTTGCACCTGTGTCTGTATTTCTACCTCAGAAAATTCAGTCTCTGCAATTCAACATAAACATGCTCTGAATTTCCTTTCAATTTTTATATATATGATAGATATAGTTATAGATATGGAAATTCTAGAGTCTCTAAAGGGACATGGTTGGAAAATATTATTTATTATTTTTATTGCTATTATTATTATTATTATTATTTATTAGTTTTGTTTTCCTGGCGGAATGTTAGCTGTGCCTACTGTGAGCGATTGCAAAAACATTTGTGTGGGGCTTCAAAAATTTTGCGTGGAACACAAAACTATTTCTAAATATGTTAGAACTCTGTCCCTTTAGGGGCTCTGTAAAATTCTGACCAATGGCAAAATGTTTTTGTGTAATATTGCTGACCCAGCAGAGGAGTACTGATGGCTGTGAAAGTTGCCAGTAGGGCTGAATAATATCACCTCGTGTTATAATCGCAATTTATATGATGCATGTGTAATAATCACCAGAGCTTTTGATGACGGGTGAAACATTTGTCCGGGCACCAGCTTTTCGGTACTATATGGACGTTTACTTACGCCCGCAATTTATTAAGAAGATTAGTAGTGTGCGTAAAATATTAGTAATCTATATATATTCAGCATATTATGTTTAATAAACGTGTGGGACTTTGAACTGCAAAAAGTACCGCCACAACACCAGCATCTTCATCTTGTTTATCCATGATAACTCCTCTTTCAAAAGATGTAATGGCTGCTGAGCTGTCCCTTTCTTCACTGCCACTTCAGCTTCCATGATGCAGCAAAACTGTTGTGTGTGGCATACTCCGCTAATCTAATTTAATAAACATAAGGATATAGACTGCTAACTTATTTTAGGCATACTGCTTTCCAAATTGTAGGCGTAAGGTAATGTCTATATACTACCGAAAAGCTGCTGTCCAAACAAATGTTTTGCCCATCATCTAAAGTCGTGATGATTATTGTGTATGTGCCATATAATCATGAGTACATCATGCAGCCCTACCTACCAAGTCTGATTAGCTGAATCATGTTACAACTTTTTTTTTTATTCTATGGAAAAAGAAAGATCGATCTACTGGCCAGATTTAATAATGAATTATAAATGCACTGTGGACCGTATAAAACCATATCTGGGCAGGTACTCTGAGACCTCTAAGTACAGTTGTCATCCGTCCCATATTGAAAAGTAATCCCTATTTTGAACCAATGCAGAGCATGTTTTGTCCCCTATTTTCAGATTCCCACTCCGCCCCAATAACTAACAACTAACAAAATGACTTGTTCATTGGGGTGACAGTGCAGCTTCATATAAAATTGTGTTAAGCTTAACCTACATATAAGCTTTTTGCATCTCCCATGCTTATTTAGCATAAAAGTTACTTTATAGTTATATATCACAATAGTTCCTATTGTTCATTGGGAAAGCAACCCATGAAAGCAGACAGGTCTGACAAAAGAAGTCGAGGACCCAGGAATTCAGAATCAGGTTCCTGAACTTTGGTGCCTATTGGGTGCTGTGCGCTTTGTATGAAAGTGTCCTCTTGGAAAACAATCACGTTAACATGCTTGTGTGATTGATATATCTGTGTGATGAGGGCTCTTTAGATGGTGTGTAGTATGGAAAAGCTACAGTCAGACAGCTTGGCAAGTGGTTGCTCTGCTAGGCCAGAGGCTCACTGTGTGCTAGTGAAACCACCCTTTTCCAAGTAGAACTTCAGGATAATTTCCTTATTTTCATGGTTTTAGATTCTGTTATCTATCTTGGATGCCAAGAAAGATCTATACTAAATGGAACAAGTGTAATAAAATCTGTCCTCTGTATCTATAAAATGCAAAATTATTCCACAGCCCTGGTGGCAGCTTCTGACAGGCTCGTTTAGCTAGCGTTTCCCCTCATGCAGCATGTTAGGATGACAGACCAGGGCCAAATGATATTCAATATGATCTTGTTTAATTACTTTTTAATGCATTGTAACATCCATTTTATAAAAATGAAATCATTCAGTATTTGAGGTGTTCTGTCATGTGGTGCATACACACTGGTATATAAGGTTTTTTCTGTCTTCTTTAGACTTCATTAACATCCTTTATCCCTTTTTTGAGGCTGCGCTACTTTCAGTTCTCCTTGAGCTCCTAATTCTGTATCGCTGATGAACAATTGGCACAGTGAGTTTACAAAATTTTAATACTTCAGAGGGAACTGAGATGTTGTGTGATGAACAGAGTGAATAATGTAATGAATCTCTGATTAAGTAAACGGCTTATTTTATAAACTGTTAACTACAATTATTAGTCATAGGGATTGTTCTGCAACTGTTGGTGATAAAAATTGTGAATGTCACATTACTTTGAGGGGAATTTAAAGATGCAGTCCATGTTTTATTCATAGTTCAGAGGTCAGTAGCTGTAGATGCCTCAGTTCCCAGCAGTTTCATGCCTCATTTGCCAGGGCGACACATTCAGGTCATGGGGGGGGGGGGGGCTACGCAGACCTGACGGAAATGACGGCATGTGGCAAGGTGTGCCGCTGGGTCCCCGCTCCAACCCCACCCTGTTTGCTCCACATGCTGAAGAACGGCCTGTGACATACTGCCAATAGCTGTTTGTGGTTATGGGAATCTCCCAGTTTTCTCCTGGAGCCGCTCGACAAAGGCTTTCCGTTACCACTTCACAAACCAGAATCCTAGACTTAAAGCCCGGCTCCAGTACCTTCTCCACTCCACAGCGTCACCCACAGCAATGGCTGTACACTCTCTCTCCTCCCCAGTATGTTGGCATGGCTCAGCGACTGCTTCTGGCACGAGCGCCTCTGGTTTCCCGAGGGCCTGGGCTGGGCCGACCTCCAGGACCGGGATGGCCGTATCTACGCCAAGGCCCATGATCTCTGGGTCACCATCCCGCTGGCACTCTGCTTTCTCATTGTGCGGCACATTTTTGAGAGGTCAGCTTATTCCTCCTACTCTTCATCTGTGGTCCTGTCCCATTTGGTCTGATCTGGCTTAGTCCTACATTTGTTTACCTTTACTCCTTTTGTGTTCTGGGATGATGATGATGATGATGATACCTATCTTACCCCGTCAGAGTGGTTGCCACACCACTCGCCTTGCTGCTGGGGGTCCGGGAACGGGTTCGCCACAGGGCCACTCCCAATCCTGCGTTGGAGGCCTTCTTCTGCACAGTGACCAAACACCCCGCTCAAGTGAGCTCCCCATGGCCGTTACTTTGCACTGTCATGGATGCACATGCTCGTTGCATTTTGATCATTGCTCTCTCCCGGTTCCTGTACCCTCAGGCTGCAGTGCAGATCTTAAGCAAACAGGCGGGAGTCTCTGTGCATCAGGTCCGCCGGTGGTTCCGCCGCCGCAGGAACCAGGACCGACCCAGCAAGCTGAAGAAGTTCAGAGAGGCCAGGTAGCCAGCGAGGCAGCTGGCCCCGTTGCGATGGGTCACATGGGGGAGGCAGGCAGGGGGCGGGGGTGGGGCGGTGGAGAGATTGTGTTTATCGGTATTTTTGCCCACTGCTTCTTGCTGTTGTACCAGGTCACAGCATAAATGTCACAGCTACTGAAACCACGCAAGTGTCACGTAGGAAATGTCACCTGCCCAGAGTGCTTCCTGCTCTCTCTCCTTCCTCTGTCTCTCCCTTTGTCCCTGTCCCTACTCCCGTCCACCTCATCTCCTTATCTTTCCCTCTTCCACATTGTGCCCCTCTCCTCTCCTCCTGGTGCTGTACAGGGTGTGTGGCATCACGCTATCTGTTGAATGTACAGCCTGGGCCCTGCATGCTGTGGGTCTGAACAGGCCAGTTCTCCTTACGGCTGATTCACACTTCGCTTTTCTGTGTGCCGCTATGGTCCGTGCACAGGGTGAGTGACATCATAGTCGTCATCAGCGGTGTCTGGTGGACTATGTGCCTGCAGCCCAGATTTTTATGTCCGGTGGACGTTATGCTTGTAGCTGCACTTCAACTGCGCATGTGCAAGGAAATTGACTAGGTATTTCCAGTAGGTGACTCCACTGACATTTACAGAGTAGAAGTCGACAAGGAAAGAATAGAAAAATGTTGTTGTTGTTGTACTTATGGTGAGCAGTGATATGAGGAGGGCAGAGGTATCCACATACACTATATGAACAAAAGTACTGTGACACCTGCCCATTACACCCACAGGGGTAATCTCTTTCTTAATCCATAGGCATCTATATGGAGTTAGTCCCCCCCAGCTACAATAGATGCCACTCTTCTAGGAAGGCTTTGCACAAGTTTATGGAGTATGTCTGTGGGAATGTTTGCCCATTGATCCAGAAGAGCATTTGTGAGGTCTAGCGCTGATGTTTGACGTGAAGGCCTGCCTTGCAATCTCTGTTCTATTTCATCCCAAAAGTGTTCAGTGGAGTTGAAGTTGGCAAGTTCTTCCACACCAAAGGCAGTCAACCATGTCTTCATAGACCTTGCTTTGTGCACTGGGGCACAGGCATGCTGAAACAGAAAAGGGCCTTCCACAAACTGTTCCCTCAAAGTTGGAAGCATAGATTTGTACAAAATGTATTTGTATGCTGAAGCATTAAGAGTTCCCTTCACTGGAACTGCTCAACTATGGAAGCCCATTCCATGAAGCTCCCAGCGCTGGGGTTAATGCCAGAGGAAGTCTGGAACACTGTACTTACTGAGTCAACAGAGCACTGGCGACTTCCATGTACTATGCACCTCAGCAATCTGCGACCCCGCTCTGTTACCTTACATGGTCTGCTACTTTGTGGCTGAGTTTCTTTTGTTCATAAACGCTTTCACTGTACCATTATACCACTTACAGTTGACCATTGAACATCTAGCAGGGAAGAAATTTCACAAACTGACTTATTGCAAAGCTGGAATCATATGACAGTGTCACACTTTAATTCATAGTGACCCATTCTTTCATAAATTTTACTAACCTGACTGCTTGCCTAGGTGCATGATTTTATACAGCTATGGCAATGGGTATGAATGAAACACCTAAATTTGATGATTAAAAGGTGTGTCCCAGTGCTTTTGTCCATATAGTGTATCTAATTTTCCATACCATCCAGACATCATACCGCAGTTTAGGGTATTTACAAAAACAGCATTATTCCAGCAATTTGCTTTGTCCAGCAGAAGTCCCAGCAAATTTTGTTACTAATATTTCGAAATGCCACGGTATTATTATAATACCTCAAAAACTTAGTAACAACTTTAAAACTGTTCATAAAATTCACTGCATTTGTTTGTGTTTGCTACAATACATCTGCCCTCTCCTGGTTTGTTTGAATATCATTGCTGTATGCATGCACCGACCTTGACCGTCAGCGTCCATGGACAAATGAAGTATGAATGAGTGAATGCGCGTACATGACTGTGCAGATGATAACGGCACTCAGAAAAAAACGAAGCATAAATTAGGTTTTAGATTTAGGTTTTAGTTGCTCTGGTGATTTCTCTGCAGCTATAGACTATGTTGAGACTCTGTGTTCTCTTGCAGTTGGAGATTTACCTTTTACCTTCTTGCTTTCATTGCTGGCCTGGTTGCGCTCATAGATGTAAGTAAGTCGCCATGTCACACTCTTTATTAAACCACCTGGCCATTCTTGGGCACAGATGTGATGTCAGCACTTTGTCATGCTAGCAAAGGCAACTAGGGCCAGGAGTGCTGTATGAACAGATTACCTGTGAATAGGTGGGTTATGTTGGTGTCACCTGATAAATGCATTAGCCAGGCAGATGTGTGATATAAATGTCCTTCATTCCCTTCGTAACTGTATTTTGGTATCCTCCTGGGCTCATGTCACAGTCTGATAACTGCCATGCAAGTTTGTTTACTGACTGGAATTCTCCTCTCTTCCCAGAAACCCTGGTTTTATGATTTAAATGAGATGTGGAAAGGCTTTCCCACCCTGGTATGCAGGAAGCCTCTCAATTCACACCACAGCATGTCTGTCTGTGTCTCTGTCTGTGTCTCTGTCTGTGTCTCTGTCTGTGTCTCTGTCTGTGTCTCTGTCTGATTGCAGCCGTTGTGGGTGGGGCCATCAAAATACTCTCAGGCTCTTAACTGTCAAGGCCCCTCCCAGAGTGGATGTTCAGACAAAGGGGAGGAGGGGGTGTGAGAGAAAAACAGTTGATGCAACTCCCACGCAAAAGGGGCCAGGAACATTATTACATGCATTTATCCTGTGCATGAAATTAGTTTTAGGTTTTAAAGTGCACAAAGACATTGGTAATCCAGAAAATAGTCTACAGACGCAAAAATGTGTTTTTTGGGCTGAGTTTTGATCTGTTATGTGATCTAAAGTGCGAAATCTGTTGTCTGAACTCCTCAGACGCTGCTGCCTTCGCAGTACTGGTACTACATGATAGAGCTGAGCTTCTACATCTCTCTGCTGTTCAGCGTGGCCTCTGATGTCAAGCGCAAGGTGAGCTGTCCCTCAGGGTGGGCGTGGGCCGCTCCTGCTGATGGAAACGCCTGGGAAGTTCAGGCATGCCCAGGACTGTAGCACAGGATTTTCAGTCTGCAGTCTGCACCTCACCATCTCTCTCTAAGTAAAGCTGTGACATTGTCCCTGGTGCATTCTCTTCTGTTTGCGTCACTACCTTCTGCCAGCCATAGTTAGTGTGCATAATTCCCTAGAGTCTCCCCTCTGAATTGGGGAGGTGGTACATGCCATCACCTTCATGTGGTATTGTTGATATGCTTCTGCTCATGTACCAATAAGCCTCGGAAACGAATGTGGACTCCCTGGGTTATACTCAGCTGGTGACTCCTAGACCACGTCATGAAAAGCAGAATCACCTGAGAGCTAACTGTTATTGTATGATAGCTGTGTACAAGTGTATTCAGTGAGTTTAAGGACGGTCCATTAGCAAAAAATGTGCTGGTACCAAAACACTTAAGGCACTTTGTGTGGACGGTCTCCTCCAGGACTTCAAGGAGCAGATTGTGCACCACGTCGCCACCATCATGCTGATCGGCTTCTCCTGGTGTTTGAACTTCATCCGGGCCGGGACCTTGATCATGCTGCTGCATGACGCCTCAGACTACCTCCTGGAGGTAGTGGCGCGCTATACCAGTGCCTGCGGCCTGCACGCGTAAATGCCTGCCTTTTAGCCTGGCTACGCTTGTGTAAGAAAGCAGCATGATTGTAAGCTGTAAAATTTCTGCTAGCCTGTTACGTGGAAACTTCCCTTAACTCACAAGCAAATAGTGCCATCACTAGCTTAGCGTGTGTGCAGCTCTACACGGTTCAGACTGAAGGGCTTCTGCTTATTGCTGCCTTATGGTGCTACATCATCAGCTGCAGGTACGGCACTAGCTGAATCCGCCATGTGTAACAAAAACTAGTAACCATGGCTCATTTAGATCCAGCTGTCAGGCATAACTCCTACACCTTTAGCTATAGCATAATCTTAAACTATATATGTATTTTTTACGACTGAATTCATAACCACATTATCAACATTGTCCACTGAGTAGCAGTTTTCCAGTGCTGACATGGCCCAAGATGCCAGATTCTCCTAGCAATTTCACAGTGCATTAATTTCAGAGAAATTTGTATATTGTAATGTTGAAACACTTTGACTTTCGAGCTAGTCTGGCAAATGGGCACCACCTACGGGCTGCTATGTGTTTAGGGTGAAATGTTCTTATATTAATCTCTCTGATTTTGTCGAGCTATTTCCCTGATTGCGATACAGTTCAGTAAAATCTAATAGTACCACAAACATTGCTAAGAATAACAGTTTCATCGTAACATCTCTGAACCTCTTTCTTTTCCCTTCAGTCGGCCAAGATGTTTAACTATGCAGGCTGGAGGAAAACTTGCAACTATATCTTCATCCTGTTTGCTGCTGTCTTCTTCATCACTCGTCTCATCATATTGCCTTTCCGGTAAGGAGCAATCTGCATGTGTAGCCATTGTGCAGAGCAATGTTGCCATGGCTCGCCCCACTCCTGGGCCCCACCGGGGGCGCCTGTGTCCTTATCAGACTCTGTATCCCTTCCCAGGATCATGTACTGCACGTGGGTGTACCCAGTAACCATCTACCCCCCGTTCTTTGGATACTACTTCTTCAATGGTCTGATGCTGATTCTGCAGTGTCTGCACATCTTCTGGGCTGTCCTTATCCTCAGGATGGCCATCAAGTTCCTGCCAGGAAACGTAGGTGTTTTAGCGCCTGCCGGTTAAGCCATGTCCCTGCCTGAGTGCCAGGCCTGCTGTCTTGTGTAAGGTTGTGTAAAGTGAGGGATATATTCAGTGACCCTGTTGCATAGCTCTGAATGACACTCTGGTTGCCTAAGCAAGCCACACCAGGCTGAGATGGTCCTGTCCTGTTCTCTAGGAGATTGTGGAAGATGAGAGGAGTGATAAGGAGGAGACCGATGAATCTGAGGAGGAAGAGGAGGAGGAGGAGCAAGGGAAACTGGAAAATGGGCCTGTGAGCAACGGCCACTCTGCCCTCAATAACAACCACTGCAAAACTGAGTGATGTTCCCCAAAGGGGGCAGTAGCAGTGGACCCGCCCCCTCCCCTGGGCCCAGTATGCATACAGATGCTACACATGAAACATGACCAAGTCCTGCTTAGATACAAATACCAAGTCTGCAGAGAGCTGTACCGTGGGCCTCAGCGGATGCTGGACGTGTTACAGCGCCGTTGGCCCCTTGAAGGGTCCAGCTCTCCGTCTTCCTGCCCTGTAGGCTGAGAGGTGGAGGGTAGATGAGACCACCTGCACCACATTCTCATTTCCGGTGCCTTAGCACGTGATGGGTCTCCCTGTCCTCTTTCTCCCTAGTCCTGAGGGACAGTGTAGTTCCGTCTGATGGCCCACAAGCACTGAGCTGCCCTGGAGAGAGAACTTGATTACATCAGGTACCTGTTTCAAACCCCTCAATAGAGATGTCCCTCTCAGTCATTTTATGCTGCCTTCCCAGCCACTTGGGATTTTCTGTTTGGCCAGCTGGGATTCCCAAACCTTTCCCATGCTTTGCTGGGGGCATGTCAGTGCTGGACCTCTTACAAACAGACGGCTCCACACCAGTGTGCCTGCATCTTGTAGTTTGGATTGGAGCCTGGGGGCGGGGTTTGTGGCCGGGTCTTGTTCCTTTCTGCTGCAACCAGAATTAGCACCTTCTGAGATATGCTGCTCTCTGCCAAAGCCACGTGCCGACGGAGCCCTTATGGGCCTTTTGGGGCTAGGTCATCTTCATCTGCGAAAAACGCCGAAACCTGAGGTTGCAGTTTTGAAATTCACTCCATGACGGGCTGGAAAGGAAAGTGATTTGTCCTGATTTGGGACAAGAGTGGATGTTTTCTGTGTGTGCGCGTGCATACGCGCGTGCGTGTGCGCACGCACATGGATGTGCATGTGTCACGATCTATTTGAAATCTCTTTCCATTTCAGAAAGTGGATGTAAAACCAGCCAAATCCATTCAGAATGCCTACTTTTGTCCAGGGCATCAGATGAGGTGAATCGAGGCAGCACACCTTACAGTACTGCCCTGCTCTGTCATTCAGTATTGCTCTGATCTGTGAATGGGACCGTGAATGACCTGACTGTGTTGGACCAGTATGTCTACAATCTATGATTCCCCTTTCATAATTATGGCTTTCAGTTTTATTTTCAGAAAGTGCCACAACCCTATGTGTACTTCACTCTATTGACCATTTTTTCAGCAAGAACTAACACAGAACACTAGGTCATTTTCCACAGTATGTAGAGTCTCTCTGTCTCCCCCGCCAGCCTTCCTCCACAGTCTTCCCTTTCTTTCTTTTATGTTACCCTCTTGACCTTTCATAGTGGCAGTAATGAGTGAGAACGGTGATGTCATCTTGTTTTACTATGTCTGGAAGTTTGTCTGATTTTGTTGTGGGCGAGACAGTGATGTTTACTGTCATGGCTATCCCTCAGCCGTGACATTAGCCGACAGTGTAATGGGGCAGACAGGATGGCAAGTGAAAATTTAACATCTGAATGGATCTGAACTTTTATAATTTACACAGGTAAGGTATCTGAAATTGCGGTGTGTGCTGGATATAAAATATTGTTTCTAACCTACAGTTCTAAAAGAACCTGAAAAAGAGAATCAGCTCCATTAAATGAACAGAAAAACAATATGTAATTGAGTTTTCTTTGTTTGAATATATTAAACATTCTAATGTTTATATAGTCCCTACATACTTTTAGTGTGGCCCCTGCCTTGTGCCCTGTTCTTTCTGCTATAAGCTGACTGCAGCTGATGTCTGGGTAACATTTATGGGAAATGGATGTATATATAACTATGTCCACCTATCATGTATCCTGGGTATCAGAAGGAAATGAGGCTATTGGATCCATTGCTTTAGAGCTATTTGTGTATATAGATCAAATTCAAGTAAATGGGGAAAAAAAACATTTGCAGCTGAGGTCCCCATCTTGGTGGTAGTGTGCAGCTTTCAGCCTTGAATGTGCCATGTCACTGACTGGGGTGTCAGTTACACCTCAGTGCTCTAATGGCACTGATCCAGGTAGTTTTGTGGTTTGGATAGAGAAGCCAAACGGCAATGCACCAAAATGTCATCTGTTCACCTTCACTTACCTTGGTCAGAGCTGCAGATACCTGTTCCAGGCAGCACAAAGTAGATGGCGTGGCTTTGGTCTGTGAAGAGATGTGCAACATGAGGCGATCATGTGAGCTCCACTCACGCACAGTGGAAGTGATATTCAAACCCCCAATCGTGGAGTGTGAGGTCACCACACCACCCGACAAAATGATCATAGCAGTGATATAGTCAAATAAGTCAGAAGTACCTTTACTCTTCTGCACTGCACCCATCCTTGCCGCTTACAGCGTTGAACTGGACTTCCAGGCTGCTCGAATTGCCCTGAAACTGCTGCCATGCCATGGGACTGGAAGTCAATGAGGCTGTTTCTAAAGAGCATAAAACAGGTACAGTGTTAATTGAGCCTTCCATATTTGGAGCTGTGCTAATTGATCTTTCTGGGTTTCTGTCAATTTCCTGTAGCAACTCTGCTTCTGCAGCCCTAGGACATGATTAAGGGGACTAGTGTCTCTGAATAGACTATTGTGTGGCCCAAACTTCAATAAAAACATTGACGTTTAAACTGAACTCATACACAATATTAGTGCCACTGATCTGCTATTTTATCACAAATTAATAAGCAACCCAGCTGGACAAACTGGAGGCATATGTGTTCCACAAGTTTTATTTGGTAAAAATTTGAAGTTTTGGTGACCAAATGATAGATAAAAGTGCACGTATGCCCATCTAACACATTAAGGTGATGGGCTAGGAAACCTGTCCCCTTGGCAGTGGACTGCATGAAACGGGCTCATCCACGAGTAGGAAAGGGAGGTGCATCACTTAAACAGTAAATAATGGCAAAAACATGGATATCTCAGCTATTCATGAAGAAACCAGTGCAGCTATATTCAGTATGTGTAAATTTTGTCAAGATAACTTTTGCTGAACGATGTCCGGAATGCCGGATGACCAATCCATTGCTGATGAACGTCAGCATTAGCAGATCTAGACAGGAAGTCTAATCTGCACAAAAAACAGACCAGTGGAGCATGACAGGATAACATTAGCTAGTAAAATGAGTCAGTTCATTAAACTTACCAAATGTGGTGCCCAACAACACAGAAATTTAGTAGCTTTGTACGAGATCTTAAGTATTTCATTTTATTTCTGCCTTCGCTGAGATGCTCATCGGTGTAATCAATGGCATAAGAGTTTGATATTGAGTGGGATACAATAATTAAAATGCATAGGCAACAGTGTGTTTTGGTTTTGACATTAGGACCGGCCCTCTGCCCTCCCCAGACATACACAGTACTGCCCCAATATTGGTAAGAACATGTTCCTACTGTCCATAGCCAAATCTACACGCCTGCACAAAAGTCAGTTTACTGAGGGAGACAAAGCAAAATTAAATATTGGAGGGTGCACATAACCTCCTGTAGTCAGATGTATTTAGAAAATTCATTATTCATTCAGGTTCCATTTTAGTGGGTGAATGCTGTTTCCACCTTAGAAAAATAGAATGCTCCCTTTACAGATATGACCTTTGAACCATGGTGTCAATTCAGATTGAAAAAGCTCTGTATTCACTGAAATGCAGAAGGTAATTCACACCTGAATTTTTACTTGGTAGGCCTGTAATAATTACAGACTTGGCATGTTCTTACTGGATGAAAATTACCATTAATTGTATAGGGTTTATAATACATGGTGACAATCCATTTCAAATTCAAAATGAACTCAAATTGAGTCGGTCCAGTCCAAGCTCCTTTATCCTTTTTTTTCTTCCAGGGTGTTTTTGTAAGGAAATAACGAAATTTTCTTTGATTTCTGTGGTCCTTGAAGTTGCCATTTCCTGAAACTGCCAGTCAGCTATCTTGCTAAGGATCACAAGTGACAATTCCAGTTTGCTGCCAATGAAAGTGGGAGTGTTTGGGCTGCAGAGAGATGTGCCCCATGGAAAATCTGAATAAAGCAATTAGAGAGCAGCCACAGGTCCACCTACAGCAAAACAGCCCCAGAGCATCCGTGATCCAGCAGCGGGAACCAGGAGCTTCTCCTTGTGAGTGGTCAACCTTTGTTCACCAAGCGTGTCTATGGTGTGCATGACCAAAAAGCTCAACCATCAGACCACAACATACATTTCCAGTTGTAATTACGACACCTGGCATTTTGTGGCATTCTCTCAGGAATGGCTTCTTTCAAGAAATTCTTCCAATATTTCATTTGACAATCTATTTTGAAATATTAAAGCCCCAAGATTCAAGCAAACAATACAGGTCAGAAACTGTGATTTGGGCTAGTATGCTGATAAGTCCCCTTCCAGGTAAATTTCCAACTGTTCCATGCTCAGTTTTTATATAATTGCCCTGATTGTGCTCAGTGGTGTTTTTTGTCTAACAATTTCTCAATCTTTCTATAGCTGTCACCTAATTTATAAACATTAGCAACCTTTAATCTCACTTGAGTCTTATGATTTATCAATGTTGATGAATGACAAAGGGATTTTGTGTGTGACTGTCACGCCCGGCTCGTCCGATCCTCCTGTGTGCCACGCCCCCCTCGTTACCTCGTGTTAATTCCCGATTGTGATCACCTGTTGGCTGTTATTTTCGGCTTGTCCTGTGTATTTAGTCCGCGTCTGAGTCCGTTTTCCCTAGGTCTGTCATTAACGTGAGTTTGGCGTGTGCTTCCCTGTGTCCTGTCTACCTTAATAAACCCCGTTCTACTCATATTTTACGGCTCTCTCGCCTGCTTCCCCGCTCGCCTGCACGCAGTCATCACAGTGACGTCATTTGTGTACCCCAGGGAAACAGGGAATGGCCATATACAACGCATGACTTCTTTTGCAACAGGAGCAATACAAAGACATTTTTTTCACTAAGGATGTAAATATCTTTGCTGTTAGTTAAGGTATTCTTCAGTGATGCCAACAATTTGGCTCCCCATGCGCATGAAAGATTGCTCAATTGTGAATGCAGTGGTACCTCAGAACTCCGGATCGAATCCTAAAAAGTTTGAGTTGTGATCGAATTTTCACCATAAGAAATAATGGAAACCAATTAATTGGTAACAGGTGTTGTGCCCTAATCTGCCCCCCTGCCACGGATTGCCTCCCCTGACGTCATTGCTCCATTTAAAGGCAAAGTCGCTTCTCCAGCGCAGTAGAAACGAACGCTCGCTGTAAATTCATTTTCTTGCCCTAAACCGACTGAATAAACTCAAATTAGTTGTTTATTATGCCATTTTACAATCAAACCTTAAGTTATCATTCACAACCTCCTGTAATTCGTCACAAATGTGACGGTAACTTTTTCATTAAGACGCTACAGTAATGCTTTTCTTCTCGACAATGCTTTTCTTCTCGACAATGCTCGTCTGTGCAAATAGTCTCTTTCAGTCGCAAGAAAGGACTGATTTAGTTGAAAGATATTCTTGACACTTTGTTGAATCCGTTCTGCTGAAATTTTTCTTCTATTCTGTCGTCATATAATATAATACGGCGTTTAACTTCATACTCAGGCACTGTCACGCCTGGAAATGATCTAACATCGATCCACAAAACAAAAGTAATCAAAAGTCACCAAAATTTCACTACTCACTCTAAACCCCGTGTGTACATGACAGCTAACAAGTCGTATTGCAAATCGTCCATCCATAAGGAAAAGACTCTAGAGGGGGGGCATTCTATAGCAGGTCACCTTGCCACAGAATGCCCCCCCTGTCTAACTCTGGCTGGGAAACTTCCACATGCACCAAACTTGCACCAGTTACTCATATGTATCCCTTATATATGCTGTATGAATTACTTTGGGCTGGGCCATAAGGCTGGGATCCTAGCTGGGGGGGCATTTTATAGCAGGCCACCTTGCCACAGAATGCCCCCCCTGTCAAACTCTGGCTGGGAAAATGCTACATGCACCAAACTTGCACCAGTTACTCATATGTATCCCTTATATATGCTGTATGAATAACTTTGGGCTGGGCCATAAGGAAAAGATTCTAGCTGGGGGGGCATTTTATAGCAGGCCACCCTGCCACAGAATGCCCCCCTTGTCTAACTCTGGCTGGGAAAATCCCACATGCACCAAACTTGCACCAGTTACTCATATGTATCCCTTATATATGCTGTATGAATTACTTTGGGCTGGGCCATAAGGAAAAGATTCTAGCTGGGGGGGCATTTTATAGCAAGCCACCCTGCCACAGAATGCCCCCCCTGTCTAACTCTGGCTGGGAAACTTCCACATGCACCAAACTTGCACCAGTTACTCATATGTATCCCTTATATATGCTGTATGAATTACTTTGGGCTGGGCCATAAGGCTGGGATCCTAGCTGGGGGGGCATTTTATAGCAGGCCACCTTGCCACAGAATGCCCCCCCTGTCAAACTCTGGCTGGGAAAATGCTACATGCACCAAACTTGCACCAGTTACTCATATGTATCCCTTATATATGCTGTATGAATAACTTTGGGCTGGGCCATAAGGAAAAGATTCTAGCTGGGGGGGCATTTTATAGCAGGCCACCCTGCCACAGAATGCCCCCCCTGTCAAACTCTGGCTGGGAAAATGCTACATGCACCAAACTTGCACCAGTTACTCATATGTATCCCTTATATATGCTGTATGAATAACTTTGGGCTGGGCCATAAGGAAAAGATTCTAGCTGGGGGGGCATTTTATAGCAGGCCACCCTGCCACAGAATGCCCCCCTTGTCTAACTCTGGCTGGGAAAATCCCACATGCACCAAACTTGCACCAGTTACTCATATGTATCCCTTATATATGCTGTATGAATTACTTTGGGCTGGGCCATAAGGAAAAGATTCTAGCTGGGGGGGCATTTTATAGCAAGCCACCCTGCCACAGAATGCCCCCCCTGTCTAACTCTGGCTGGGAAACTTCCACATGCACCAAACTTGCACCAGTTACTCATATGTATCCCTTATATATGCTGTATGAATTACTTTGGGCTGGGCCATAAGGCTGGGATCCTAGCTGGGGGGGCATTTTATAGCAGGCCACCTTGCCACAGAATGCCCCCCCTGTCAAACTCTGGCTGGGAAAATGCTACATGCACCAAACTTGCACCAGTTACTCATATGTATCCCTTATATATGCTGTATGAATAACTTTGGGCTGGGCCATAAGGAAAAGATTCTAGCTGGGGGGGCATTTTATAGCAGGCCACCCTGCCACAGAATGCCCCCCTTGTCTAACTCTGGCTGGGAAAATCCCACATGCACCAAACTTGCACCAGTTACTCATATGTATCCCTTATATATGCTGTATGAATTACTTTGGGCTGGGCCATAAGGAAAAGATTCTAGCTGGGGGGGCATTTTATAGCAAGCCACCCTGCCACAGAATGCCCCCCCTGTCTAACTCTGGCTGGGAAAATGCTAAATGCACCAAACTTGCACCAGTTACTCATATGTATCCCTTATATATGCTGTATGAATTACTTTGGGCTGGGCCATAAGGCTGGGATTCTAGCTGGGGGGGCATTTTATAGCAGGCCACCTTGCCACAGAATGCCCCCCCTGTCAAACTCTGGCTGGGAAAATGCTACATGCACCAAACTTGCACCAGTTACTCATATGTATCCCTTATATATGCTGTATGAATTACTTTGGGCTGGGCCATAAGGAAAAGATTCTAGCTGGGGGGGCATTTTATAGCAGGCCACCCTGCCACAGAATGCCCCCCTTGTCTAACTCTGGCTGGGAAAATCCCACATGCACCAAACTTGCACCAGTTACTCATATTTATCCCTTATATATGCTGTATGAATTACTTTGGGCTGGGCCATAAGGAAAAGATTCTAGCTGGGGGGGCATTTTATAGCAAGCCACCCTGCCACAGAATGCCCCCCCTGTCTAACTCTGGCTGGGAAAATGCTAAATGCACCAAACTTGCACCAGTTACTCATATGTATCCCTTATATATGCTGTATGAATTACTTTGGGCTGGGCCATAAGGAAAAGATTCTAGCTGGGGGGGGGGGGGGGGCATTTTATAGCAGGCCACCCTGCCACAGAATGCCCCCCCTGTCTAACTCTGGCTGGGAAAATGCTACAGTTTGATGCATGTAGCATTTTCCCAGCCAGTTAGACAGGGGGGGCATTCTGTGGCAGGGTAGCCTGCCATAAAATGCCCCCCCAGCTAGAATCTTTTCCTTATGGCACAGCCCAAAGTAATTCATACAGCATATACACTCACCTAAAGGATTATTAGGAACACCTGCTCAATTTCTCATTAATGAAATTATCTAATCAACCAATCACATGGCAGTTGCTTCAATGCATTTAGGGGTGTGGTCCTGGTAAAGACAATCTCCTGAACTCCAAACTGAATGTCAGAATGGGAAAGAAAGGTGATTTAAGCAATTTTGAGCGTGGCATGGTTGTTGGTGCCAGACGGGCCGGTCTGAGTATTTCACAATCAGTCATACATATCTGTGTGTATGTAACAGTGGTTATATAGAATAAGGGGACACGTGCACTGCGTGCGTACGTTAGCAAGTTATGATGGTTGCACAATTAATTTTTCCTTGGAAATAAGGGAACATCAGTGCTCTCGCTACGCTACCACGGCCAGGATGCTAATAATTACAATAACAGGCGAGCATTTAGCTTGATTAACTTAATCTGGTATTTTAACATTTTAATAAACCAACAAAGGCCAGATTAAGAATATTTCATATTGTTCGAAAACGTACCATTTTTACACTTTATTAGCACTAACTTAGCAATTAGTAATCGATTCCCCGGTTGCACTTCCCGTTGTGGTTGAGCGTGCATATAGCTAAGAGTGCACGTTCTGCAGCCCACTGTTGCCAACTCCGCAGCAAGGAAAGTCGCTATTGGTTGTCCCAAAAGTCGCTAGAAATCGCTAAATGATCGCCTAATTTGCATAATGTGCATATAATTATAATGGACGCTGCAGGAGAGAGGAATAATGTCATGGGAGAACTACAAATGAACTTTCTTCTGTCGATTCATTTTTTTTATATCACAATTCCAACCCTCCTCCTTTATCCGAGCTTTGGACCGGTGTTCTGACGAGTTGAGCTACCTATGGAGACGTGCTATCGAGCCTTTCTGCGCATGTGCAGTTCCACTGTTTTAGGGGTTAGGGCAGGGGTGTCAAACTGCAGTCCTGGGGGGCCGGAGCCCTGTGTAGCTTAGTTCTTTCCCTGTTCCACCACAAATGATTCAGCTCAACAGCTATGTGGTAATTAGCACAAGAAGTTGAATCAGGTGTGTTAAACGAGGGGAAACCCAAAAATGTGCAGGGCTCCGGCCCTCCAGGACTGGAGTCTGACACCTGTGGGTTAGGGTTAGGGTTAAGGTAAGGGTTTTAGGGGGGTTAAGGTTAGGGTTATGGCTATCGATTAGCACTACGGTAGACTAACTCGACAAAGTATCTGAACTCGTCAGAACACCGGCAAAAGTGACCCCAAAGAGACACTCTGGCACAGTTACTTATTCTTGAAAACTGTCATTTAACTGTTTACTTGGTGGAGTTTTTGGCAATAAGCCAGGGCAGGATCAGCCAGTGGTGGCTTCGCGCGATTCAATTTGCAGTCTGGACGCGGAAAGGTCAACATCTCCTACTCCAGACATCCCAACCTGCAAAAACTAATTTCAGGGAGGTCCCCCCCGCCAAGAAGGGAAATGACTTTATTTCACACAAGAGAATTTCTACATTGGCCATATGTATAATTTTTTGTTAATTCATTTTTTCTAGTCAGCACACTAAATTTCGAAGGCTCCACTGAACCGATAACTTCGGTCCTCGAGAAGTTAAATAAAAGCCCGCCCGCACTGAAATCTGATTGGCTTATTTTGCTAAGTAGACCAATCAGGATGCTGTCTGTCTAGCACGGGCTACATGAACAGGCACACACGCAGGGATCCATACATACGCACGCTCTCTCTCTCTCTCTCTCTCTCTCTCTCTCATTCCGTCGTGCGCGCGATTTTCTCAAGTGCGCGATGGACACGTTACTGTCTGGCGCGCAAGCTCTTGTGTGCTTGCTCTAGTTTCCGGGACATTTTATTCAATTTGCAGGCATCAAGGAGTGTCACTACCGAAAATGTTACACCTACCGAAAATGTTACACCTACCGAAAATGTAACTTCCGCTACTACGCATGCGCACATTCATCACGCATGCGTCCACGAAACCACATTTTCTGGCACTTCTTTATTACGCATGCGTAATGTACACTTCCACAGGCCCGATACTGCGCATGTATTCACATTTTGTGGCAGACCGAGATTGCGTGATTCAGGCACAAGAGTGTCCAGCTGCAGACGCCTGTAGAGTGGAGCTCCACCGGAAATACGTGATTTTAAGGGGCGTAAAGTGGAGCTCCACAGGAAACACGTGACATGGAATTATTTTTACATGCCTGTGTTGACCAGCGGGGCCTCCGGGTTAATGCTGTCTGTTATGAGAAAGATTAAATTACTGGCACATGAGTGTGTTGATTGATTTTTTTTTTTAATTTAATTCTGTTTGTTGTTGCTGTCTAAATAAATTTAGCAGTTGATTGAATATAATTGTTACATGTTGATCATCATTTATACAACACATACAGTGCTGCATATAACTGGTACGCAAGTACGCATTCACCTTTAAAAGCGATACGTGCGGCAATCGATTGCTGTGACAGTGTAAATGCGTACGTATTTTATGTGCATTTGCGCTGATATGACAAGAAAATACCGTGCATTTCAACCTATATACCGCAAATGAAGTACGAATTAGCATATACAGGTTAAAATGCACAATAATTTCTTGTCATATCAGCGCAAATGCACATAAAATACGTACGCATTTGCGCTGTTCCAGCAATCGTATATAGTATATGTTTATAACAGTTAAGGCAAGACCAATATATATATTAGTAATGTGTATGGAAAGTAACATAATAGCAATTGCGTATGTATGGCATGTTTATAACTGCTCATCTTATGACCAATATATATATTCCACAAACTAGATCAGACCAGATATATATATATATATGTGTGTGTATATATATATATATAATAATTTCTCTAGCGTATAAATGAACAAAAACATACTTTTTTTACATTTTATAACTGAAATTCCGCTGTAACACACAGTTTGGTCACGTGTTTCCTGTGGAGCTCCACTTTACGCCCCTTAAAATCACGTATTTCCTGTGGAGGTGACATATTTCCGGTGGAGCTCCACTCTACAGGCGTCTGCAGCTGGACCCTTCTCGATTCAGGGCATGAACGTCGTGTATCATCATTCATTAGTCACGTACTGTATTGTGAGATGGGTCATTGATGTTTATATTTGTAGTTCAGCCGTCACTTTAGTGTGGTATTTAAACCATATTGCTTTGCCGATTGTAATATTTGCATCTGTGTGCGCGTTGTTTGTAGTGCCTGACAGTAATCTTACATAAGGTTTTTCCCAAGGGTATTGCTGAATAGATGCCTTTTCTTTAGAAAACGTAATAAAATTGGGGTGTATATCAATCTTGTGTACCCATATTGCTTATCAGGGGGCTGTGATATATGTACAGCATTTTCTAAAAAAAAAAAAAATCACACCAAAATAATAGTTAAGAACTTTTATTTGCACAACATAAACAATGTTTATGTTGTGCGGTTTGGCCCAAGAAAAAACAATCGGTCGTCTGTCAGAAACAAATATAATTTGCTTTATTTAGCACCACAAGACACAGCTGCCATAACTGACACGAGTGTGTGGTAATTACACTGATACAATTAAGAAATGAAATGACTAAGGAGAAAAAAAGCAGGCTTAGTTTAAGTAACTTCACAGCACATCGAACTGGGAGTAGTACATAATGGTAACATTAAAGTAATGTCACCTTTGACTGTAAAATTGATGGCCATACCCTGTATTTTACGTTGCTCCTTCTGAAGCACATTGGGCATTAAAGGCCTATGCGAAATAAAATCTTTTAAAGTCGAAGGACTCCATCATTATCCGGTTAAATCTTCTCTTTCTTCTCGCTGTCGACATTCTTATCAAAAATCAACAGACGATGAAATGTGACGCGATGCCGTAAAAATAGCATGCCTCCTTCCAGAAGTCGCAAGCGTGCGCATGCGTAGTAGCGGAAGTTACATGTTCGGTAGGTGTAACATTTTCGGTAGTGACAGGGACTGAGTCTGGGAGCCGCTATCAATATGCGGCAGACTCCCGGAACTTCCGGGAGACTTGGGATGTCTGCTACTCTGACTGCAGCTGGGCGGGGCTGCTGCGTGAGGACTGCCCGCCTGTGAATGCTTTGGGACGTAAGGGGAGCCCACGGCAGCACCCGCTGCTCGGTGAGAAGAGTATTAAGAACGATACGTGCTTCCACGTCAGAGTCTCCAATAACACTAGAAAAAGTCACTAGATTTGTCGCTAGTCGCTTTTTTGAAAACGAGTCGCCAGAGAGGTCTAAAAACTCGCTAAATATAGCGACAAAATCACTAAGTTGGCAACACTGCTGCAGCCATACCCTTATTTGCGCTTTCAGTTGACAGTCTCGGAAATCAGCTACCACGCCTTGAATCTCTGACTATAATTTCCTGTTTTAATTACAAAACGAGCAGAAAATTGCGAAGCGTGCAGGGATTTCAGAAGTGAGCAGAGAACTAAGAAGCGCGCAAGAAACGGTGAATCGAGCGCTCTTATCTGCGTTTCAAAGGCGCAGTGCGCGCTCGTACTGTCTGTTTTGCTTGGTTTATCTATGCGTCTGCGTTCTTGTATATTTGGCAGTGATCTCACTCCATAAGCCTGGCGTTCGCTGTGATAGCATCCTGCATGTTTACACTAACTGAATACATATATTTAGACAGTAAAAATACATTTAGACAATGATAGACAGTAACAGTAATTATTATTATATAATAAAATACATTTAAAAATAAAGATTTCTTATTCATTATTTTAATATTAATAATAAACCATTAATACATTTAATTATAATAATATTGGGACGGGACGGAGTCAAAGACGCAGACGTCAGGGTATCGGGGAATACGGGATTTAATTACAGGTAAGGCAGGCAAAACGCAGACGGACAATACAATGACCGGACTGGGGAAACAAACTTAAACGCGGACGAAATACAGAGGACTAATGAAAACAACCAGAAACAGCTGATCACACGGGGTTAACGAGGGGGCGTGGCACACGGAAGGAGCGGATAATCGGGGCAGGACACATTGTTTGGATACATTTATTTTCTTTACAAATTACTGTTTTGATAAATGTGCTTAGATGTGTTTAGTACAGTATATGCTGTTCTTGTTTTATCCGGTTCATTTTGTGTTTAAATGCTTAAAAAACATATTTAGGTGTAATTTTTTGGAACAGCTGTTGTGCCCTAATCTGCCCCCCTGCCACAGATTGCCTCCCCTGACGTCATCGTTCCATTTAAAGGCAAAGTCGCTTCTCCAGCGCAGCAGAAGCGAACGCTCGCTGTAAATTAATTTTCTTGCCCTAAACCGACTGAATAAACTCAAATTAGTTGTTTATTATGCCATTTTACAATCAAACCTCAATTCACAACCTCCTGTAATTCGTCACAAATGTGACGGTAACTTTTTCATTAAGATGCTACAGTAATGCTTTTCTTCTCGACAATGCTCGTCTGTGCAAATACAGTCTCTTTCAATCGCAAGAAAGGACTGATTTAGTTGAAAGATATTCTTGACACTTTGTTGAATCTGTTCTGCTGAAATTTTTCTTCTATTCTGTCGTCATATAATATAATACGGCGTTTAACTTCATACTCAGCACTGTCACGCCTGGAAATGATCTAACATCGATCCACAGAACAAAAGTAATCAAAAGTCACCAAAATTTCACCACTCACTCTAAACCCCGTGTGTACATTACAGCTAACAAGTCGTATTGCAAATCGTCCATCCATAAGGAAAAGATTCTAGCAGGGGGGGCATTTTATAGCAGGCCACCCTGCCACTGAATGCCCACTAATCTAACTGATCTAACATCCATCTACAGAACAAAAGTAATCAAAAGTCACCAAAATTTCACCACTCACTCTAAACCCCATGTGTACATTACAGCTAACAAGTCGTATTGCAAATCATCCATCCATAAGGAAAAGATTCTAGCTGGGGGGGCGTTTTATAGCAAGCCACCCTGCCACAGAATGCCCCCCCTGTCTAACTCTGGCTGGGAAAATGCTAAATGCACCAAACTTGCACCAGTTACTCATATGTATCCCTTATACACTCACCTAAAGGATTATTAGGAACACCATACTAATACGGTGTTTGACCCCCTTTCGCCTTCAGAACTGCCTTAATTCTACGTGGCATTGATTCAACAAGGTGCTGAAAGCATTCTTTAGAAATGTTGGCCCATATTGATAGGATAGCATCTTGCAGTTGACGGAGATTTGTGGGATGCACATCCAGGGCACGAAGCTCCCGTTCCACCACATCCCAAAGATGCTCTATTGGGTTGAGATCTGGTGAATGTGGGGGCCATTTTAGTACAGTGAACTCATTGTCATGTTCAAGAAACCAATTTGTAATGATTCGAGCTTTGTGACATGGTGCATTATCCTGCTGGAAGTAGCCATCAGAGGATGGGTACATGGTGGTCATAAAGGGATGGACATGGTCAGAAACAATGCTCAGGTAGGCCGTGGCATTTAAACGATGCCCAATTGGCACTAAGGGGCCTAAAGTGTGCCAAGAAAACATCCCCCACACCATTACACCACCACCACCAGCCTGCACAGTGGTAACAAGGCATGATGGATCCATGTTCTCATCTCTTTACGCCAAATTCTGACTCTACCATTTGAATGTCTCAACAGAAATCATCAGAGACTCATCAGACCAGGCAACATTTTTCCAGTCTTCAACTGTCCAATTTTGGTGAGCTCGTGCAAATTGTAGCCTCTTTTTCCTATTTGTAGTGGAGATGAGTGGTACCCGGTGGGGTCTTCTGCTGTTGTAGCCCATCCGCCTCAAGGTTGTGCGTGTTGTGGCTTCACAAATGCTTTGCTGCATACCTCGGTTGTAACGAATGGTTATTTCAGTCAAAGTTGCTCTTCTATCAGCTTGAATCAGTCGGCCCATTCTCCTCTGACCTCTAGCATCAACAAGGCATTTTCGCCCACAGGACTGCCGCATACTGGATGTTTTTCCCTTTGCACACCATTCTTTGTAAACCCTAGAAATGGTTGTGCGTGAAAATCCCAGTAACTGAGCAGATTGTGAAATACTCAAACCGGCCCGTCTGGCACCAACAACCATGCCACGCTCAAAATTGCTTAAATCACCTTTCTTTCCCATTCTGACATTCAGTTTGGAGTTCAGGAGATTGTCTTGATCAGGACCACACCCCTAAATGCATTGAAGCAACTGCCATGTGATTGGTTGATTAGATAATTGCATTAATGAGAAATTGAACAGGTGTTCCTAATAATCCTTTAGGTGAGTGTATATGTAGACTGCGTCATGAGCAATCTACCTGTCGGTTCATTATTCATGGAAACACTTAAAGAACAGTTGGTGGCTGACAGCGTTTGCTCTCATGTCATGGAATTGTGTGCAGAGGGATGGCCAGAGCATGCAAAGCTGGAACCTTTGCTGAGACACTTCTGGCCAGAACGAGCCATGCTGACTGTGATGGATGGATTGTTGCTGAAAGGCACTCACTTAGTTATCCCTTCAACATTGCGGAATGATGTGCTGGCCAAACTTCATGAGGGCCATCAAGGCATTGTGAAATGTAAGGCACGTGCCCTTACAGTCTGTGTGGTGGCCGGGTCTCAGTCAACAAGTGAGTGAAATGGTCTTAAAATGCAGAACATGCCTGCAGGAGCGCCACAATCACAGCGAGCCACTAACTATTCACCTGCCATGTTCTAATGTAGTTAAAATGATCAGGGAAAAAATTGCTAATCAAACTCTTCCTGACAGTTGATCTAAGAGTAAGGGGAAATGGGTATAAAATAGGAACTCGATACATTTAACACTAATTGTTATTTTTCCTCTAGATTTGGATCAAGGGATTGTGGATTTCCCATTGGAGATGAACTACAGGCTTTTTCTGTGACCAAAATGACAATTAATCCCTGTGGCAATCCAGACATGCAAGAATATTTAGAATTGGTTGTAGAAGAAAATGCACTACAATGGCCAGGAGACTGGGAGACAGCTACAGACCTATACATTACTCTTAAAGGAATTGCATGACTATAGATGTTATTTTTATTCAAGTTAAATCAAATGCTTCAGAACAGAAAAGGAAGTCACTCAGATATCACTGGAACAACTCTGTATACAGTACAATATTTGAAGAGTTTTTAACTTTAATAAAATTAGAAACTTGCATTGATTTGAAAATCTTATTTACATACGAACTCCTACAAGTCATTGATAATTTTTATATTTCAAATGCATCCAAAGCCTGGGGAATTCTGAATCCCAAAGTCCATGCGGGCCTTAAAAAGATTGTAGGAATCCAGAAGGGGCAATTTTAGAGTATTCGCACAAGTGTTAGCCATTGGAAATGGTGAGCTTGGTAGGAACTCTATATGTGGTGCTGGTGTTATTCCAGCAGGTGGAATTGTCATCAATCCCATGGCAAACATCAACACTTCTTCTAGGGAAACTCTTCTAGGGAGTTTTTTCTGTAGAGGAAAAAAACTTGCATAACGTCAGGCTGTATGACAAAATCTATTAAATATTAAAATTAGGGCTGTCAAAATTAACGCGTTAACGCGGATTAATCCATCATCATGATTAATCTGATTAAAATTTTTAACGCAATTAACCCATGTGCAGCACAGAATGATTAAAAATCCCTGAAATGTCTCTGTTAACCCATTTCGGGCAGTTTTAGTGCGTTCCATTTGCCCTCGGAACTCGTATTCCGAGTCGGATTCCGGAGTTTTGAAGCCGGAAGTGACGACATGCGCTCCAGTTTCTCGGAGATCCGAGAAATATTTCGGAGCAGCACAGAGGATCCCGAGTTCAGAATCCTAGATGGCTGCGCCCTTTATCAACAGAAGGGAAAGTTTTAGTTCTATACTGTTTAAGCACTACTTTCAACATTTGTGGCTCATTAAATCGGTCGCACACGCTATACCGTCCAAGTTATCTGTGGATGTATTGCTACGGAGTTTTATATGTAAAGCACCGCATGTAATGTGTTATCAACTGATATTGCTAACAATGGCAATTAACCAGGCTAGAATTGGACTTCATGGTTAGTTGGATTATTTGTCGGATTTACGGTAGTTCGTGCTAATTGTAAGCGAACGAAGATAAAGACCATTTAAACTGAGGTACTGTACCTTAAATCCGACAAGTTGTCCGGCTAAGCAAAAAATCTTGCTTTTTGATATGGGTACATGGTATTGCACTTCTGTGGCAGATGGAATGCATCCGACTCATGTTCAAGATGTTCAATAAACATGTTAAGTGCATATATATTCCCTTTTTTCTTGAGTGTGTTTGCTCATGCAAAATTAAATGTGATTAATATAGATTAAAAATGAATGATATTTAATCGTGATTAATCGAAATTAATCCACAGCAACCCTGTGATTAATCAGATTAAAAATTTTAATCGTTTGACAGCACTAATTAAAATGAATAATTTTAAATGACCAACCTTCACAGTCAAGAAGGTAGTCTGCCCAGAAGGACAATATTCTGTTTTCCTCCTGTTTTCTGTTGCTTCCTGGGGGGCTGAGGTCTGGCTTAAACAGATCTTCAACATATGAGGCGGTAAGTTTCTTGTTGGAGTGAAACAAAATGGAAGACAGCACATTTGGATGCTGCTGAAATGCCGTCAAGAACTGCAGGGTTGCAAGTCCATCTTTGAATCTAAAGACAAATCAAAGAATTGTTGCAAAATAAATGCATAAAAGCTTTGATAACATGTATTATACGTAGCAGGTTCAGATTACCTTTCAATAACTCCATGGTTTCTGTGGATGACATACCATTTCAGGTACTCCTGTATGACTGCATCCTTCTCTGCAAAGGTTTTAATGTGCCTAAAACATCCAGCAGTTTGGAACATACTGCTGTTTTCCAAAATACAATCTTGCACAGACTGCAAAGAAGTTGCATTTTGAATCTTTAAAAGAAAAAAAATAAAGTCACAAAACATTAAACACCCATATCCAACTTCATAAACTTGACACGTCATCTTAAATTACTACCAAAACAATAAAACTTGTTTCTTTTCTGTAATTACTTTTCCTACCTCACGTAGAACTTTCCCAATCTCTTCATCTGTAATATCATCTACAGTTGGACTGAAACAAGGCTGGCCTACAATGTGTTTCACCAAGTCCTTGGAAAGGAAATGGGGCCCAGGTCCTCCATGCACTATTGATACCGCAATTATTCTCCCTGCCAAGAAATACTCATCGTCCCTGACAGCTGTTACAAAATACAACACAAATGTCTCAATGTCACCTTGGTTTTAGAATACAGGTATCTTAAAGCAAGGCTTGATTGTTAAACCCTAATTTTTGCAACCTTGTAGTATTGATTAAAATGAAAGTGACTGCATACACACTGGCAGAATTGTATACAAGGTAACGGCTCAGTGGAGGGCCATCAAAAATTGGACGTTCCTTTAAATGACCCATCAATATTGTAAGAAATTCCCTCCTTGGTCCACCTGTATCGATACCATCTTCAAACTGTCCAGCATCGTCTGTGAACTTCACAAACATGTCATTGTTTGGCGAGTAGGAGCTGCAGTTGAATCCTCTGACAGCTCCATCCCAAACATTTGATCTGGTGATGTTAAATCTGCTGACATTTGTGTGATTTATGCCAAGTGATAAGTTCCCAATTACTTCAGCAGCTGTCACACAATTTGTCTCCCTGTAACAAGAGAAATGCATCAGTTTGTCTTATTTTTGAATGTTACAATTAAACTTCAATTACAGTATACTATTATATTCAGCTAAGCCCATGGTTTTAAGACTTACTCTACATTCCCTAAAAATTCATGACTTCCGCCAGCAGCAATGTCTTCATTCTCATTATCATCATCATCGTCGTCCTGACCATCCACAGGAGCATACAAATTTGTGTACATCCTGCAGAAGATTGTAAGAAACTATAAATACAGGCACACACAGGGCGAGGTGGGGGTGGGGCGTGAAATGAAAAGTAAAACACCACATACACACCTGTAGATGCTACTCTGATTAACACCACACCCAGAAACACTTGGGATAGCAGCATCATCTGAATCTGAAACAATTATGTGGGAAGAAAAGTAATAAATAGTGGTGCATAACACGGTAGAAAAACTACAGCCATGTAAAGGATGATACTACGGTGGATGTAACAGACTGGGAATTGAAATAATTTAAACAGACTGTGCCAATTTATATTTATTAAAAAGTTGAATACTACCTCTTGTTCTTCAGCTACAAAAGAACGCCATCACTGAAAATAAGACAATACATTTTGTAAATAAGAGTTCTAAATGACATTTTCAAGTTAAGAATTCCGTGAAATATGTACAGTACCATACAATTATGAACATACCATTGTCAAATAAATAAATTGTAGACTTCATATCTACTGAACTACACGTTACGCATTAACAATAATTAAGACAGGAAAGAATATTTACTTCGTTCTGCCTTTCGGAGTTGAACTCTCGTGATGTGGTTGCCATGGCTTAATATATTAAAGAAGAGACATTAAATCAAATTAGATGACCTTTATGATGCCAGAGATTTATTTCTTTGGGGGGGGGGGTAAATTGACTTACTAGTGTGTCAGCCAAGGAAAACTCATCTCGTGTGGCAATCACAACTTCAGTGTCAGACTCTGAACTGGAATCTTGACTACCTAAACACATTTCACATACCTGTAGTTACATTCATAACAAATCCCCCAAGAAAGAATTGTGTTAAAGGTATAAAGTTAAACTAACGTTTCTGAAATTCATCCTTGTGGCATATGTACAGAGTAATTCTGGCATATGACTTTCCTATTTCTTCTTTGTACTCTTTTAGTACAAAAAGCTTCTCTGTTCCTGGAATATTGACTATTTCTGAGCCATCTGGATACAGAAGCACATATGGGCCTTCCTTCATGTCTTTATTGAAGGTCTTCATCTTGGTTACAGCCAATATACACAGATCCCCTGCTGAGATATGAGGATCAGTGGCCAAAGGAAGGGTTTTCCCTCGAACCGGTCTCAAACTTCCACTGCTCAGTGACATCAAACCAATGTTAATCTGTAAAATGGATACAAAATAAGGTCCAAATGCTTAGATAAGGCAATCAAAATTCTCAGTTGTACGTTCCAAAATAAAAAAACCAACACAAGATTTGAAGGTTTGAATTTTTTAAGGCACTGCTGAAGTTGTATCAGGCTATACTATTCAGCGTCTCCTGGAGAACTGGCATCGTGTTTACATTTAATGAATTTCATATGGTCATACGTTGCGAAAATGTTTTGCTACATGAAGGGAAAAAAAACATCACAAATTGCGTTGCAGTACGTCCATTGTGCATTATGTAGTTTAGTACTGCGATCAGATTACACTGTGTATACATTCAAAAACTAACATGATCCCCGATTGCAGAAGGAAAATTTTCCAAAAAATAAAAAAAAGACTCCGGGATAAAGCACACATCTTGTTAAGTAAAGGACGGGAAGACCCGAGTAATCACCGCCAACGTGCAGTATCAGAGCACAAAACTGAACCGTTGAGTCCACGCCATGGGAAACGAAACACCCATCATGGTCACCATCGTTATAATGATCCGCTACAAGCTGCACCTTCAACACAAAAAACCTAAACCAACTTACCTGTACTTTCTTTTCTACCTTCTTTCCTCTTTGTCCTCCCTTACTGAATGTAAAGCTGGCTCTCTCATTACATTTCATTTTGCGGTATTCCAAAAACTGCTTGAACGTTTTAGTGCGGTCTAGAAAAGTGCACATTTTTATTATGTAAGTCATTTGCTCAGACGTACATTTTGAGTGAGTTACTCAATTCTTGAGTCACATTTTCCTTCCATTGGAATTCAGTCATTTTCAAAACCAGCAGATTTACCCTGCCTTTGAATTGATATATGAACGTTTTCGTTTAGCATATTTGTTGAATACTGTAACTTGTAAGCACTTCTGATGCTAACGTCTTAAATTTGTGGGTTTCTAACTGATAAGGTTAACGCTCGTTGGAGAAGACGGTATACGTTACAGTTCCTTTCAACATTCACATTAAACTACACAGTGTTTGTTAAAAAAGACATTTTAGAGAGATAAACATTAAAAGAAACCCAAAATATTGAACACGAAAGATCAAAAGCTATATATTATTAAGTCTGCAAGTAACGGTAGAATGCAGTTTGGGGATAGCCCGCTCTATGAGATACATACTGTAGGTATACTGTCCAATCAGTAACAAAACATTGAGATCGAATGAGTACCTACCTTTTCCGTTTTGAGTTAATGTTAAAGTGTTTTCTGATTTGTAAATTTGTTTTCTGATTTGTTAATTTGTTTTCAGTTTTTTAAGTTGTTTTCTGATTTGTAAATTTGTTTTCTGATTTGTTAATTTGTTTTCTGATTTGTAAATTTGTTTTCAGTTTGTTAATTTTGTTTTCTGATTTGTAAATTTGTTTTGCACTTCAGGGCTTCCGTACTTTATAGTTAAATACACTATATAAATTTACTGGGCTGGGAGTACGGGGTCATAGTGAGTTACTTAATTATGGGGCCGGCTCAGTGTTGCGTTTGCAAGATGTTTGCCCTTCTGGACGTTAGTGTCCAGTCGGACTTCATCTGCGAGCGATGTAAGCTAGTGGACTCACTCATGGTCAAGGTTCGCGACCTTGAGGAGCAACTGGCTCTCATCCAATGCAACAGTGAGTTAGATGAGCTAGTTGATACGCCTTTTAGGGAGATGGTGTGTACGCCACTAGCGGGGGGAGGGAGAATGAAGAGCAGATAGAGAGAGCTGGGTGACCGTAGGTCGTAGACGCAGGAAAAGGCGTACACACGTTACAGAGGCGGCATCACCTGAGGTGTCTGTGTCTAACAGGTTTCAGGTGCTTCCAGCTTTAGAGCCAGAAGGGACTGGGGAGGCAGGTGGGCCCTTGGGCACTGAGGAGCCCCTCTCCCCAGGAAGAGGGAGGTTGTGGTAGTGGGGGATTCAATTATTAGGGGAGTAGACAGTTATGTGTGCACACGTGATAGAGGGTCCCATACGGTGTCTTGCCTGCCTGGTGCCCAGGTAGGAGGCCTTCCAGATCGTGTGGACAAGCTTTTGGCCCCAGCTGGGGTGGATTCAGTTGTCGTGGTGCATGTTGGCACCAACGACATAGGCAAATTTATCCTGTTCTGCAGGATAAATTTATAGAAGTCGCCAATAAGCTTAGAAGCAGAACGTCCATGGTGGTATTTTCTGAAATACTCCCCGTGCCACGCGCAAGTCAGGCTAAGTTAGCTGAGATAAGGAGATTAAATGCGTGGCTAAAAGGATGGTGTAGGAAAGAGGGATTTAGGTTTATGGGGCACTGGAGGACCTTCTGGAACAGGTGGGACCTGTTCAAGCCGGATGGGTTGCATCTGAACCGGAGGGGAACCAGTGTACTGGGAAAGCGTATTTGTAGAGTAGTTGAGGAATGTTTAAACTAGGGACTGGGGGGGCAGGGAGGTTAGTTAAGTATGTAACTGGGGGGAAACGGAAAGCCCCAAAAAATCATATTATAAGTAGGCACTGTAATAGGCCTACCCTTTGTTGTCTGTATTTAAATGCCAGGAGTATTAGGAATAAAATTCATGATTTAGAGGCTCTTATCTCATCAGACTCTTATGATATTATAGCAATAACTGAAATGTGGTTGAGTGAAAAGGATGGACAAGAATATAATATGGATGGTTACACGTTGTTCCGTAAAGACCGTATAGGTAAGAAGGGAGGTGGTGTTCCAGTATATGTAAAGGAAAACTTGCAGGCAAGGGAGCTTACTGATATAAGTAAAAGTACGGAAGCTATATGGGTAAAATTAGATGCTAAAAACTCAAATAGCCTAATTGTCAGTGTTTGTTACAGAGCACCTAATATAGCTGCCGAGGAAAGCAGATTGTTATACAGTGATATTAGGATTATGAGCAATAAAAATGATGTGGTAGTTATGGGTGATTTTAATCTACCGGGGATGCAGTGGGACATTGTTGCTGGCTCTTCTGAAAATGAACTTGAGATGGTGGAATTAGTACAGGATTGTTTTTTTACTCAGTTTGTTAACACCCCTACCAGGGGAGATGCCATTCTTGATCTTGTTTCCTCTAATAACCAGGACAGGATTGGTAAATGAGACGTTTTAGAACCACTTGACAATAGCGATCATAACATGGTTAAATTTGAGGTTAAGTTTAGTGCCCGAAGAGCAAAGTCCAAATAAAAAATATATAATGTTTGGAAGGCTAACTTCAATTGTATGAGATTAAAACTAGAAACTGTGAACTGGATGGAGTTAAATAACAAAACTGTTGAAGAGGCATGGGAATTTTTTAAAAGCACATTATTGCAAGTGCAAGAGGACTTCATACCTGTTTCCAGCAAGAATAAATCTAGGAAATTGCAACCTAGGTGATTTACTAGGGAAATAAAGTATAAAGTAAGGAGGAAAAGGGCTTTGTTCCAGAAATGGAAAATAACTGATGATGACAGAATAAAGCAAGAGTATCTAAATCTACAGGCTGAATTAAAAAATTACATTAGACGAGCTAAAAGGAATGTCGAAAAGGAAGATCGCATTGGAGGCTAAGGATGACGTTAAAAGTTTCTTCCAGTATTTTAACTCTAAAAGAGCTCTAAAGGCTGAAATTACTAATCTGCAGGATAGTAAGGGTCTTATAATTGAAAATGACATTGATATAGTAAATGAGTTCAATGACAGTTTTGCACGGGTATTCACTGTTGAGGACACTAGTAACTTACCAGTTCTTATTACTACTACAACATCGTCTATAACTAATATATACACTCACCAGAGCATGTGAGCGGAGCGGTGAGAATTTCCGCTCCTCGCTCACGAGGCTGTTGGCTCCGCCCGCTCCTCCGCTCTAATTCGCACTAAGCCGCTCCGCTCAACACCGCTCCTCGCTCCACTAAAATGTCCTCCCGCTCCAGTCAAATCGCTCCACGCTCGCTCCAATTTAAAAGAGGAACAAATGATCTGCATGCCTAACAAATGTCACCTTAAACCGAAGCCTTATGTCATAAAGAAATATGAGCAACGGCAACATTGCCAGTCAGAACAAAAATATTTATTTTTAAGCAACCTATCGGCAACAACGGACAGGTTTGGAAATGGCATTCCACACAAAAATAGGCTTAAAAATAAAGGAATCAGTGGGTTTAATAGCCTAAAGAATATACAGACACGTTTTAAATTCCTCAATTTTTTTCTGTTGATGCAGCACGTCTCTAAAATAAAATTTGCGAATTCCATCTCGGCCAATTTGTGTAACAGTCTTGATAATTGTACAGGTGAATTCTGGGTAGATTTGGGCACGCCTCAGAATTGTAGTGTGAGCGGTATTGGAGCGAAATTGGAGCGAGACAAAGCGACCGCTCCAGCCTTAATTAGAAAACCTGCTCCGCGCTCTGACCAAATTCCGCCCGCTCCGCTCCTCACTCACGCTCCGCTCCGCTCGGCTCCGCTCACATGCTCTGACACTCACCTAAAGGATTATTAGGAACACCATACTAATACGGTGTTTGACCCCATTTCGCCTTCAGAACTGCCTTAATTCTACGTGGCATTGATTCAACAAGGTGCTGAAAGCATTCTTTAGAAATGTTGGCCCATATTGATAGGATAACATCTTGCAGTTGATGGAGATTTGTGGGATGCACATCCAGGGCACGAAGCTCCCGTTCCACCACATCCCAAAGATGCTCTATTGGGTTGAGATCTGGTGACTGTGGGGGCCATTTTAGTACAGTGAACTCATTGTCATGTTCAAGAAACCAATTTGAAATGATTCGAGCTTTATGACATGGTGCATTATCCTGCTGGAAGTAGCCATCAGAGGATGGGTACATGGTGGTCATAAAGGGATGGACATGGTCAGAAACAATGCTCAGGTAGGCCGTGGCATTTAAACGATGCCCAATTGGCACTAAGGGGCCTAAAGTGTGCCAAGAAAACATCCCCCACACCATTACACCACCACCACCAGCCTGCACAGTGGTAACAAGGCATGATGGATCCAAGTTCTCATCTCTTTACGCCAAATTCTGACTCTACCATTTGAATGTCTCAACAGAAATCATCAGAGACTCATCAGACCAGGCAACATTTTTCCAGTCTTCAACTGTCCAATTTTGGTGAGCTCGTGCAAATTGTAGCCTCTTTTTCCTATTTGTAGTGGAGATGAGTGGTACCCGGTGGGGTCTTCTGCTGTTGTAGCCCATCCGCCTCAAGGTTGTGCGTGTTGTGGCTTCACAAATGCTTTGCTGCATACCTCGGTTGTAACGAGTGGTTATTTCAGTCAAAGTTGCTCTTCTATCAGCTTGAATCAGTCGGCCCATTCTCCTCTGACCTTTAGCATCAACAAGGCATTTTCGCCCACAGGACTGCCGCATACTGGATGTTTTTCCCTTTGCACACCATTCTTTGTAAACCCTAGAAATGGTTGTGCGTGAAAATCCCAGTAACTGAGCAGAATGTGAAATACTCAGACCGGCCCGTCTGGCACCAACAACCATGCCACGCTCAAAATTGCTTAAATCACCTTTCTTTCCCATTCTGACATTCAGTTTGGAGTTCAGGAGATTGTCTTGACCAGGACCACACCCCTAAATGCATTGAAGCAACTGCTATGTGATTGGTTGATTAGATAATTGCATTAATGAGAAATTGAACAGTAATAGTCCTTTAGGTGAGTGTATATAACTGAAGCTGATGTTTTGCAAAGCCTAGCTAAGCTCAAAATAAATAAATCACAGGGCCCTGATGGCATCTTACCTATAGTGTTAAAAGAGATGAGGGATATTATTTGCCGACCCTTAACATTACTGTTTCAAAAATCCTTATCTGAAGGTGTGGTACCTTCTGATTGGAAGCATGCCAACATAACGCCCATTTTCAAAAAAGGGGATAGAAGTAATTTGTCAAACTATAGGCCAATCAGTCTAACTTGTATAACTGGTAAAGTTATGGAGGCTATAATCAAAGAGAAAATGGTAGATTACCTGGACTCAAATAACATTTTGAGGGATAGCCAGCATGGATTTAGGAGAGGTAGATTCTGTTTAACAAATCTGTTGGGTTTTTTGAGGAAGCTACTCAGGAAGTTGATGATAAGAAGGCCTATGATGTCATCTACTTAGATTTCCAAAAGGCTTTTGATGTTGTCCCCCACAAGAGGCTCTCACTTGAACTCAAAGCAACAGGTATTTTAGGAACTGTAGTGACCTGGATTGATAACTGGTTAACGGATAGGAAGCAGCGAGTAGTTATAAGCGGCTCAATGTCACAGTGGGCCTGCGTTTATAATGGGGTACCGCAGGGTTCAATTTTAGGACCACTATTGTTCCTAATTTACATAAATGATATAGATACCAATATATACAGTAAACTAGTGAAATTTGCAGATGACACCAAGGTGGGTGGTGTAGCAGATACTGAACTAGCGGCTCAGCAGCTACAGCAGGATCTTAATTTAATTAGTGACTGGGCCGACACCTGGCAGATGAAATTTAACATAGACAAATGTAAGGTACTCCATGTAGGGAGCAGAAATATAAAGTACATGTATTTTATGGGACCTACTGAAATAAAGGTAGCTGATTATGAGAAAGACCTTGGTGTGTATGTTGATGCTTCCATGTCTCATTGTCGCCAGTGAAATTGGGAAGCAATAACAAAAGCCAATAGGATGTTGGGGTATATCTCCAGGTGTGTGGAGTTTAAGTCAAGGGAGGTAATGCTAAGATTATACATTTCCTTGGTGAGACCTCACCTAGAATATTGTGTGCAGGTTTGGTCACCATATCTTAAAAAGGACATTGCGGCCTTAGAAAAGGTGCAGAGTAGGGCCACAAGAATGATTCCTGGTCTTAGAGGAATGTCATACGAGGAAAGGTTATTTGAGCTAAATCTGTTCAGCCTCAAGCAAAGGAGACTGAGGGGGGACATGATCCAGGTCTATAAGATTCTAACAGGTTTGGATGCTGTTCAACCGAATAGTTACTTCAGCATTAGTTCAAATACAAGAACTCGTGGCCATAGGTGGAAATTAGCGGGAGAACATTTCAAACTGGATTTAAGGAAGCACTTCTTTACACAGCGTGTAGTCAGAGTATGGAATAGTCTTCCTGATAACGTAGTGCAAGCTGAATCCTTGGGTTCCTTTAAATCAGAGCTAGATAAGATTTTAACAACTCTGAGCTATTAGTTAAGTTCTCCCCAAGCGAGCTCGATGGGCCGAATGGCCTCCTCTCGTTTGTATAGTTCTTATGTTCTTATGTTCTTATGTTCTTACATCTTACTTTGAAGAACTTTCATGTTACATTTTAAAACATCTTTATGTCTTACTCTGAAAAACATTCATGTTACATTTTAAAATATCTGTACATCTTACTTTGAAAAACTTTCATGTTCCATTTAAAAACATCTGTACATCTTACTTTGAAGAACTTTCATGTTACATTTTAAAACATCTTTATGTCTTACTCTGAAAAACTTTCATGTTACATTTTAAAATATCTGTACATCTTACTTTGAAGAACTTTCATGTTACATTTTAAAACATCTGATCACCTGTGTCCTGTTATTTCTGGCTGGTCTTGTGTATTTAGTCCGCGTCTGAGTACGTCTCGTCAGATCCGTCATTGTCGTGTTGTAATGTTTAGTCGCCGTCAGTCTTGTGTTCTGAATAAACCCCGTTTGCCCGTCTTACCGGCTTGACTCACCTGCTTCCCCGTTCGCCTGCCAGCAGATACAACATAATGACGGATCTCTCCAACGCACCTAAGGAGATTGCAGACCAGCGTCTCAATCTCCTTCAAGAGGTAATATACTGGCTAAACCTGCCAGAGGTCCGTGAGGACCCTGGATTACGGGACTTAGCCAGCCGGAGCGGGACACTCTTAAGTGAGATGTCGCCGTCCGGGAACGCGCACGTAATGGCGGAAGTGCGCGAAAACCTCCGGCAACCCCGCCTCAACCGACCTGCCCCAGTCGGAGAAAAAAGAAGAGGCGCAAGCGGAAAGGACCGGAGGAGACCCCGACCGTTTACCTGAGGGCTTGCTCTCTCCGTTCTGCCTCTCTCCCCACTGAATATCGGGAGGAGCCCCTCCCAACACAGAAGCCAGCTGGGATCACAGCAGCCGCGCAACCGCTGTCACCAGCGGCTTCCATATTCCAGGGTGGCCACCTGGAATATGAGGGGATCAGGGCCGTCTGGGATGCGATTCCCCAGATCCCCAAGGCCCTTAAAGGGGCAGCGCCTGCATACCCGGCGCCACTCCTGTACGTCGCGGTGTTTTTCTTTTAACTCATATTTGTACTTATGCGCAGACAATACGCTCGACCCGGGATGACCTACCGGGGTGTAAATAAAGGCTGTATCAGAAAAACCAAAACTTCAAACAAAAAAAAAAAACATGTTACATACTGTAAGACAAAATGTCCAATTTGATATGTGGCTCAATTACAGTTTGACCCGGGGGTTACCTACGGGGATGTAAATAACAGGTGCATGAGAAAAACCCAAACTTCAAACAAGAAAAAAAGGGGGGACACCCTCACTCCCTACCACTTTCACACGCACACACGGCCAAACTGCTGCTGCGGGGGAGGTGGGGGGTCAGCTTTCACAGACACACGGCCAAACTGCTGCTGCTAAGCGTTTATTGGAGGATAGCATCAGACCCACCTCCTCCTCCTCTCATTCTTAGCTCCAACTTTCTCATTTTCACACAGTTTCTTTCAGACTCGCGCAACACAGGGATTGTCACGTTCGGTGGGGAGGCGAGCAGGGAAGCAGGCGAAAGCAGCCAGGAAGTCAGGTAAATGGGGTTTATTCCACGACAGACGGACATCCACGGACAATACAATGACGGATCTGGCATACATGGGGAGACGCGGACTCATATACACAAGACTAGGCAAACGAAACAGGAAACAGCTGGGCACAATCGGGGAAGCACACGTGGATAATGAGGGGGCGTGGCACACACTAGGAGCGGACGGAGCGGGGCGTGACAGGGATAAGCTCCAACATCGCTCTCACAATCTCCGAGTCCTTTGCAGAATCTACAAGTACAACATTTACATGCTCCGGACCGACCGAGACCTTCCCACAGTACCGCACCACAGGCAGACCTGGCGTAGGCTCACGCTCCATCAGGTAACCGACCCGCTCAGCTCCGCGCTCAGCTCCGTGCTCAGCACCGTCACCCTCATAGCACGGGGCTATTCGGACAAACCACTGAAACTTCATTTCACTCTCCCCCACTAGTCAAAATAAAATAAATAATTAATAATAATAATAATAAATAAATAAATTTTAAAAACCACCTCGCAATAAACCCCCTCTCGCAACAACACTAGTCGTGACGTCACCTGAACCCAACCACGCCCACCCAGTGAACTCTTGAACCGTAACCTTTTGACCTTTAGGTCATAAATCTTTTTGAAAGAAGCGGCATTATCCATCTCTCTAGTACACTACATGGAAAATCAAGCACCTAGGCATGCAGTCAGGTTTACAAACATTTGTGAAAGAATTGGTCATTCTGAAGAGCTCAGTGAATTTAAGCATGACACTGTCATAGGATTCTATCTTTGCAATAAGTCAGTTTGTGAAATTTCTTCCCTGCTAGATATTCCACAGTCAGCTGTAAGTGGTATAATGACAAAGTGGAAGCGGTTATGAACAGAAGAAATTCAGCCACATAATGGCAGACCATGTAAGGTAACAGAGCAGGGTTGCCAAATGCTGAGGTGCATTATGCGTAAAAGTCACTAGCACTCTGTTGACTCAATAACTGCAGAGTTACATACTTCCTCTGGTCTTAAACTCAGCACAAGACTGTGTATTGGGTGCTTCGTGAAATGGGCTTCCATGGCTGAAGAGATGCATGCGACTTTCACATCACCAAGCACGATGCCAAGCACCGGTTGGAGTAGCGCAAGGCCACTAGGCTGTAGAGCAGTTGAAATGTGTTTTGTGGCATGACGAATCATGGTTCTCTGTCTGATGGAAGAGTCTGGATTTTGGCGGATGCCAGGAGAACATACTCTGCCTGATCGCATCGTGCCAACTGTAAAGATTAGAGAAGGATGGATTATGGTATAGGTTTGTTTTTAAAGGGTTGGGCTAGGTTCCAGTGAAGGGATATTTTAATGCTTTAGCATACTAAGTGTCCCAATACTTTTGTCCATATAATGTATCTATGTTATTTTTTAAGTAACTATATGTCAAATATCACCGGAATCCCATCATCATGCACGGAGAATCTTGCTCCTCGGATGCCATGCTTTGTGGGAGCATCATCTCGACACGCATCTGGGAATTCAGCTCAATGCCGTGAGTCACTCGGCCTGTGCACATCACAAAGGGTTTTGTCTTAAAGTTTCATCTGGACAAAGTTGTGTTTAATTGAACTTATGCTTATAGTCACTGAACTGAAGTGTTAGGTAAACTGTGTAATCCTTTGCTGTGTTGCTGATTAGGTCAGCTGGTTAAGCAAAGAGATCTCAGCGTTCTTATATGCATAGACACGCGAGTTATTGCATGCGATTTCCTAAATTATCTCTTTCCTTCTCTTTCTCACGTACTACACAATCTGTTTCATAGTGATTTCCAGTCAGTGCAAGTGAGCCTGAGTTAAAATAACATTTCAACTCCGATAAAGTTGATCTTAACCTCAGGTGATCTTATACAACGCTATTCCTGCAATTAGGTTGGGTAGAGTAATTTTGCTGTTTTGTCATGAAATCTTGTGCAATGGGTAAATTCAAATCTCCCTCCAGGAGACTATTTTTCCGGATAAATTCAAATTCCCCTCCAAAGTTTAGCTGCTTTGTTCTCCACCACCTGGGGAGAACAAAGAGGCTGTAAATTCCAAAGTTAATTGCGGAGACACAGATATCGGAGTTACAAAATCCAGTCACGCTGATAAGTGCTTCCTCTCCCCACGAGCACACGCATTCACATTCAGACTTACACAGATGCAGACACACCAACAGACAGCTTCAAAGACACACACACACACCTACACAGATACGCCCTACAGATACACGCACCCTCTCACATACTTAGACTGCTAATTTAATCAAGAACCAGACGGCATTGTTCAGTTGATTGTTTTTGCTCATCACTGATGGCAGCCAAGACAGTGCTCTGTGTGGATGTCAGCATTTGAAATTTGATTTTTATATTTTCTGTGTGGGTTACTCTTTGTTATTTAAGCCTGAATGAGTGATTTTGTACAATACCAACAAATTCCACGCAGTATTTGATATCTGGATGACTTTATTTTAACTCCATTTGTTATTGGATTGAGTCATAACTTCTTAAGTCTGGATTGAGAACTCAGACACTGCTAGCCTCCAGCTATCAGCCCTGCCTGCTAGCGCCCAACTATCGGCCCTGCCTGCTAGCCTCCAGCTATCAGCCCTGCCAGCTAGCCTCCAGATTTCGGCCCAGCCTGCTAGCCTCCAGATTTCGGCCCTGCCTGCTAGCCTCCAGCTATCGGCCTTGCCTGCTAGCCTCCAGATTTCGGCCCTGCCTGCTAGCCTCTATCTATCGGCCCTGCCAGCTAGCCTCCAGATTTCGGCCCAGCCTGCTAGCCTCCAGCTATCGGCCCTGCCAGCTAGCCTCCAGATTTCGGCCCAGCCTGCTAGCCTCCAGCTATCGGCCATGCCAGCTAGCCTCCAGATTTCGGCCCAGCCTGCTAGCCTCCAGCTATCCGCCCTGCCTGCAAGCCTCCAGCTAGAGGCCCTGGCTGCTAACCTCTAGCTATTGGCTTTGGCTGCTATCCCTTAGCTTTTGGTCCTACGGCACTTGATCCAGACTGCTAACCTCCTTCTCTAGGACTTGCTTTCTAGCTACATCACATGTGTTAAAGTGGGTTATCTTAATTTATTATGTCACTAATTGTTGTATTATGTTTTATATCTTTGTGAGGCTTTGCTAGAAGCCCACATGGGCCTAGTATTACTTTTTTTCTTTTTCCAGTTACTCCGTTTGAAGATACACGGTATGACAGCTTTGTCAATTTAACTTTTTTTCACTGTTGGCTGTAGACGGACCCTATCTTATCCATCTCAGTTAACAGTTATAGTGTCTATGAACATATCAAAATGGTTGCTTTTGACTAAGGAGTCTCTTCATTTTTACTGTTTATTGATTTTGAGAGAACATTTTACTACTGTTGAAACTTCCCCCTCTATGAGTATAATCTCTACCAGTGTGATGACTAATTTAAAATGCTGTAATATTAAGTTTAAATATCTAGTTTTGTTATTGCTTTTAATAATGGGAAATGTTTAAACCAATCCAGGCCCTGGTACTCCAGTACGATGTTTTACACCTGAAGATTTTAAATCTCGATCTGGTCTTGGGATTATTCACATCAATGTTAGGAGTTTACTTCCAAAATTAGATCTGATAAAGATTTGGATAAATTCAATAAATGCTGATATCGTGGTGTTATCGGAAACATGGCTTAAAAAAATCTGTGCTTAATAAGTATATTACCATTAGCGCTTGCAATGTTTATCGTACTGATCGACAAAAAAAAGGTGGTGGAGTGGCTATAAATATAAAGCAGAAATTTGATACTAAAATAGTGCTCTCTGAGTCGGTAAGTAAGGAACTTGAATTGTTGGCTCTTGAAATTGAATTATCTAAAAATCATATAATTACATTAGTGGGATGTTATAGGCCCCCATCTGCTCATAGTAAAGCATTGTCAATGCTTCTGAACATTTTATTGCAACTGAAATATAAAGAATTAATCTTGGTTGGTGATTTGAACTTGGACTGGCTTACACCTGTATCAGACGCACTGAAAGCACAGTGTAATTTTCTAAATCTTACTCAATTAATTAAATCACCCACAAGACCCAGTGTCAAATGTTTACAAAAATCTATACTCATTGACTTGATTTTAACAAATATTTAAAATATGTGACTTCAGGTGTTTTCCCTAATGATGTGAGTGATCATTGTGTGATAGCAGCAGTGAGAGACACAAGGATCCCTAAAAGTAAGCCGCGTTTTGTTGTAAAACGCTATATGAAGTTATTTCATGAGCAAGCCTTTTTGCATGATTTATATCATTTTAATTGGGATAGAATTGTTCTTTTTGATGACGTTAATCTTTCATAAAAACTTCAGTTGTTTTGCAAATAAACATGCCCCTTTTCGTAAATTTAGAATCAAAGGCCGTGAGAATCCATGGTTTACAACAGACCTGGCAGATCTACTGTATGAACGTAATGCCACTTGGGCCAGGGCTTGTAAGTCTAAAGGCTTAGCTTTTCACAACTTAGAAATAAAGTTACTCTTTTGCTTAGAAAAACTAAAGCTTGAATTTTACTTTGGAAAGTCTCAATAACCCAAAGAAATTTTGGAGAACTGTCAAGTCATTGTCCGCTAGCAATAACTAAATTAATCTTCCACCCAGTATATAAATAGAATTGGTATCTAGTTTTAAATATCTAGGATGTATAATTGATGACCACCTGTCTTGTAAGGAACACATTGTGACGCCCGGCGATCACAGACCCCAATATGCGGGAACACACTGGTTTATTTGGAGACTCGAGTACAGACAAATCCAGGGGGGCAATCCAGACGGGTGGTCGGGTCACTGGCAATGGTCGGGTTCCGGTAATGTCAGTCCTACACAAATGGACGAAACGAGTAGACGAGAGGAAGGAAGGACCAGGATCAGCCGGGCAGGGGAGCAGGACGGAGCGGGTTGGCAGGCAGGACACAGCAGGCAGGACGAACCGGGCAAATGGGAGACACACAGAATGCTTAGTAAGGCTCATTACATAATGGCAACAATACTTCGCAAAGTCTTAAGTAGCGGAGTGATCAGCTGTGGATCGCCTCCTGGTGCTCGGTCCCGCCCGCGTGGGTGTGACATTACCCCCTCCCCCGGACGGCCACCTCCCAGAGGCCGAAAGGTGCGACGGGGACGCCCCCGCGGTCGCGGAGCAGGTTTAGAAGGATGGGTAGCGTGGAAATCGGCCACCAGGCTGGGGTCCAGGATATCAGCTGCAGGCACCCAGGACTGTTCTTCCGGGCCAAAGCCGTCCCAGTCTACCAGGTAGTAGAGGCGTCCAGCACGGCGGCGTGAGTCCAGCAGAGCCCAAACCCGAAACACTGTAGATCCATCCTGTAAGGGGCTGGGAGGAGGGGTTGGCACAGTAGCAGGGGAATGCGCCATGCTATACTTCACGGGTTTCAGGAGCGAAGCATGGAAGGTAGGGCAGATTCGGTATACCCTCGGCAAGTGCAGACGAAAAGAGAAAGGACCCACCCGCTTAGCAATCCGAAAAGGTCCAATAAAACAAGCCGATAATTTATGGCAGGATGGGAGCTTCAGATTCCGTGGTTGACAACCAGACTAGCTGACCCACTCGATAGTGAGGGGTGGCGTGGCGATGCTTATCTGCCTGTACTTTCTGCCGTGAGGAGTGAGCGGAGAGGGCTAGTTGAGTCTGGCGCCACACTTCTCGGCCACCCTGGAACCACTCCTCGACTTGAGGTACGTCGCTGGTGGAGGCATCCCAAGGGAAGATCTGTGGATGATATCCCACCACACACTGGAAAGGAGATATGTGAGTAACTGGGTTCATGCGAGTGTTCAAGGCGTACTCAGCCCATATCAAGTGGGTAGCCCAATCTGCAGGCTTATCCTTACATAACAACCGCAAGGCCTTGGATATTTCCTGGTTCATTCTCTCAGCCAGGCCATTGGACTGGGGGTGATAGGCTGAGGACAGACTAAGGGAGATGTTCAGTTTAGCACAAAAGGCGCGGAACACCTGTGAGAAGAACTGTGGGCCTCGATCAGAGACTATATCTTCGGGGATACCGTAATAATGGCAGACCTAGGTGAGTAACACATCAGCCAGGTCTGTCACGGTTGGAAGCTTAGGGAGAGCAATGAGTAGACACATTTTGGAAAAACGATCGACCATATTGCCTTTGGAGAGGGGAAGATCCGTGATATAGTCCATTACAATATGTGACCAGGGGCGCCGTGCAGGAATTGGTAGTGGGTGAAGCAGGCCGGTCGGAGGCAAGTGCGAAGTCTTCATCTGGGCACATTCAGGACAAGCAGCTACATACTGTTCAACATCCCGCCTCAATCCTGTCCACCAGTATCTTCGTGTCACCAACTGTTGTGTTGCAGAAACTCCTGGGTACCCAGAACCCCGGGACGTATGCACCCACCTGAGGACCGCTGGTCGAAGTTGGGAGGGGACATATAACCTTCCTGGAGGGCAGTCGGCAGGTGGTGTTGAACGGTCGTTAGCCGCTCGCAGGGTGTCTTCTAGAGACCAGGAGATGGCGGCAGCAAAGCATGAAGGGTTCAGGATGGGGACGGTTTGATCCCTTTCAGCGGGAAGATCATATTGCCAGGAAAGGGCATCAGCTTTGCCGTTCTTTGACCCTGGAAGGTAAGACACTACAAAGTTGAACCGAGCGAAAAACATTGCCCAACGGGCCTGGCGGGGATTCAACTTCTGTAGGGGATCCCTGGCGAAGATCCACCAGACGTTCCCCCAGGCTGCGACACACGGCTGGATGATTGAATATTTATTTGAATGCCGCTTAGAAATCCCGGGCGGAATCCAGGAGAGGACTGTCATCGGATCACAAAGCCGTGGCCCACTCGCGTGCCCTCCCAGTAATCAGCAAGATGACAAAACGCACTCGCGCAGTTTCCTCAACGAAACGCTCCGGGTGTTCTTCGATATATAGTCCACACTGCATAAGAAAGGCTTTGCAGTGGTCAGGGTTGCCATCATATTTTTCTGGCATAGCCACCGGTACCGATGTGGAGGTTTGTAGGGTAGTATCCGGGAGACAGGTTCGGGCTGCTTGATTCTCCAGAAGTTGTGAGACCAGCGTGGTGAGCTGGTCGACCTGTTGCTGTAGGCGCTGGTTCTCCGCGGGGTCCATTTCATGCCGGCAAAGAATTCTGTCACGCCCCGCGATCAGGAAGAAGGCAGACCCCAATATGCGGGAACATACTGGTTTATTTGGAGACTCGAGTACAGACAAATCCAGGGGGGCAATCCAGACGGGTGGTCGGGTCACTGGCAATGGTTGGGTTCCAGGAATGTCAAACGGACGAGACGAGTAGATGAGAGGAAGGAAGGACCAGGATCAGCCGGGCAGGGGAGCAGGACGCAGCGGGTTGGCAGGCAGGACACAGCAGGCAGGAAGAACCCGGCAAACGGGATCGCCTCCCGGTGCTCGGTCCCGCCCGCGTGGATGTGACACACATTAAGTATGTAGCAAAAAAGCTGAAGTCCCTTTTAGGATTTTATTATAGAAATAAATCTTGCTTTTCTCTTTATGTAAAATTAAAACTGGTTGAATCGATGTTTTTGCCTGTTATTGACTATGGTGATGTACTGTATATGCACGCATCTGCTCATTGTTTACGCATGTTGGATAGTGTGTATCATGGAGCACTGAGATTTATTTCAAACAGTGCTTCTCTTACTCATAAGAACATAAGAACATAAGAAATTTACAAACGAGAGGAGGCCATTCGGCCCATCAAGCTCGTTTGGGGAGAACTTAACTAATAGCTCAGAGTTGTTAAAATCTTATCTAGCTCTGATTTAAAGGAACCCATGGTTTTAGCTTCCACTACACTAGCAGGAAGACTATTCCATACTCTAACTACACGCTGTGTAAAGAAGTGCTTCCTCAAATTTGTTTTAAAATGTTCACCCGCTAATTTCCACTTATGGCCACGAGTTCTAGTATTTAGACTAATATTGAAATAGTCATTTGGCTGAACAGCATCCAGACCCGTTAGAATCTTATAGACCTGAATCATATCCCCCCTTAGTCTCCTTTGCTCAAGGCTAAACAGATTCAGTTCCGCTAACCTCTCCTCATAAGACATTCCTCTAAGACCAGGAATCATTCTCGTAGCTCTTCGTTGCACCTTTTCTAAGGCAGCAATGTCCTTCTTGAGGTATGGTGACCAAACCTGCACACAGTATTCTAGGTGGGGTCTTACCAAGGAATTATATAAGTGTAACATCACCTCCCTTGACTTAAACTCCACACTTCTAGAGATATAACCCAACATTCTGTTCGCCTTTTTTATTGCTTCCCCACACTGGCGAGAGTGGGACATGGAAGCATCAACATACATACCGAGATCTTTCTCGTAATCAGCTACCTTTATTTCAGTGGAACCCATAAAATATCTGTACTTTATATTTCTGCACCCTGCATGGATTACCTTGCATTTATCTGTGTTAAATTTCATCTGCCAAGTATCAGCCCATTCGCTAATTAAATCCAGATCCCGTTGAAGCCTCTCTGCTGCTAGATCAGTATCTGCTACACCGCCCACCTTGGTGTCATCTGCAAATTTAACCAGTTTACTGTATGTATTTGTGTCAATATCATTAATGTAAATTAGGAACAATAGTGGTCCTAAAATTGAACCCTGCGGTACCCCACTATGAACGGAGGCCCACTGTGACATTGTGCCTCTAATAACTACTCGCTGCTTCCTGTCAGTTAGCCAGTTTTTGATCCAAGCTGCCACAGTTCCTAAAATCCCTGCAGCTTTAAGCTTTAGTAAGAGCCGTTTGTGGGGGACAACATCATTGTGTGCTTTATGCTAAAGTAAATTGGTCATCTTTACAAGCTCGTCGGCTTAGTCACTGGTATGTGTTTATATATAAAGCCATTCTGGGTAAAATTTCTTCTTATTTATCATCATTCCTGATCTGGATGCAAGGAGGTTGTAATCTTCGCTCGATGGACTTTTTAAAACTGGTTGTTCCAAAAGTAAGAACTGAATTGGGAAAGAAAGCTTTTAGATTCTCTGCACCTGAGGCGTGGAACACTCTTCAAGCTGAACTTCGTCTGCAAAATTTAATACCCTTGAATGAATTTAAAGCTAAAAACTCTGGAGTCTAGGTTGTCCGTGTCTAAGGCTACGTTCACACTGCCAGCCACATCGTTCAGTTCCGATTTTTTGCTCAGATCGGATTTGTCTGTCTTGACAGTTCACATTCATAAGCACAAGTGACCTGTATCTGACTGTAATGTGAACGCATCGGTCCTCTGAAACGTCACGCATGCGCACATTGATACGTTTTTACACGGGTAAAAAGCTGGTCGTAAAATTCCCCCTTCAAAAAAGAAGTCAGCTCTGGATTTTTTGTGGACAGCCTCAGTGTTCCTAGCCCAATCCAGCTTGCTGTCCAGGTGCACTCCCAGGTACCTCTAGTCCTGTACTATCGCAACTTCTGTTCCATTGATGGAGATTGGTGTCTTGAGGGATTTACATTTCCTAAAATCCACCACCAGTTCCTTTGTTTTGAGATGTTGAGCTGTGAGTATATGTAGTAAGAATGGAAGGTAAATGCTGCACAACACGTGTTATCCTGTAAACAAACTGCTCTGATTATTGCTGCTGAATAATAGTCTGGTGAAGCCCCTGCAGGGCCCCAGATCTGCTCCTCTGCTCCTACAGGAAGTGCTGATGCTGGCAGTGTCGGCTGCTAATGTGACACTGCTGTGTGTCCTGCAAGGCCCAGGTGGACAGCTTTGAATGAGGTACTACATCCACACACACAATGTACTTATCCCAAAGACTACTGGTGAAGGGTGAAGACTACTGGGCAGCAGGAATGTATTGGAAGAAGGCAGTAAACCAGGTCCTACAGTTCACACTGGGGCTTGTTATGTGAGGAAATTTTTATTTATTCCTGGAAGGATATTATAGGCTGTTAGAACAGCTCACATTTTGATAGCATGTCACACCTGTGTTTGTGATCTTTTTAATCCTGTTTAGACTGAGCAGAGAACATTGCGTGGTCATGACTGCTCTCAGAGTGTAAGATTTAGATTCAAATCTAGGATTGGTTTGGAGTTTAGTGTCTTCATTTGTGTGGCTGGATTTAGTTTTTTTTTTTTTTTTTTTAGGTTGCCAGCATTTTCATCAGCTGTATTTTTTTGTATACCGGTGTCTAATTTCTGATTATGAGGTTCTAGCTTAACAAGCATCTTATCTCAAGTTTCATGGTTGCTGTTTAGCCAGCACCTTGTTTCCATGTTTGTGGTCTTGATTACACAAACTTCCAGCATTGGTGAATTGCTAAAAGCTGATTGGTTCTTTTGCTTTTGTCTTTATTTTAAGGATCATTTCCAGGATTTCAGAATTTGGTTTTCAGAATTCGGGTTAATTTTTATTGGTTTATTAATTGATATTAATTCTTATAGAATTAATGCTTTTTCCAGTGTTTTGATAAGTTAAAAATAAATTAAATGCACAAGATCTGTCAGTTATCCAGACTGTTCCATCAAAGCAGTTAAATTAAACATAATATCCAAACATAACACCACATGCAGAATTATTATGCAGGTTTGTATTTTGCTTATATCCTATCTACTGACCAATACTTTCTGTCCAGATTAATCTCCAATTGGGCAAGGAAAGGCAGGACTCAGAGGTTGTGAGTTCCAGAGCAACCCCCTGAGGGGATTTTATTGCAGACAAAACAAAGAGTTGGGATCAGTGACACACAACAATGACCAGACTGACGAGCAACAAATGAAGATGCATCTAAATACCACAGCTAACGAGACCAAACAGGAGACAGCTGGAGACATTATACACGAGGGCAGGAATGAGCGATAAGCCAGGGAAGGGAGAGGGTATGACCGGTCAGGAGTGGAGCACAGGAGAAGCAAGACAAACAAGAAGGTATTGAGCACCAAAAAGGTGATGGAGGACTGATGACGTGGGCTGCAGTTATCAGTGATAAATTTGTAAGACCTTTCTGACTTGCTATTGGTGAAAAAATAAACTTCTAGATGTACTACCAATTTCTAGAAGATACCATATTCAAACACTAGTACAAGAAGAAGTCAGCAGCTTTCAAAAAGGTTATGATATTCATGCAGAACAATACATTTTCCCATGCATCAAAGTATTCCATAGATTAAACATAAAAAATGAGTAAGGAGAGGAGGTCATTCAGCCCATTGGCTAAGGCTTGAAAGGTGATTGAATTAGGACCAGGCCCCCATCATCACCTGACTTAACCCCCACTGAGAACTACTGGGCCTTACTAAAGTATGAGATTGAACAAGGTGGCAAGCATCACTGTATAACTAAATATTATTCAAATTTAATGTTGATGGTGAAGAGAGAAAAATCTACTTAGTACTCACCTAATAATTCTGCATGCAGTGTAGTGTATGCGTATAATACTAACAGCAGATGCTCAAAGTAGTACTTTTGAATAATATGTACTTTATCATAAGGCTTACAGAAATAAAACTGCCACATTGCACCATGATGCTGTTCTGAAGAAGGTAACTGATTTCCTTATTTTTTGTATATGTTAAGTATTTCTGTAAAATATCCATTAAACTCATTTGAGGATCCCCCTCCATCACTCATTTTCCTGTCATTGTTTTGTTCTTGTTTGTTCTTTCCAGCACATCACACCACAGCTGGAACCTGACCGTAAGTAGCTTTTGATATAACTCCGCTTTCGTACTGAATGCCTGTTTCAAATTTCATTTTACTGAAACCCATCCATCATGATCAGTCCATTTCCCAACCACTTATGTAGTGCAGTGTTTTAGTGGGACTGCAGGAGGAAGCTAGAATATCTAGGAACAACTGCATATACTCTGCATGCACAGATTGTGACAGGATTTAAACCCCAACTTGACTGAAATCTAGCACTGTGATATACCCCTATAGCAGGGCTTGTTGTTTGCTGTTGTGGTGATTAACAATTACCCTGCATCGATGATCTTGCCTTAAGCCAGGTATGGATGCCTTTGCTGACATCTTCATGCCTTAAAACTTATGTAAAAGTACAGATACCACACCAAACTGTTAGTCAAGTAAAAGTCATTCGGTAAAATACCTGGTTTTAAAAGTTCTCAAGTAAAATGTATTACACATTCGAATCTACGGAGCTTACAAAGAGCAATCTACATTTTCAAATTCACTTACAGTTTTTTACAATCACTTTTGCACTAATAACAGAACCTTCATGTCATTTTTCAAAATTCTAGACACAAAACTCAAAACAGTCATTATTTTTAACACAGGCTGTCCAGTATTCAAAACTTGGCATATTGCATTTGTATCTTTAGAGAAGCCTTGCTTTTGCAGAAGCATTGTTTCTAAAAATCAAATTTATAATGAAATATCATAGGAACATTACTTTAGATCACCCTTACACAAGATACACAATGAAGCTATGGGTATTTGTTAGTACAATCATTAAATATAGGTGTACAAAATATGTGATTCAGGTTTCATTATTTTATTGGAGACTAGAGAGAATAGTACAGACACAGTGGCATCATTGAAATCCTGTAATGTGGAATTTACTGATGAAATCAAATCACAACATAAGATTTGTAGATTACTTAAAAAACCAAAAACAACAAAAAACAATACAGTATACTGTAAACGGAAGTGTTCTTCACTGCACTATGGATCTATGTTTCCATCAACCCGGTCTTGTGGATTTGGCCACAGGTTCTCATCTACATCACAGTGGATGTTTTCATTCGCCAAACATCTGGGAAAGAATCTTCTGGCATGGCGAATCCAGGCCTGACACTGATCTGCTGTGATGTCATTGCATGCATCATCCATGGCCTGGAGAAGAGTGACTTGTTCGTGAGGGTAGACCTTTCAACTGCATGTGGAGAAAAACTCCTCAATTGGGTTAAGGAAAGGGGAGTATGGAGGTAAATGCAGGGCGAGAAACTGTGGATGGGCCTGAAACCATGCTTGGACCTTTCGAGAACGATGAAACTGAACATTATCCCAAACTATTACGTAGGTCACACCATCAGCTCTACAGACCTGATTTAGCTCATCAAGGAAGGCTATGGTGAGAGCTGCATTATATGACCCAACACAAGGTCTGCGTCCAACCACTCCATCTTCTGATATAGCTGCACACATGGTTATATTGGCTCCAGGAACTTCAACGGTTGCCCGCTGGCCAATTAAACTCCGACCTCTCCTCCTTGTCTTAGCTAGGTTGAAGCCTGCCTCATCCAAAAACAATTTTTTCACCCCCTAAAACAAGCAAATTGATCATACCTGAACATACTCAGACCTCAGTTGCTTCACTTGATCTGTATTTCGTTCAAAAGGCACACAATATAGTTGTTTTAAAGACTCCTGATGTCTTTTCAGCACCCGTGCAATAGTGGGCAAACTTATGGCATTCACATTGATGAATAAGTCATCATTGTCCAAGATGTGCTGCTGGATCTCTCTAAGGCGAATATCATTTCTGACCCGAACTATATTGACCACAGCCTGCTCTTGTTGGTCAGTCAGAATTTTGCTTCTGCCTCCCCTATTTGGCCTAATCTCTATTCTGCAGGGAGAAAGTCATAGTAAGAACAAATTTACAAAAAAAAAATCACATCACACTCTTTGGTACACACTGCCATGCTGTATATACTAATTCACTGCAACAGTTTGAAGTATCTTAAATTTGAGTAGATTCTGAAGATTTACTGGTTTTCATTGAGGAAAGTTCTGATAATGGAGGCCACAGAAGATCTTCTGAGGTTTGGTTGAAACATTGTAGCTGCTGCTGTCATCGTCATGCCATGATTTATGACATAGTCTACAACCATAGCCCTGATTTCATTTGACACCCTTTGCTGCTGCTGCCGGTGTCTAGGTCTATGGTCTTGTCCTCTACCACGTTCACCCACACCTCTCAAACGAGGTCCACGGCCAACTCTCTGGTGAGGCCTAAGCCCTCCTCTATGACGAGGCCCACGGCCACCTCTCAAAAGGGGTGCTTGTCCCCTTCTATTCCTTTGACCATTATGTATTTCTAGCCCTTCACCTTCCACTTCTGGCTCCATGTCCTCACTATGTTGAGTAGGCTACTACAGTGGGATACCACTCATCTTGCTTATATATACATACAAATATGTGAAATCAATCAGCAGTAATGAGTGGCCATTAACTCATTAAAAGCAATTATGTAAAAAAGTGACATCTTGCATACAGTAATGTTGAATATGAAAATGTGTTCTGTAAAAGTGGTACATGGGACCATAGACACTATATCTGGTAAAGAATGAAATATGACATTCATAGATAATGTAGTCCACCTGGGGTCATATTCTGTGCTAATTGGTATCCTTCCTGAAACTGTCATAATCTAAACATAAACTATTATTACAAAATTTTCATAAAAGCTATGCTTCAAGAGTAATGCAACAGTTACTTATCATTTTAAGCAGCTGTATCAATTGATAGTTGGATCTTTATAATGAAATTAATACACACCAAACTCAGATGTGATATGTGATTTGCATTTTGAAATAGTAATACTTTGATGTTAAGTTGTGTCATTTTGAACCAGTGATTTTAGTTCAATGAAAAAATTATCTTTGGCTTATATGTATTGTATCCAAGCATTTGAAAAAAAGAGTTAAGTGTTTTGAAAAATGTGCATTTTGATCATTGGTTGTGATTTATGTGTCTAAAGTTTTGAAAAATTACATGAAGGTTCTGTTATTAGTGCAAAAGTGATTGTAAAAAACTGTAAGAGGGGTCTGAATATTGTGAAACTTGCCGAGTTTATTTCTTTTTTTCCTGTGGAAAACGAAAGATTGATCTGCGGGCCAGATTTAATAATGATTGAAGCAATTCATTATGCTGTTAAAAAAACAGCAAACAGATTATGATGGGATATATATATATTATGGCATGCCAAACAGGAAATATTTAATCATCTTTGATATAGGCCTACTGTATATGGAATGAAACCCGATATATATGGAATGAATACCGATATGTATACAATGAAACTCAGAATATATTGAATGAAACCCGATATATATGGAATGAAACCTGATATATATACAATGAAACTCGGAATATATGGAATGAATGTTGATATATATACAATGAAACTCGGAATATATTGAATGAAACCCGATATATATGGAATGAAACCTGATATATATACAATGAAACTCGGAATATATTGAATGAATGTTGATATATATACAATGAAACTCGGAATATATGGAATGAAACCCGATGTATATGGAATGAAACCTGATATATATACAATGAAACTCGGAATATATTGAATGAAACCCGATATATATGGAATGAAACCTGATATATATACAATGAAATTAGATTATGATGGGATATATATATATATTATGGCATGCCAAACAGGAAATATTTAATCATCTTTGATATAGGCCTACTGTATATGGAATGAAACCCGATATATATGGAATGAAATCTGATATATATACAATGAAACTCGGAATATATGGAATGAAACCCGATATATATGGAATGAATGCCGATATATATAAAATGAAACTCAGAATATATGGAATGAAAGTCGATATATATGGAATGAAACCCAATATATATACAACGAAACTCGGAATATATGGAATGAATGTCGATATACTGTATAAATACAATGAAACCTGATATATATGGAATGAAACCTGATATATATATACAATGAAACCCGGAATATATGGAATGAAAGCTAATGGTATCGCCCTTGGTGAACAGATCGAGTGAACGCTGAAAACTGCCTAAAAAGTACTTTAAAAAAATATATATATATCTGTGTCGTTTATATGATGAACAATTTCTATCTTTACACCGAATGTCTGTAAAATTTACATTTTGAAGAACTGCTGTTCGTACGCTAAAAGCTAAGATGATATTGAATGAAAAGTATGATATATATACAATGAACGTGAAATTACAGATAGGCACTGCTTTAGTCAACTTCGTTGGGTCTTCCACTTCAAGGCGCACGATGAGGGGGGCGTGTCACTGTGATGCCTGAAGTCTAAAGTTCTAAACATAGCAGAAAGAGCGCGAGCTGTAGTGCAATGTCTTTTAAACAATTAAGGTTTTATAGAAACTGTTGCAAATGCATGCAGCAACAGCACTGTCATGCCCCGATCGTCCGCTCCTTCCGTGTGCCACGCCGCCTCGTTAACCCCGTGTGGAATCCCCATGTGATCAGTTGTTTCTTGTTGTAGTCATTAGTCTTTTGTATTTGTCTGCATTAGGTATGTTTTCCCCAGTCAGGTCATTGACGTCAGTTCTTGGTTTTGTCTTTGTTTGTGGATGTATTTCATTCAAAATCATCTTAGCTTTTAGCGTACGAACAACAGTTCTTCAAAATATAAATTTTACAGACATTCGGTGTAAAGACAGAAATTGTTCATCATATAAACGCCAAAGATAATAATAATTAAAAAAAACTTTCATTGTATACATATCGGTATTCATTCCATATATATCGGGTTTCATTCCATATATTCCGAGTTTCATTGTATATATATATCAGGTTTTATTCCATATATATCGGGTTTCATTCCATATATTCCGAGTTTCATTCCATATATATCGGGTTTCATTCAATATATTCCGAGCTTCATTGTATATATATTGGGTTTCATTCCATATATATCAAAGATGATTAAATATTTCCTGTTTGGCATGCCATTATATATATATATATATACAGTGCTTGAAGTGGGCCGGACCGCAGCGGAACGCAGTTCCGGAACTTCTGTATTTTCGTCTTTTGGGTTCCGCCACTTTTTTCTGCGTTCCGGTACTTACTGAAACTGATCCGACGCAGCGACAGTGCCCCGAGAATAGACAATATCACAAGACCGATAAAAGACTACATGTTGTTTTAATGGTTTTTCAGTATTCCATTTGTGAATTAGAAAAAAGTTGCCTATGCCTATAGGTTATTGCTTGGAAGAATGATTAAATTAAAATAGTTTTTGAACCAGCACATCCTAAAGACTTGATTTTTTTTTCACTGCACAAATGTCAAATGTCGGAAAATTAGAGTTCCTGCACTTATTTTTTCCCACTTCAAGCACTGTGTGTATATATATATATATATATATATATATATATATATAGTCATTGACAAAAGTCTTGTCACATAAGGACATAGTAACTTAAAAAGGCATATAGCTTTATTTCTAATCAATCAATTGCTACAATAAATGGATCAATTTAATGCCAAGGACAAAATGAAATAGTCAAAAAGTGTCCTGATGTTCACAGCTTGTTAAAGTCCATAAACACCTGTTTTTTGCAAGGACAAAAGTCTTGTCATGTCTTTTAATGATTCAACCAATCACAGATTAGAGGTTCACCTGTGACAAATACTGTAATTAACATAATCCCAGGTGTGTATAAAAAGATCCCCAGCACACCAGACCTTCACTTGAAGTGCAACCTGACTACTGACAACATGCCAAAGATTCAACCACATTCCAAGTCTGCTGATTTGTCAGACATCGTTAATGTATCCAAACGTGAAGTGGAGAGGATTAAAAAAAGATATGAAGAAACTGGTGATGTTCATGACAAGCTCAGGTCAGGCAGACCACGTAAGACAACTCTTCGAGAGGACCATTTGTTGCTTTGAAAGTCCAGGGCCAACCCTTTTTCAACTGCAGCAGAGCTACATCAGAACTGGTCATCAGAAACCGCTGTGTCTACAAGAACAGTTTCTCGAATTCTCGCACGCAGTGGTCTCCATGGCCGAATTAGTGCTCAGAAACCAGCATTAATGAGAACACAACAAAAAAAGCGTGTTGAATTTGCCAAGGCCCACAACTTGCAGCAAGGATGGACAGTGGCAAAGTGGCAGAAGGTTGATTTTTCTATCGAATCATCCATTGAACTGCATGCCAAATGCTGCAAATACTGCAGGAGACCTGTTGGAACCCGCATGGACCCAGGATTCACCCAGAAAACAGTCAAGTTTGGTGTAGGAAAAGTCATGGTTTGGGGTTACATCCAGTATGGGGGTGTTCGAGAGATCTGCAGAATGGATGGCAGCATCAACAGCCTGAAGTATCAAGACATTCTTGCTGCCCATTACATTCCAAACCATAAAAGGGGGCAAATTCTGCAGCAGGATGGCGCTCCTTGTCATACTTCAGCCTCCACATTGAAGTTCCTGAAACTGACGAGGATCAAGGTGCTGCAGGATTGGCCAGCCCAGTCACCAGCAGAGCATGTGAGCAGAGTGGAGCGGTGAGAATTTCCGCTCCTCGCTCACTAGGCTGTTGGCTCCGCCTGCTCCTCCGCTCTAATTCGCACTACGCTGCTCCGCTCAACACCGCTCCTCACTCCACTAAAATTTCCTCCCGCTCCAGTGAAATCGTTCCACGCTCGCTCCATTTTAAAAGAGGGACAAATAATCTGCATGCCTAGCAAATGTCACCTTAAACCGAAGCCTTATATCATAAAGAAATATGAGCAACGGCACCTCCCTCTCACCCGTTACCTCCTCCAGCTCCACCGGGGCAATACCAAGGTGTTCCCAGGCCAGATATTATCTCTCCAGCGTGTCCTGGGTCTGCCCCAGGGCTTCCTCCCAGTTGGACATGCCTGAAATACCTCCCCAGGTAGTCATCCAGGAGGCATCCTAGGCCTTCCATACTCCTGGAGCATCCCCCACAGGACCCCCAGAGGGACACAGTCATATGCCTATTCCAAATCTGTTTCAACTGGCTCTTTTTTGCCTTGTCTACCTTGACCCATGGCCGGATCTAGAAGTGTGCAATGCCCACCCAAAATACATGTAGACTGCTTGGGCAAACTCCCACAAACCCTCCAGTATCCTTGTGAGGGTGAGGTGATCCAGTGTTCGGCGACCAGGATGGAATCCGCATTGTTACTCCTGGTTCGACTGACAGATGGACCCTCCTCTCCAGTACCCTGGCATAGACCCTCCCAGGGAGGCTAGGGAGTGTGATCCCCCTAAAACTGGAACACATTTTCTGGTCCTATATCCTATATATAGCCTATTTGTTTGCAACCTTGTGACCAGGAAAGATTCTGAGCTATATTTAGCAACTTGGATTTACTTGGGAATGTAGCGTTAGCAATGTAGGTAACAGTGTAATTAGAACTATAGAAACATAATACCAAACAGTTTTCAAAAATGCTGTACTGCGGTACCTTTTCAGTACCGGCATCCTGTGCAACACTACTGCTAACTTTTAATATTGATAAAGTTTTAACAGAGCCTATCAGATGGCAATTACAGTATTTTAACTGATATAGTGTACATCTCTACATATTGTTTGTTCCATCTTCACAAAGATAATATGTAATGCAAATTAATAATGATAATAAAAAAGGAAGGTTACAACTTATGGCACAAATAATATTATTCAGTAATTCTTAACTAATTAATGACTCATGATGATTTAATGCATGATGAATACAACAGCCTTGTGTATAAGTGTCTTTTAATTCAGTATCCCTTGTCTGTTCATTGCTGACTGTTCATGTTTACTGTCTGTTTGTTAATTAATTGATTATGGTTAATTGAACATGCATGGAAAACATTGTTTAAACCCTTTACAATGAAGATCTGTAAAGTTATTTGGATTTTTACAACATTATTGTTGAAATACACAGTCCTGAAAAAGGGATGTTTCTTTTTTTGCTGAGTATATAATCTAATAAAACATTTTGGGTTTTCCTATCAAGCTAAATGTAAATTATTTTTAATAATTCATAAAAACACATCTTTTTTAAAAAAACAATTGTGAATGCCAGAGGCGAAGGACTTTGTAGGGAGGAAGACATTTCACATGACAGCTCTTTAAACTGAGTGCAAATAGACCAATGTGACTGGCTGAATACAGATCTTTGACCTTTTGTCTGAAATCCGAGAGCGGACCCATGTTATTTCTTCAGGCTTTGCCAGGCCAGGCCCCATGGGTGGAGGCCCAGCCACCAGGCGCTCGCCCACAAGCTCCTGCCCCAGACCTGGCTTCAGGCTTCCAGTCCAGGAGGGGAACCACGGTCCTTCATCGTAATCGTCATCGGTGTCTATTTGAACCACACTTAATCTGGCCAACCACCTAGGACCAATTTGACTTGGGAGACCCTACCAGGGGCAATTGCTCCTGACAACAAAGCTCCTAGGATCATAGAGGCACACAAGACACCTGTTCCGGAGGGTTTGGCCGGGGCCGCATATGTCTTTGTCCGCCATGATGCTCATCAGGGCCCACTGCGGCTGCCTTACGATGAACCCTTCCGTGTGCTACAATCTGGGGGCAAGCCGGACCGGGTTTTGGTGGACTGTCTGAAACCTGCCCATTTGGATGTGTTCTGTGACCGGGAGAACCCCTTAGATATGCATAATGATGAGCAATTGATTTTGCTTTATAAATTTGACCAGCAGTCAATTTATGATTTATCCGACTGTCTACAGTTGGATCACTCCACAATCCGAACTCTGCTCTCCCAACTGCGTTGCAGTTAATGATTGCTCTGTGGTTTTATGCTATGGGCTCGATCGTTTCGGGCTGTAATAGGCAATGAATCTCATGTCCACAAGTCAACGGTGTGCCGCGTCATTCACCGAATTCCAAACGCCATTGCCCATCTGTTGAACACCGTGGTGAAATTCCACTCTAAACAAGAAGAGGATGAAATAGCGACGCACGTCATTAATGTAGCCGGCTTCCCAAGAGTGTGCGGGGTGATAGATCATAGATGGGACCTTGTAATAACAAGGTCACGGGTTCAAACCCAGCCTCTGCATGTCTGTGGGTCCTTGAGCAAGGCCCTTAACACCCCCTCCCTGGTTGCCCTTCACAGACAACTTACTCTACAAAGAGCAAGTTGAAGGAGGTACAAAGACAATAATTATTAATGAAACATATTGAATCTTAAAGTTTGTACTCCAGTTTGTTCCTGTAGTACTATTTTCCCTTACAGCAGCGATGGCCAATCTTATCCGCAAAGGGCCGGTGTGTATGCAGGTTTTTGGGGTTACCTTTAGGTCAGCTGTTCAAGCCCAGGTGTGAGGACTCTTCAGCCAATCAGTCCTCTAATTAGTAATCTAATTAGGGAGCTGCAGCGAAAACCCGCACACACACCGGTCCTTTGTGGATAAGATTGGCCACCCCTGCCTTAGAGGGTCTTCAGATTTGACTGTGGCCACTGTAGCTCCTTTTTATCACTTTCCCTGAAAGTAGTTCAGTGGGTTATTTGTGGTCCATGGATTGTTACTGGAGGTGTTGTGTGGCTCAGCAGGCTAAACCTCTATGCTGATGAATCATATGGTTGCTGGTTCAGGCCCAGCTTCAGCAGACTAGTCACATGTCTGTGTGCCTTTGAGTAAGGGCTTTAACCCCAAACTCCCTGACCATCACAAGGTGACTGCCCCTTCACTGTATCCCCCAAGCTTGCTGTAGGGAGAGCAAGATGAGGCAAAGTGAAAAAAGAATTTCTCCATGGAGATTAATGAAGTATCACCATTTGGATTTAAAAAACTGACAGTCTCCATGGGTACTGTTATTCCCAGAAAACTGGGATACTCCATGATGGCTTGGAAGAAACAGCTTGCAGAACAGTTGAATGTAAACAGGAGGAGTTTGAGAAGAAATGCAGCTATTGAGCCCATTTGACACAGGTTACTGTGCTGGTCATCCGGGGTCTATGTATGCCTGTCCACTAGTAATCTTCTCAATATTGCAAACTATTGAGTGGACCTGTCTTTTGTGGTCTCTGAGATATCACAGTGTGTATATGCAGTTGATTTTTCAGGGATTAATGTTTGCGCACTGTTTCCTTGGTGCTACAGTCAGCCAAGTGATATAAAGAATATCAGGTATGTTTCATTTCAGTGTTACTTTGGTCTGCCTTGTTCCAGACAAGGCACACATTCACGCTCCTTACAAGTTGTGAGAATGTGATGCCAGAACCCAGGGTTTCAGTTTATAAGCACTCTCGATCCTGATATTCTCTCCCCGTTTTGTTTATCTAGACCAACGACAGTTGAGAGCTGTAATAGAGAGGAGTCTGGGACCTGTCCCTTCAAGCATGAGCAGAAGGATCAGGTGAGAGCTCATCTGTATACTGTGGACAGATGAAGTAATCAGGGCTGCTTCAGCCTTTCTCTGTGTGACTGAGTGGTTGTTGCCTGTGTGTATTACAAATATGTCTGAGTGCAAAGTTTTCATCTGTTTCAACTGGCTCTTTTTTGCCTTGTCTACCTTGACCCATGGCCGGATCTAGAAGTGTGCAATGCCCACCCAAATTTCTGCTCTGCCCATCCAATTGGTCAACTTTAGCCTGCGCCATCTGAATCTGCCAATCATGTTTATTTCATCCGTCCCCATCAGATATTGATTGCTGAACTTTTGTAATCGCCTGTGACAGTGGAGGAGAAATGTTACCTTATTAAAGCTCCTTCTTGTTAAAATATACCTTATGTTGCTGCAGTTTGCTGTAATGTTGTGTTGAATAAGGATCTTTGCTAGTAGTGGTTTAGTTAACACTTAGATAGTTAGCTAGCTAGCTAACATTACTGTTGGCTAGTAATCTCACTAGAATAATACAGTGGAACCCCTGTATCAGCTGATTTCGTAACCACAGTTTGAGTGTAATTTTTAAATTAAACATTTTCATAGGTATGTAAGTACAGGAGAACAAGTCATTTACAGTGTTCGCTACTATGCACAGTTTCGGATCTGTGCGGTAAGTCTTGGAACGTATCCCCCATGAATACGGGTGCACAACTGTATTTAACATTTGAATGTTTGCTAACGTTGATATCAGCGCAGTGTTGCCATCATTGGTCAGCTGGCTGGAGTGAGATTTTCAGTTTGAGATAAGTCTTGCACATACACACACATTTACATGTATGTAAGTTTTATTACCTTAATAAATAACAATAATAATAAATAATAGTCTGTAGGATTTGCAAACTACCCCAAAGCTTGTGATATAGCTAATTTTAGGTTTATAATGGAATAATATAGATTTGCCGTAAGACTTCTTGTGTGAGAACCTGGGGGGTATTCCACGAAGCAGGATTAAGGGAAAGTCTCGCTTATTTCGATAAGTCTGTCTTATTTAAGTGAGAGTTCCATTCCATCTGTAATGTAATAGGATTTGAGCCATGCGAGCATTCATAGTTGATGACGTAACGGGAAGGTTGCGGAGTGTATGGCTGGGTGTGGAGACATGCTAAAGTTGTAGGCACGAGCAAGTGTTCATTAAAAAAGCTTTAAAGCAACAACGGTCGTCCTGTTACCAATATATTACATGGTGTCAGAAGTGAAAGGCGGAAGAGGAGATGGCGCAGTTTCAGCCCCCTCCGAATTTGAGTTTGCAAGGCAATCTCGCAGAGAATTGGAGGAATTGGATTCAGCGCTTCGAGCTCTTCTGTACTGCCAGTGGCATCGCAGAGAAGTCCCAGAAGGTACAGTGTGCAACTTTTCTACATGTAGCGGGAGTAGAAGCGATTAAAGTATGTGATACGTTTGAATTCGGGGACGACGAAAGAGACAAAATAGACGTACTGAAGAAGAAGTTTCAGGATTACTGTGAACCGAGAAAAAAACCTACCTTACATAAAGGCACCTATTCTTTACACGAGCTCAGAATCCAACAGCGTCTTTTGAGGCATATGTCACAGATCTGAAAAACAAAGCTAAGGACTGTGAATTTGGATATTTACATGACTCCCTGGTACGTGACAGAATAGTATGTGGTATAACCAAAGACCAAGTGAAAGGCAGAGTGCTAAGAGAAGCTGATCTGACATTACAAAAGGCTACTGATATTTGCCGTGCAAGCGAGATTACAACTAACCAAGTCAAAATACTGACCGAAGAGGCAGTAGTAAACAGGATAATAACAGTGAGGCCAAAAGAGAACAGGTCTAAGACTAGTACAGAAAAGACTGAACAAAAGGAAATACGCTGCAACAGATGTGGTTTTAAACACATAACAAACAAATGTCCTACAGTGGGTTAAACATGTAGAGTTTGCCAAAAGAAAAATAATTTTGCTAAGATGTGTAAATCACGAGGACACCAGAACCAACAAGGAAAGAAAGTCCATACAGTCGAGCAGAATGAGGTTGAAAGGAACTTGTTTATTGGAACAGTCGACTTGGAGCATGAGAAACACACTGAAATGGTTGAGATACCAGTGGAAGAAACAGAGGAAAAAATGTGGACTGAAAAGCTGAGAATAACTGGTAAAGAGACAAACTTTAAACTAGATACAGGGGCAGACTGCAATGCAATGTCAGTTAAAACTCTGAAAGCATTCACAACTACAGGCAGACTCAGAGTTAGTCAAAGCAAACTTGTTGCATTCTTTGGCCAAAAGATAGCGCCATTGGGTAAGAAAACACTAAAGTGTGAGTACAAGAACAGAAAATACGACATTGAGTTTGAAATAATGAAAAAGACGTTCCAGCTATACTGGGAGGAAACACATGTGCACATCTGAGCTTAAGAAAGAGAATGCACGAGGTAGAGAAAGAATATGGATAATAGCTGCTGAAATATATATATATATACATACATACATATATATATACACACACACACACACACACATATACATATATACATATACTGTATATACACACATATGTACATATACAGGGATTATATATACTGATTATGTGGTCACTGCAGTGATGTGTTGTAAAGTCTAATAGCTGTGGGGAGGAATGATCGACGGAAGCGCTCCTTCTTGCACTGAGGGTGTAGCAGTCTTGTGCTGCTCAGAGCCTCCACAGTGTGGTGCAGGGGGTGGGAGGGGTTATCCATAATGGATGACAGTTTTAGTATCATCCTTCTGTCCGCCACCTCCTTGATGGTGTCCAGTGTGCAGCCCAGGACAGAGCCAGCTTTCTTAACAAGCTTGTTAAGTTTTTTCCTGTCTCTGTCCGAGCTACTCCCTGCCCAGCACACAACAGCGTAGAGAACTACTGAGGCCACTACCGTGTCATAAAAAGTCCGTAGGAGTTTTGTATATCCTAGCATTGTGTATATGTTTCTTTTTTTCTTACATTTTTACTTATATATTTTTACAGTTTTAGAATTTTTTTTCTATTGTTTTTATTATCTGTATTGTTATTTTTTTGCTGATCCTATGGATCCTGCTGCCGGCTCGGCTTGCTGCAAGAGGTGGTCTATTGGCTAAACCTGCCAGAGGTCCGTGAGGACCCTGGACTCCGGGACCTAGCCAGCAGAAGCGGGACCCTCCTTCAAGAGATGACCCCGCTCACGAGCGCGCACGTCGAACTTCTCCGGCAGCTTGGAGATGGAGTGACGGAGAGGCGGCTCCAGCCGCTTGTTCTCTCCGGGGCAACCCCGTCGCAACCACCCAGCCAACGCCGGAGAAAGAAGAGGCGCAAGGGGAAAGGAATGGAGGAGACCCAGACCGTCCTCCTGGGGGCCTTCTCATTACTCCCCGCCTGGGATGACACCGCCGCTGCACCGCCGGCAGCAACAGCGGCTGCTGACGCCGCACTGCCCGCGGTACCGCCTGCTGCAGCTTCGGCCGCTCTGCCCGCGGCACCGCTTGCTGCAGCTTCTGCCGCTTTGCCAGCGGCACCGCCTGCTGCAGCTACTGCCGTTTTGCCAGCGGCACCGCCTGACTCGCCTGTCCTGCCTGACTCGCCTGTCCTGCCTGACCCGCCTGTCCTGCCTGAACTGCCTGTCCTGCCTGCTGCAGCTTCGGCCGCTCTCCCCGCGGCACCGCTTGCTGCAGCTTCTGCCACTTTGCCAGCGGCACCGCCTGCTGCTGCCACCGCTCTGCCCGCGGCACCTCCTGCTGCTACTGCTGCCTCACTGCCCGTGGCGACGTCTGTCCAGCCTGACCCGCCTGTCCAGCCTGTCTGGCCTGTCGTGCCTGTGGTCCCTGCAGCTGATGGCATGCCCAAAGCGCCCTCCGGGGCGCCCCCTGCTGACCGCACGCCTGAAGAGGCCGCTCTGCCAGCGGCACAGCCTGCAGCTCCGGCCGTCGCCGCTCTGCCTGAGGTACCCGCTGGGGCGGCCCCTGCTGGTCACTCGCCTGTCTCGCCTGACCCGCCCGTCTCGCCTGACCTGCCCTGCTCGCCTGACCTGCCCGTCCTGCCCTGCTCGCTTGACCTGCCCGTCCTGCCCTGCTCGCCTGACCTGCCCGTCCTGTTCTGCTCGCCTGACCTGCCCGTCCTGCCCTGCTCACCAGCAGCCACCCCCGCGGCTCCCCCTGCTGATGCGGCCCCTGCGGACCGCTCGCTGGCCCTGCCCGTCTCGCCGGTCCAGCCCGGCTCGTCTGTCGGCACTGCAGCCACGCCCTCGACTGCCATCGCCGCTCTGCCTGCAGCTGCCGTCGCCGCTCTGCCTGCAGCACCGCCTGCAGCTGGCCGCTTGCCCGAGGTGCCCACGGAGGCGCCCCCTGCTGGCCACGTGAGGTCGGCGCCCGCTGCGGCGCCCCCTGCTGGCCACGTGATGGCGGCGCCCGCTGCGGCATCCCCTGCTGGCCACGTGATGGCGGCGCCCGCTGCGGCATCCCCTGCTGGCCACGTGATGGCGGCGCCTCCTGCTGGCCACGTGATGGCGGCGCCCGCTGCGGCATCCCCTGCTGGCCACGTGATGGCGGCGCCCGCTGCGGCATCCCCTGCTGGCCACGTGATGGCGGCGCCTCCTGCTGGCCACGTGATGGCGGCGCCCGCTGCGGCATCCCCTGCTGGCCACGTGATGGCGGCGCCCGCTGCGGCATCCCCTGCTGGCCACGTGATGGCGGCGCCTCCTGCTGGCCACGTGATGGCGGCGCCCGCTGCGGCGCCCCCTGCTGGCCGCGTGATGGTAGCGCCCGCTGCGGCGCCCCCTGCTGGCCACGTGATGGCGCCGCCCCCTGCAGTGCCGAGTGACTGCGGCGCCCGCTGAGGCGGTCCCTACTGGCCAAGTGACTGAGGCGCCCAAGGTGCCTGCAGAGGCGCCCCCTCCTCTTCTGCCTGTCTCGCCTGTCATGCCGGCGCCTGTTCTGCCTGTCTCGCCTGTCATGCCGGCGCCTGTTCTGCCTGTCATGCCGGCGCCTGTTCTGCCTGTCCGGCCGGCGCCTGAACTGTCTGTCTCGCCTGTCCGGCCGACGCCTGAACTGTCTGTCTCGCCTGTCCGGCCGACGCCTGAACTGCCCGTCTCGCCTGTCCTGCCGGCACCTGAACTGCCCGAGGTGTCCGCAGAGGCGCCCCCTGCTGGCCACGTGACGGCGGCGCCCGCTGAGGCGCCCCCTGCTGGCCGCACGACGAAGGTGCATCCTGAGGTGCCCCTTGCTGGCCACGTGACGGCCTGCCTGAGGCCGCCTCTCCCGTCATGCCCGCGGCCCTGCCTGAGGCCGCCTCTCCCGTCCTGCCCGCGGCCCTGCTTGAGGCCGCCTCTCCCGTCCAGCCTGACTCTCCTGTCCTGGCCGCAGCTTCAGCTGCACCGCCTGCGGCCACGCCCCCTGCTCTGCCCAAGCCTACACCCTCGGGCACCACCCTCTTGACTTCCTCGCCTTTACCCCAGCGAGGCCGACACCCCCCAGGACCCCGCCTTTCAGTGTCCCGTAAAGGACGGGGACACAGGCGTCGGGCCCGGGTCCCGCCCGCCCTGCCCCCTGGCTCGCCCGTGCGCCCCCTGGCCGTGGCTCGGTGGCTGCCTCCGGGTTCCCCTCCGGTGCCTCGTCGCCCACCTGCGGTCCCTCTGTCGGCGCCTCGTCGGCCGCCTCCGGGCCCCCCCGCTTTGGCTGGGTGTCGGACGGCGCCTCCCCTGGCTCCGGCTGCGCCTCCGCCTGTTGCGGCTTCCCCCTCCTGCCTGCCTGCACCGGTGTTCCCTTCTGCTCCCTCCTCGTTTCCTTTGTCGGTCCCTCCGTCTGTCTCCTTGTCCCCTGTGTGGTCCCCTCCAGCTCCGGCCTCCCATCCGCCTGTGGCCCCTGCGGCTGCCTTCCCTCGCCCGCCAGGGTTCCCTTGGGCTCCCCGTTGTCCTCCTCCCTTTGTTCCGTCTCCTCGTCCCTTTGTCCCTCCTCCGTTCCCGTCTGTCCCTCCTGCCTTTGTTCCTCGTCCCTCTCTGTCTCCTCTGTTCACTCCTCGCCCTGTTGTTCCTCCGTTCTCTGGTCCCCCTGTGTCTCCTGTTTTGGTCTGTTTGTCTGCTTTTCCTGTCCTGTGTCGTGTCTTGTCTTTCTTCTTGTCTCTTGGCCTGTTCTGTGTCTCTGTTCTGCTCCCTGTTTTTGGTTGATGGTCTTGCCTTTTGTCTTTCAGGTCCTGTTCCCTCGTCCCGTCCGTCGCCTCCTCTCAGGCGCGCTCGGAGTGCACCTTTGGGGGGGGGTCCTGTCACGCCCTGCTCCGTCCGCTCCCGATGTGTGCCACGCCCCCTCATTATCCACGTGTGCTTCCCCGATCGTGCCCAGCTGTTCCTTGTTAGTTTGGCTTGTCTTCTGTATTTAGTCCGCGTCTGAGTATGTTACCCCAGATCCGTCATTGATGTTGGTTGGTGTCTCTGTCCTGTTGTCCCGAATAAACCCCGTTTGCCTGCATTCTCGGCTTGCTTCGCCTGCTTCCCGGTTCGCTCGCTCACCCCATCACAACAATCTGCATATATATATATATATGCATATGAACCTAATTCAAAAAAGAATCCAAAGATCATTAGTGCCTTTTCCAGCCCTGCAATGAAAGTAACACAGGCAGTGATTGACAAGCTGCTGATCAGTTTTTTCTGTGAAGGAAGCCAGCCATTTTCTATTATAGAACTACCGTCATTTAGGAAAATTATAGAAACCTTGCAACCTCAGTGTACAGTCATGACAAGAAAAACACTGCGTCTCAAAGTGCAGGATACATTTGAAAACATGAAGAGTGCACTTATCCAAAAATTAAACCATGCTGATTACGTTGCTACAACTGCAAACTGCTGGTCAGCCAGGCAGCGCAGTTACTTGGGGGTCACCTGCCACTGGATAGACAGTACATCTTTAGAGAGATGTTCAGCAGCTTTGGCTTGCAGACGGATGACAGGATCACACACATTCGATGTAATTGCTGCTGCTTTAGAGGAAATACACGAAGAGTACAAAATCAGAAGAAAGATTACTAGGACAACTACAGATAGTGGCTCAAACTTCCTGAAGGCCTTTCGAATATATGGGGAGGAGAAAGAAGATGATGCTCAGGATGCACAGGAGGAGGGAGACTACATACTTGAGGATGAATCTGACGAAAGTGAATCGGAGGTGGAGTACCAAGACCTTTTTGGTATTTTAGATGAGGACTGTGGCCTGGACTACCAACTTCCCAGACATCAAAAATGTGCCTGCCATTTACTTAATCTTGTTGCTACTGTTGATGCTTCAGCAGCAGAAGCTGGAAGTGATACGTATAAGAGACTATCACGGTCAGCTTTTGCTAAATGCAGTGCACTTTGGAACAAAACCAGCAGGTCAACCTTGGCTTTTGAAACTGTGGACAGAAAAACATCTGGGTGTGTTTGAAATTTTATTGCAAATGACAGTTTATGTGTTAATGTGCCCATCACACACACATTATAAACAAAACAAAGAGACTTTCAAGGTGAGGTGTGTGGAAGCTTTCCAAACAGTTTGAAATTCAAGGTTTTCGCTTCATATCAATCAGATCAGAAGTAACTAGTAACTAGCTACTTGAGTAGTTTTTCCATCGGATACTTTTTTACTCTTACTCAAGTAACTATTGGGATTGTTACTTTTACTCTTACTTGAGTAAATATTTCCATAAGTACTTTTACTTTTACTTGAGTACAGATTTTGGGTACTCTACCCACCTCTGCATTTAACACACACATAGGAAGATACAGGTTCCTGCGGCTACCCTTCGGAATATCATCAGCACCAGAGGTGTTTCAGAGGGTAATGGCACAGATGATTGAGGACCTGGATGGCGTGGTCAACATTGTTGATGACTTGCTGGTGTGGGGAGAGTCCAAAGAGGAGCATGACAAGAAACTGAGAAGATTGTTAGACAGAGCAAGAGAATACAATCTGAAACTGAACAAAAGCAAGTGCTGTATCAGGACAACAGAAATCAAATATACAGTAAAACCGGTCTAAGTCGACACTCGCGGGACCAACTTAAAAGTGACGACTTTGAGAATTGACGAGATACACCTAAGTCGACACTTTGGCGACTTATGTCTATCTCGTCGTTTTGTCGACTAGTAAATATAACTCGCCGTTTTCCGACTTATAAAGTCGACACTTCAGCGACTTATGTCTATCTCGCCGTTTTTGCCGACTAGTAAATATAACACCATATACCTCTACTCATCACGGTAGAGGATTTTTCAGTCCCGCTCCTGCCCGCTCCCACAAGATTCTGTCCCGCTCCCGCCCGCAGTATTCAAGTTTTGTCCCGCTCCCGCCCGCAAAATACCGCAGGTAAACATATAAGTAGTTTTATTTTTACCGCTTCTTCCCGCTACTCTGTTATTTGTTTCACTTGCTTCCCTTTTGAGTATATATAAAAAAGAAATGGAAAATAAACAAATATGTTTTGTTTTATTTTAGTTTAATTAAATGGAATGATGAACATGGACACGAACGAGGAGCTTTTCAGAACATGCCATCCCGTCCAAGCACCAGGCTGATTACTTCTTGGGGTGTCCGGTTACGTCCCCCGGCACTCAGAGCGCGGCAATTGTAGTTTCTGTAGACGATTCGCCTGTAAATTGTTATTATTTTAATTTAGTCGTTCTTGTTGCTTTTGTGCAGTAGATAAATGAGTATTTGTTTTTAATAAATTAATTTTAAGATAATTACATTTTGCGGGAGTCCCGCGATTAATTCTATTCTCCCGCAACCCGCACATACATGAGGACCTTACCGCCCGCACCCGCATTCACCCATCAAATCTTGTCCCATGCCGCACTCGGTTTCTACATTGCCTTGGTGACAAGCAGGCGGCGAGAATGCAGTGATTGGGGTGTCGACTTACAGGAACGGAAATCCATTCATTTGTGTTGTTCGGGACCGGGATTTAGGTGACGACTAAGGGAATTTGACGACTTACAAGCGGCGACTTACACAAGGAATTTTAAAGGAAACATCATTAGGAAAAATCGGGACTTTTGCTTGAGCGTCGACTTGTGCACATTGACGAGTTACAAGTCGGCGACTTAGACCAGTTTTACTGTATTGGACACATACTCAGTTCAAGTGGACTCAGACCAGATGTGGAGAAAGTGAGATCAGTGACACAGCTTCCCTCACCTCAGAACAAACAGGAGCTACTGAGATTCCTGGGAATGATCCAGTATCTCAGCAAATTCATACCTAACCTCTCAAGCATCAGCGCTCCATTAAGAAAGCTGCTGGAGGGAAGTACAGAGTGGTGTTGAGAAGAAATACAGCAGAAAAGTTTTGAACAACTCAAACAATTAGTCACCAATGCCCTGACCTTAAAGTTTTATGATGCCAACAAGCCAATCACATTGTCAGTTGATGCAAGCTCAGAGGGTCTGGGAGCAGTCATACTACAGGATGGACAGCCAGTTGCTTATGGCTCAAGAGCCCTCACTGACTGTCAGCGCAGGTATGCACAGATAGAGAAAGAGTTACTAGCCATAGTCTACGGCTGTGAGAAATTTCACCAGTGTTTATGGGAAAAACATTCAGGTTGAAAGTGACCACAAGCCGTTGGAAAGCATCTTTAAAAAGCCTCTGCACCAAGCTCCAATGACGCTACAGTGGATGCTGCTGAGGCTACAAAAATTTTTTATTTTTTTTCCCAAGATGGCACCACGGTAGGCAGCTGGTTACCTCAGCTCCCAGCTCGTTTCTTTCTTTTTTTTTGTTTTAGTTTGTTTTAAGTCTTTTCTTCCCGACTATCGTGGTCGTGTTTACTTTCGATTGCAATCCGACATGGACCTACAAAATTTCTTGAGAGTAGTAGCATGCTTTCTACTTCTTTTGGGACTTTTTACCACCGCATCTGGAGAACCCGTGAGCCACCTCACTGTTTACTGCAGGGAGCAGCTATTAGCACTGCATAACAGCAGGGTACTCCCGGAGGAGCGCCCAGAGATTCCGAAGGAGGGGATGTAGGGCTGGAGCGAAGTACCGGGAGAGAAGGAGACGGTACAAACCGAGCATTCCATCTATTCTCATGGGTAATGTAAGATCTTTACTAGGGGTGCACCGATTGCAGTTTTCTGGCCGATCAACGATCACCGATCCTTAGGCAACCTTACCTGCCGATCTCGATTTTTTTTTGCCGATCTTGTTTCTTTCATAACTAAAAGACAGTTACTTCAATGTTTCCATTTTTATTGAGTAAATTGATATGAATACTCACAAAACATGAGGTAGTGTCCTCAAATATAAATGAACATATAAATGAGCATTGCTGTTTGAACTACAAAATCATATTTTTTCTTCCAGACTTTAATTTCTCTAATTTTGTAAAAAAAATATATATATATAGCTGTTATGACACACTTGTCCAAAAAATAGGGAGGGAGGCAGCCTGCACTGCACCTCTCTTGGGAATGGGAGAAAAGGCTGATTTAACCCTCTGGGGCCTAGGGGTAGGAAACACACTTTCACTGACTGGGGCATGATCACACATTTCATCACACTTAATTCATGGCAAATAAATTATTTCTTATATATTTGTTTTGCCATTACACTCATCTTTATTTTAATATATATTGTAAATATGTCAGATTTTTGTTAAGTTTGAAATTTGACATCAAAGTATAGACATTGCAAAATGCAGTTTGGAACACTTGCAGAAACATTATAAAAGTACATAGTAAGCAATGCTGGCAGTTTGTTTTGATCCCAGATATCTGATCACCAAAGTCTTGGCTACATGAAGATGACTAAATGGTGTAGATGCAACATTAATTTGGATAAATAAATAAGAAAAACCTAACTCATGTAACTATTTCTGGCTCCTTTCATTGAATATGTAGCAACTTTCATGTGTATGAATGAGCCATTGTCACCTGGCCACGTCCCCAACCCCCTTTTATGGCGCTGAAGGGGATGTATCTGGATCGCGTTTCACCGTTGCGCTGTTAATCAAATTACCATGCGAATGCGATTTGAATACGCGCTAATGCGGCTATTTAGAATGTGAATAGCGATCTTCGGGTGAGAGCGGTACTACACGCCCCCGATGCAGGTAAAACAAAGTAAGATGACATGGTTTACTTTTTTGCCGATTTAACCTAATTAAAAAAACTTTAATACTTCCGACAATGGACGTTTTGAAAAGAAGACAGATTACGGATTTAGCCAGCGTTTTTTTCATGATTATACATTAAGATTTCAGCGAGATATTTATAAACTGAAATAGACGCGAAAAGTACGCGAAAAGTACGCGATGTCGTCGACGACATACTCGATCCCAAAGAGTTAAAAGCATATAACTAAGATCGGTGGATCTCATGGGAATATGGTCGATTTCTGATCCCCTCAAATTAACGTGATCGAGGCCGATCGATCGGTGCGCCGATCGATCGGTGCACCCCTAATCTTTACTAAACAAGATGGAAGAGCTAACGGCGCTAACCAGACTGCAGTGGGAGTACCAGTAGAGCAGCCTCCTGCTGTTCACTGAGACCTGGCTCACGGACCACACACCGGACTCTGTCGTAACTTTGGATGGCTTTCAACTGGTGAGAGCGGACAGGAGCGCATGGGACAGTGGTAAGAGGAGGGGTGGGGGACTAGCCATGTACGTCAATGCGAGATGGTGTAATCCGGGACACATAACTGTGAGGGAGCAGCGCTGTACCAATGACATTGAACTGTTAGCGGTTAGCATTCGGCCATACCACCTGGCCCGAGAGTTTTCTCATGTTATTGTGCTGACTGTCTACATCCCTCCCTCGGCCGATGCTACGACAGCCTGTGAGCACATTCACTCCATGGTTTCACAGCTACAGACGGCACATCCGCAGTCCCTCATTATTATCTCTGGGGACTTCAATCATGCCTCACTACTGTTGGAGCACGGCGTCTCCACCGGGTCCGTGGATGAGAAGAGATTCACAGCTGACACGGGGAGAAGTTGCAAATCACTGGTTTATTGTCTTGACTGATTATAATCAGGGAGCGGCCGTCTGACATACATTCAGCATGTACAGGAGGAGGCTCTGCCATATGTATCAGTTGTATCCCTTTTAAAGCCCTTCGGGCATCCCCCCCCCTTTCTCGGTACCTTCCGTGTACGTAACAACCACATGTGTGGTTCCAGCCGGGTCGTACTGTTCTTGGCCTTCTGGAAGGCTAAAAGATAAGTAGGGGCCGCTGATGTTCTCTGTCGCCCCCCCTATCTGTTCCGATAGGTAGCCTTGGCTTGCCGGCGCGCCAGTCAGTTCTTGTTTTGATTAGTTACAGCCTTATAGAATCATTCCCTTTATTTTATTAATTATTCCCTCAATTCCCCCTTTTGATCTCCGCAAGGAGATCACCCTGATTATGCTGATTAGTAATATTTTCCCTTATTTATGAAATTTTGCATTCCCCCTTTTGGTCTCCGCAAAGAGATCACCCTATTGGCGGGGGAGTCGTAGGTCAAAACTGTCCAAATGACCTTTGCCCCTCTCCGGCCCGACAGGCAGGAGAGGCATCATCTGCGCATAGGTGCCATCCCGCTTCTCTATCACGGTAGTGATGAGACGAACTGACAGTGCGCGCAGGCAGGGAATACAACAACACCCGCATGTAACTAAAATCGCAGCAAAAGTAGCAAAGGATAATAAAAGCGAGCCCATCAAGCCTTTCCACTGTCCGAACGCTGAGGTCAGCCAAGCATCCCAGATGTTATTGATCCCGGAGTGTGCATGCATCGTTCTGGAGAGGGTCCGAAGACCCTCGAGTGCCCTGGTCACTGAGCCGTCTGGTGCTGTATTATTTGGAATGTAAGTACAGCATACTTCCCCGAACATAGCGCACACTCCCCCTTTTTCGGCTAGTAGCATATCTAGCGCCAGCCGGTTTTGGACCGCCATCAGAGAAGTAGGGCCTAATTGCTCAGCCAGGCCTGCCACTGCATCTCTAGTAAGGTTGGACAGGCGCAAAATGTTATAGTGCACATAGTTAATGCGGTCTACATTTTTATTGGGAGTGATGGGGAATATGGCCGCCACAACAGGGATGTTTTCAAATCCCGCAGCGACCTGGTCAGCCAATTTGAATTCATCTGGCACTCCTCTCGGGATCCCTATAGCGTCGATGTAGGTGGGTGAATCTACCGTGGGGTCAAAGTTGGGTGCCTCGCGTCTGCGTCTAATCAGTAGGCGTCCTCGTCGCCTCCCCACCAGTTTCCCACCTGGTGCACCAGTAGTGACCTGCTGTGTATTGGGACGTTCCCCTATCAGGACTAACGGTGCCATTAGCCTTACCATGGCGCATACCCCGTGACCGCTGAGAGGCATTCTAACTAGTAACTTATCCCGGCCACAGAACCAGTAGAGGCCAGAACGGGCCCAATGCCCTATGTAGTTGTTCCTGGAACCATTGTATATGATATCACGACACCACTCGCTGGGAATGTCCCCCACGCGGGGACCAGTACCCGCGAAGCTAAAGCAGAGGTATTCCGCTTTACCTGGACGGGGAGTGAATGGTCCTACTTTAGTCCTGTTATCTATGGGTGGAAATAGGGATGCCAAGGTGGTGCAGTCCCCCGGTGTGGCCTCCCTGGTCAAGGCTAACATGCAGGCATAGCCCCAGGCGTCCGAAGGATGCAATGGGGCTGGTTCCGTATAGAGCTGGGGTCTGGCTGAAGCACAGGCCACGCAGCCCTCCATCTGCTGTTCTCTGGCATTCTGCGCAATCCAGGCCAGCCAGATGTTGCCGTTCTTATACCCTGTGGCTAGTTCTAAAATGTCTAGGGGATTCAGTCTAGTGTAATCGACCTGGAGCACTATAGTATCGTTAGTGCCTTGGACCGGGGTGGTTACTTGAGCCATAGTGGGCCCTCTAGTGGGCTGTGGGGCAGTCTGAGGAGGGTCTACAAATAGGATACTCACCACGCCCCAGGGGTCCTTTCCAGACTGATCCACGCCCAGCAGGATATTCAAATCGTTTCCCTCATCCGGGGGGTGATAATACTTTCCTATCGACAACGCCAGCGGATTCAAACTGGGTTTTCCAGTATACCCTTCCCTGGAGAAGGTGATGTTAGTCCACCAGCTCCTTGCGGACCTTGGCCCATAGGGCTCCCAGGGTCCGGTGTACTTAGCAACCCTGTCCCAGCTTTCACACGGTCGGGCCACGGTCCAACCGGCGCGACACCCTAAATGATGTTGCTGGTCATAACAAAGCCATACGTCGTATCCTCGGTACGACGCGTTCTGGTACTGACAATTTATTACGTCACATAAGTCAAACAGGAAAGTGGTGGGGGTGCCTCTTATGTACTGGAGTTGCAGAGGTGCCTCTCCTCGGTAACCTACGCACATGGCCGCTCTTGTTTGGACAGTGGAAAGCAGTATTATCATATCCATAATCATTAACCCTTTAAACATTTTAAGCATCACACATAACACACTTGTTTCCCCCAACATTCCCCTTTTTATCTTGATCTCCATCCTGGTCCTAGTGTTGTCTGGCGGTGGATGAGGTGCTTTTGTTCTTTCTGGTCGTTGGAGCAGGGGTGGACTACCCTGCTCTGGTTGCTCAGGTCAGGGGATTATTCTGCCCCTTCTGTTGAGACCTGAGTTGCGTCTAGTTCAGCCGAACTGACGCACTGGATTCCTTCCCTAAGGGCCTCCTGGATCTCTGCCGTGGTTCTCCCTGGCTCCTCCGCAGCCGCGCACTGGCTCCAGTGAAACCACGTGTCGCCTTTGCCTTTCAGACGAACCGCGTGTGACGTCCTCTCAGTGACCTGGAAGGGGCCCGTCCACCTGGGCTCTGACCACTTCCGTTTGATGACTTTCAGGAGGACCCACTCCGCCGTGTGTGGTTTGGCTGGCTGGTTCTCTGGTCTCGCCTCCTGGATCTGTTTAGAGAAATCTGCAACGAGGCCTTGCAAACAATCATAATATGCCCTTGGATTTTGCTCCCCCTCCTCGTCGGGGGTCCAGGTTAACCCTTTCTGGGGTCCTGGGAACTGCCTGCCTGTCTGGAGCTCAAAGGGGGTGAACCCGGTCCCCCTGTTTATGGAACACCTCACTGACATCATTGCCAGTGGTAAAGCGTCAACCCAATTCATTTTGGTCTGCGCGCAGATTTTTGCCAATTTTTGTTTTATTGTTTGGTTCATTCTCTCCACTTTTCCCTGGGACTGCGGATGATACACAGTTCCAAACGCATGTCTCAATCCCAACGCTTTCTCTACCGTCCGGAGGTCCTCGTTCTTAAAGTGGGACCCATTGTCTGACCGAATCCTGTTGGGAAACCCGTGTCGTGGTATATACTGATTAATCAGAAACTTTATCACGGATACCCCATCCTCCTTCTTTGTGGGCCATGCTTCTGGCCACCCTGAGAATGCGTCCACACACATCAACACATATCTGAACCCTCTCACTGGAATCACCATGTCTGTATAATCTATAATGATTTCTTCCCCTGACCTGGTGCACGTTGGAAACTGCCCTTTCTCAGGCTTGACTGTGGGTCGCGAGTTATACAAGGTACAGGTAGCGCAACTCCGTACATACACCCCCACCGTCTCTTTCATAAATGGATGCCACCAGCTTGTCAGATTCTCTAACATTTGTCTCACCCCTGCATGACCCACCCCGTGGGCTTCTGCCAAGATTGTCTGGCGAAGACCTGGGGGAAGGGCTGGCTTCCCTTCCTTACTCTGCCATAGCCCCTCCTTCTTGTGCCCCCCTTTCTCTCTCCACATCGTTTTCTCCTCTGGGGAGGCCTTGTCCTGTTCGTGCTTAACTTTCTCTAGGGTCAGTCGGTAATTCTGGTGAACTTCCTCCTCTACCGTGATCATCTGTTTGGACACCACGTACCCTGCGACCCTCTTCGCTTCCTCATCTGCAGCCTGATTTCCTTTCGCTACCATTGTTCCTGACCCTTCATGTCCCTTGCACTTGACCACTGCCACTCTTTTGGGAAGCATCAAGGCCTTTGCCAATTCCCTCATTTCTGCTTCGTGTTTTATTGGCTTGTTCCCCGCGGTCAAGAATCCTGCCCTCAGCCATTGGCTGAGTTCCACATGCACTGCGCCTACAGCATATGCTGAGTCTGAGTATATGGTAACTTCTTTCCCTTCTGCTAATTTCAGGGCCTCGATAACCGCTATCACCTCGGCTCTCTGGGCTGACTGGGCTCCCCCCAGCCTGTCTGCCTTCAAGGTTACATAATCTTGGCCTTGTCTGGCCACCACTGCATACCCTGCCTGCAAACCTCCTGTGTCTGTTCTAAAACAACACCCATCTGTAAACCAATCGTCTGTCTTCTCTATCTTTTCTGCCCCTAAGTCTGGTCTGACTTTCTCCTCCTTCTGAACTCGGTACTCACACTCGTGTGGTTCTCCCCCGCTCATGTGGTCTGCCATGTTGATCCCTTCGTGAGAAAAATTCAGATTAGGTGCTTCTAGTATTTTACTAAGTCTCTGTTGCTTGAGTGACGTCATGGTAAACGTCTGTGAATTCACATAAGCCACCACACTGTGCGAGGTCAGAATGTGCAGCGGATGTCCCATCACTATGTGTGCTGTTTTCTGAATGATTTTGGCCACTCCCGCCACGTGCCTTGTGCATGCGGGGTGTCTTTTTTCTGTAGTATCGAGTTTTATGCTGACGTACATCAGCACTCTCCTCTCCCCCCCTTTTTTCTGAAACAGGATGCCGTTGACGACCTCTCCTGTTTCCGAAACATCCAAGTGAAACGGGAGAGAGTAATCTGGGAGGGCTAGGTCCGCGGCCTGTGCTAGCCTCTGCTTTAAGGTGATAAACGCCTCCTCAGATGCTTGGTCCCAGTTAAGGGGCATCCTGAGGTTACGTAGGCCATGTTCTCGGACAAGCGCCCTCAGGGGCTGTGTAAGTCCCGTGTAATCTGGAATGTAGGTGCGACTGTAACCTGTGAGCCCTAGGAAAGATAGCATGTCTTTTACTGTGATGGGCTTTGGGTAATGCAAGATAGCCGACCGATGAGCTGGGGAGAGGCCTGTTCCTGCCCCCGACAACACTCGTCCTAGGAAGGTCACTGCTGTCCTAGCAATCTGCAATTTGTCTTTACTGACCTTAAAGCCTTTTTCTGACAGAAGGCGCAGCACTTCCTGGGTGGCCTGTAGGGCCGCCTCCGCTGTTGGGGCCGCGATCAAAAGATCGTCCACGTATTGGACAAGGGTGACACCGTCCGGGAGAGGACACCCCTGCAAAGCCTGCTTCAGGACCTGGTTAAAGATACCTGGAGAAAGGGCAAACCCTTGAGGCAGGCGGGTGTACCGCAGCTGGCAGCCCCTGTAAGTGAATGAGAATATGTCCCTACACTCCTCTGCTAGGGGCAAACAGAAAAAAGCATTTGCTAGATCAATGCATGTGAACCATTTTTGTTGCGGGGTCAGATTAGTTAGGGCAACATATGGGTTTGGAACTGGAACAGTAGGGCTCAGCAGGAGGTTGTTTATGGCGCGTAAGTCGTGGGCCATCCGATATTTGCCTGTGCCGGGTTTTGCCACTGGGAGGATGGGGGTGTTCCACTGAGACGTGGAGGGCTCTAACACCCCCGCCCGCAAGAGGCCCTCTATAGTCTCCGCTATCCCTTCCTCCGCCGCCGGCTTGTGCGGGTACTGTTTGAGCCAGAGGGGACCCTCCCCTGATTGAAGTTGGAACTGCACTGGCGTGCAGGATATTAGACCTACATCTGTGGGGCTGGTGGACCACAGCGAATCTGGCAGAGACGCCAGAAGGGCCGCCGCCTTTGGGTGGTCCATCTTTTCACACCCGTGATCTCTAGCTATCTGCTCATGTTGCAGGAGGGCTGTGTCCTGTGTTGTGACCTGTATGCGATAGGTACTGCAGGAGGGCGAGAAGGAGACCTGTGGGATCTGGGTCTGTACCCAGTCCTCAGTTTCTCTGGCCCGTTTCACCATCGGGCCCAAATCCTTGGCCTGGTGTTTGGGATGGAGGGCCAGAGAGACATGTGGGACAGCTTCCTGTCCCATCATGTACCAGGGTAGCTGTTCTGGGGTGAGCAGAGTGGCTGAGGCTACTCCTTCGGGACCCACATATAAGTTCTCAGAGGTAACTTGCCACTGCCGGCCTTCTAGTTGCTCAACAAACAGTTCCTCATACCAATCAGTACTATCCCTATCGTAGGAAAGGGTCACATGAGGAGGGTCAGGTGGGGGCACATAGGGCTCTAGGAGCGAGATCCAGGGCCGCCACGTTGAGTAGGCCGCCAGGATGCCAGTCAGGTTGGGTTCCAGTAGGCCCCAATAGATGTCTGCTAGGGCCTGACTTTGGACCGGCTGTACCAGCCACTGTCCCGAGCCCGCGGTGCGGGCGTCGCACCGCAGGCGAGTGCCCTCCGGCAGGGTGACCACCAGTCCGTCTGCACTACACAGGATCGAGGCCCCCAGCTTCACCAGCATGTCCCGTCCCAGGAGGTTCACTGGAACGGAAGAAGACACCACGAACGGGTGGAGAAAGGTCTGTTTTCCCACCGCAACCTTCACCGGTTTAGTCACTGGCAGTCTCTGTTCTTCCCCCGAGAAGCCCACAACGGTCACTGTTGAGGTAGACAGATGATGTTTTTGTGGAACCACGTTAAGAGTGGAATACGTGGCTCCCGTATCTACCAGAAATGGCAGTTCTTTGTCCATGACCATAAGGGACAGCATAGGGTCTGCCTCCCCTGCGTCCCGGGCCGCTCGCGGGAACCGTCATGATGAGGAGGGGTACCAGTCCCACTCCACTGCCGGATATTGTCCTGCTGTGGGAGCCGCTTGGGGGTTGGGGGCCATCACCTGATTTCCAAGAGGGCCTCCCCTGCCGTGGACACCGGCTGGGACCGCCGCTGGGCAAGTCCTGGCCCAGTGTCCTTCCATCCCGCACCTGTAACAGACACCTGACGGCTGTCCCCCTCGCGGAGCACCCCTTCCCCAGCCCCGGCCCCTGTATCCCCGGCGCCAACCGCCTCGGCCCCTTCCCCATTGCTGGCCCCACCCTCCCTGTTGGGAGGTGGGTGGCCCGTACCAAGGGCCGGGCAGGTATATGGGTGGTCCCCCTGGGGACACCCCCGCCACCATCTGCTTTCCCTGCTCTTTCCTTTTAGCTTCATTAGCCTTTTGCCTCGCTTCGCCCACCTGCAGCTTCAGTAATTGTGTCTGTAGTTCCTTAAGGTCGCTCTTTTCCTTATCTGCCTCCTCTTGCGCCCTCTGCAAATGGTGTAGTACATGCCGGTCCCACACATGGGAGTCTGCTCCCGGGAGTTCCGGGCTGCCCAGTATAGCTGACCTAACTGCCTCTGGGACCCCCTCCATTACTGCCCGCCTAAACCACTCCCGCTGAACACCTTCCTGCCCCGGGTGGCACCCGGTTCGACGGGTCCAATCCTCTTTACATTTATCCAAATATTCTCTAGGGTGAACCTTAGGATCCCACGTAAATTTTGGGACGGCTGCTCCACTAGGGGCGGGGAACATCTCCCGCATGGCGTCACCCAAGCGCATCACCACCATCGTCAGACACATATTGTCTGCATATGTAATAGTCCCTGCTCTGTCTTCTACGCCCTGTAGGGAATGTTTAGTCAAGCAGCGGGCTGCCACCGCCCGGAAATCTCCCAGTGCAAGCGACATCCCCTGAGTGAGTTGGTCTAACTTCTCCATCCACTGTCCTCCCCCCTCTGCCGGGGGGGGCATTTTATCTGCCAAGGCCTGCACGTCTCCTATAGAGAAAGGTTTATACCTTTCCCTTCCACTGCCTGCTCCCCCCAATAGGGGGAGCTGCTTGCCTCTGGAGCGCAGGCCGTATCTATTCCCAGACGGGCCTGGCAGTCCATCTATGTATTCCTCGGTGAGTCCGTCTATCTGTAGGGCCACTTCTGTCTCCTCCTCCTCAAGTAACCCTAACAACTGGCCCAGCACCTCTACTTTCTTCTGCGTCCGGCCGCTGGGGCCTAGCTCTCTCCCTGGTGTGACGGGTTTAGCGCATCCCCCTCCCCCTAGGTTTTCTGCCTGTTCCCTCAATACTCTGTTACCAAATGCTGGCTGCTCTTGTGCCCCTGTATTTTCATGGCCATCTGACCTGTCTCTTTTCACTTGACTAGAGCACTCCAATCCTACGTCTGAGTCCCTGTCTGACTCCTCCTCTGTCTTCCTAGACCGGACACAGTCTGAAACTTCCTGAGTATCCTGTGTTCGAATGTGGAGGGTTCCTCCCGTCACATTGATCATGGGGCACATATGGGCCGGGGGCGCTGTTGAGAGCGCCTCCCTACCCTGATACGCTGAGGGAGGATCCCCATGTTTTACTTGTTTTTCTTTTACGGGAGGGAGTGACTTACCCTCCCCTTTTTTCTCACTATGGAGGTGGTCTGTCCCTTGCCAAAATATGGCTAATCTCGCCCACACTCTCCTTTCTTTCTCATGTCTCTCTGCCTCTTTCTTCCACTTCCCTTTCTGCACTATACTGGCTGTCGCCCTCTGCCTTGCTGCTTCGTCCCTTTGGCTAGCATGCTCTCTCTCCTTTTTCCACAGTAATTCTCCCAGTGAGCGCTCATCCTCTACTCGACACCCGGCGCTTCGAACCGCCCCACACATACGCTCCCCAGCATCAGCTACCTCCTTCTCTTTATCTCCTTCACCACTTGCCCTTTCTATAGCTTCCTTCACCACCTGGATCTGCTTTACTAGTGGCTTCCACACTGTATTTTCCGGGGGCGCCCATCCCCCGTCATCTAGCTCCCGATCAAACTCGCGGTCCATCTTTAATCAGTCCTGACTGTTTTGATCCCTTGTCTAACAGCCCTTCTGCCTCCGGATGTGGGTTCAGCCACCCACACTTAGTACACCTCCTTATCCTAGTCGAATGTCCTACCAACAAACACCACCAATACATAAATCAACAACTTCTAAAATACTAAGACTATATTCAAAGCAGGTTACCGCTGTGTCCCCCCCTGAACAGGGCACGTCACACAAGCCCAATCCCAGTCAAACAGGCCCGCTCCCAGCCGAAACCCCCCCGATCCCCAGCAATGTCAACTTGGAAGGGGGTGTTCTGTACGCACAACTGAGACTACCCAGGTGGGAGTCAGCTTATCGACCGCACTACCGGTGTTCTGATTCGACCAAGGCCGGCAAAATAACCTTCAGGCGTCACCCACCCTCCCGAGAGTCCAAGCTAGGGGTGTTCTTAGAACTCACCCTAGGCGAGGTCCTGCTCGGCAGTTGTAATGAACGCCCGAGGTACCTGTCGGCCCTGCCCGTACTGAGTCAGCGGGTGCGGCCGGGCTGGCCCGCTTTTGGGCGTCCAATTGCTGAGAACTCCCCTTCGGTTCTGACAAACTGTAAGACTGCAAGCAGTGACAGCAGAGCCACGGGCAAGTTCAACCAACAGAGAGCAAGCGACACGCACCCAGGACAGGAAGAACCCACAACACTGCTCACACACAAACCAGTACAACTGCACCCAAGCTGGTGCTTTGATTCACCCCTTCTTTTTTTTTTTTTTTTTTTTTTTTTTTTTTAGTTAGAGAGGGGGACCTTATTCCCTCCTCCCAATCTAGAATTCGGGGTCCTGAATTCCCTGGGTCTCCCACCCAGCTTTTCTACCGCTCGTAAAATTCTATTTCCCTGCGGGGGTTCCCGTACCCTCCGCTCCTTATAATTCTATTTCCCTGCGGGGGTTCCCGTACCCTCCGCTCCTTAAGGTTCTATTTCTCTGCGCACGATACCTAGACACAATGCATACACAATACATAGACATACCCAATATATAAACACAGTGCGTGCAACCTCTCCTCCGTCTTACTTTACCGACGGGCCACTGGACACTTCAAACTGCTCAATTTGATATATCCAATGTGCAGATTTTGATATAACAGGCTCTGCTTACCTCTTCTAGTCGGCGCCTCGCAGTTCTCTGTGTCCAAGTAGGCCGCGTCACCACTTAGCCGAATCCTGCGAATCTCCTGGGGATCCCGGACGAGCCCCCAAATTGTTGGAGCACGGCGTCTCCACCGGGTCCGTGGATGAGAAGAGATTCACAGCTGACACGGGGAGAAGTTGCAAATCACTGGTTTATTGTCTTGACTGATTATAATCAGGGAGCGGCCGTCTGACATACATTCAGCATGTACAGGAGGAGGCTCTGCCATATGTATCAGTTGTATCCCTTTTAAAGCCCTTCGGGCATCCCCCCCCCTTTCTCGGTACCTTCCGTGTACGTAACAACCACATGTGTGGTTCCAGCCGGGTCGTACTGTTCTTGGCCTTCTGGAAGGCTAAAAGATAAGTAGGGGCCGCTGATGTTCTCTGTCGCCCCCCCTATCTGTTCCGATAGGTAGCCTTGGCTTGCCGGCGCGCCAGTCAGTTCTTGTTTTGATTAGTTACAGCCTTATAGAATCATTCCCTTTATTTTATTAATTATTCCCTCACTACCTACCACTCTCCCTAACTTCTCCCAGTATGTGGACTGCCAGACAAGGAACAACAAAACCCTGGACCTATTGTTTGCCAACACAAAGCAGGTTTACAGCGCAGCTCCCCTCCCCCCGCTTGGCCACTCATATCACAACCTGGTCATCCTTCAATCTATTTACACCCCTATGGTGAAAAGGAAACTCCCCACTAGGAAGGTAATAAGGCTGTGGTCTGAGGAATGCAGTGAGGCCCTGAGAGACTGTTTTGAATGCACGGACTGGCAGGAACTCTGCAGGCCCCACGGTGAGGACATCGACACCCTCACCCACTGCGTCACGGACTACATAAATTTCTGTGTTGAGAATACTGTTCCTACCAAGAAGGTACGGTGTTTCTCTAACAATAAACCATGGGTGACCCCAGAACTGAAGGCTCTGCTGAATGAGAAGAAGAGAGCTTTCAGATCTGGAGACAAAGAAAAGCTGAGGAGAGTTCAAAAGGATCTCAAATATAAGATCCGAGGTGGCAAGAAGCACTTCAGGAAGAAGATGGAAAACCAACTCCAACAGAATAACGTCAGAGAAGTCTGGAGGAACATGAAAAAAATCTCTGGACACTTCAAAGACATTGGAGGAGCCACAGTGTCTGCTGACCAGGGGGAGGCCAACGACTCGGGGCCATCACCCACCTCCCCCACCCCCCAGCTTCCATCAACCCCCCTCGTTATGCTGCCCCCCCTTGGTCCTGGTGCAATCCCATTGTTACCTGAGCTCTCCTCACACCACCACCTAGTTTCACCCCCATCTACATATCTACCCACAAGATAGCCAGCCCCATCCCCCAACCCAGCCCAGCCTGATATCTGCCTCACAGTCGATCAGGTGAGAAGCCAGCTCAAGAGGACGAAGGCAAGGAAGGCAGCAGGTCTGGATGGAATCTGCGCCAGACTGCTCAGGGAATGTGCAGACCAGCTCTGTCAGGTGGTTCAGCATATCTTCAACCTGAGCCTGAATCTGGAGAGGACTCCTGAACTGTGGAAGACTTCCTGTGTCATCCTGGTGCCGAAAATTGCACACCCCAAGGAGCCCAACCATTTTAGACCTGTGGCCTTGACTTCTCATCTGATGAAGACCATGGAGAGGCTCATCCTGCACCACCTTCGCCCACTGATGAGCTCAGCGATTGACCCCCTGCAGTTCGCATACCGGTCTGGAATCGGGGTGGATGATGCTGTCATCTACATGTTGCACCGAGTCCTCTCTCACCTAGAGCAGGCAGGGAGCACTGTGAGGGTCATGTTTTTTTACTTCTCCAGTGCTTTCAACACTATCCAGCCTGCACTACTGAGAGGGAAGCTGGAGGGAGCCGGTGTGGGCAAGCAGCTGACTGCATGGACCATTGACTACCTAACCAACCGACCGCAGTATGTGAGGCTCCATGACTGTGTCCGAGACGGTAATCTGCAGCACTGGCGCGCCGCAGGGCACGGTTCTCTCACCTTTCCTGTTCAGCCTGTACACTTCTGACTTCCGTTATAATTCGGACCAGTGCCACCTACAAAAGTTCTTGGATGATACAGCCATCATCGGATGCGTATCAGACGGGAACGATCAGGAATACAGGGGGGTCATCAGTGACTTTGTCGGCTGGTGTGAGAAATCAACGCCAGCAAGACGAAGGAGATGGTCATAGATTTTAGGAGGAAGGCACCCCCTCCAACAGCGGTGAGCATCCAGGGAAAAGTCATTGAGGTAGTGGACTCTTACAAGTACCTGGGTGTTCACCTCAACAATAAACTGGACTGGTCTACAAATACAGATGTCCTGTATAAGAAGGACTCTACCTGCTGAGGAGACTGAGGTCCTTCGGAGTATGCAGGACCCTGTTAAGGACATTCTACGATTCTGTGGTAGCATCCGCCCTTTTCTATGCAGTGGCCTGCTGGGGGAGCGGATGCACGGAAAGGGACAGAAGCAGGATTGACAAATTGGTGCTGGGATGCCCTCTGGAGACTGTAGAGGTGGTGGGTGAGAGGAAGATGTTAGCTACTGTAAGCTGACATCCATCATGAACAACCCACATCACCCTCTGCATGAGACTGTGAGTGTGCTGAGCAGCTCCTTCAGTCAGAGACTGATACACCCTCGCTGCAGAAAGGAGCGCTTTCGCAGATCATTCATCCCGACAGCAGTTAGACTCTATAACACATCATGATGTCATGAGTCACCCAGATACTTACCTCTACGGTCACTACTACTTACCACTTCATACATAACACACCTTATAGAGGTAAATGCAGCTGTAGTAGTGAAATAGTTGTTATTTATTATTACTTGCACTTTTTCCCACAACCCACTATCCATATATTACATACTGTGTATGGGTGTACATAGGCACTACTACTGTATTTAGTGTTTTTATCTTATTTTATGTTTTATTAATTTTTTTTGTCTTGTATTCTTATTCTTGTATTACTCTTGTACTCTTTCAGGCTAACAGTCTAGAGCTGTGGTAACGCACAAATTTCCCCACTGTGGGATCAATAAAGTCCCACCTACCTACCTACCTACCTATCTACCTATCTATCTATCTAAATATAGTCTTAACGTTACCTATCTGCCAGGCAAACAGCTGCAAATAACAGACACATTAAGTCGAGCATTCCTAAATGAGCAGAAAGAAGATCTGCTGGGAACAGACTTGGAGGTGAACGCAGTTACATCTCAGCTTCCAATGTCAGATGAGAAACTGCAGAAGTTTAGAAAAGCTACAACAGAAGATCCTGAGCTACAGCAGTTGAAGGACATTACACTGAAAGGATGGCCAGATGAAAGAAGTGCTGTTCCGAAAGTCATTCAGCCCTACTGGACATTTAGGGAAGAAATCACACACATGTCTGGACTGATGTTTAAAGCAGCCAAAGTCATTGTTCCAAATCAGTTGAGGAATGAAATGCTTAACAAGATCCACGAGTCACACTTGGGAATTGTTAAATGCAAAGAAAGAGCCAGAGACGTGCTCTATTGGTCAAAAATGTGTACACACATTGAGGAAATGGTCTCTCAGTGTATCATTTGCAAAGAAAACATAAACAGTAACCTGAGAGAGCCATTAGTACTTTGTCCGATACCAGACAGACCGTGGCAGAAAGTAGGTACAGATCTCTTTCTTTACAGAAGAAGTGAGTTTCTACTGTGTGTACTTTTCAAAGTTTCAAGAAATAGTCAAACTGACAAGTACCACCAGTATCAATGTCATTGTAGCCTTGAAATCTGTATTTGCAAGGCATGGCATTCCAGATGTTGTCATTTCTGACAATGGTCCACAGTATGCCAGTTCAGAATTCAAAGACTTTGCATAGAGTTGGGAATTCAGGCACAATACGTCCAGTCCTGGTCACGCTCAGTCGAATGGTCAGGCTGAGAGGATGATACAGACTATTAAAAGTCTATTGAATAAATCCGAGGACCAGACTGGCGACCCCTACCTTTCCCTGCTGGAATATCGCAATACGCCATTGGAAGGTGTAGGATTATGTCCAGCACAGATGCTCATGGGACGGCGGCTGAAAGGGAAGCTACCTACCTCAAACATGTTGCTTACTCCTGATGGAACTGTTCAAGTGCGAGCGCCTGAGAGAGAAGCAGATGTAACAGAAACATTACTTTGACAGGCAAACATGGGAGCTGCCAGAATTACGGGCAGGAGAGAGAGTCAGGATGCAAAGAGGAGAGAGATGGGAGCCTGCGGTTGTCCTGCACAAGCATGAACAACCACGATCTTTTGTGGTACACACACCAGACGGGAGACTGTACAGAAGGAACAGAAAGTATCTGCGGAAAAGAAATGGAAAAGTCTTTACATCAACAGAAGAACAAGACACTTACAGGAAAATCGACGTGGAGATGAAAGACTTTGTCACAGACAACACACAAAAGGACAAAACACAGTCTACTGAGAGCACAGATGAGACAAAGCAAGACAGAACACCTGTTGAACAAACTGAAACATACACCTATCAAACTAGACACGGAAGACAGATTAGACCACCAATAAGATACAGAGAGTAGGTCACATGACCAAGATTGTTGTTGAATTTGTGTTTATTGATAATGCATGTTTAGGTTGCAGTAAGTACAGTAACTGAAGAATTACATGTTGTTTGTACAGAAGTTATTTCTTTGAACAATTGGTTCAGAGACATACACAATTGAATGTGCTGTAACTCCTTCATTTTTAAATGAAGTTAAACTAAACAAAAAAAGAAAATTGTTAAAAAGATTAGATTAGATTAGATTCAACTTTATTGTCATTACACATGTACAAGTACAAGGCAACGAAATGCAGTTTAGGTCTAACCAGGAGTGCAATAAGCAGTAAGTGCAGGATAAGGTATAAGTTATAAGTGCACTTAAATGGGATATGTGCAGGGAGAAAGTAAGGGTAATATTTACAGATGGATATACTGTGAGCATAATATACAGATTGCTAAGAACAGGAATTTACAAATAGACATTTACAGATATATATAATAAGAAATTTACAACTGTATTGTACAATGGATATTGCTTTCCGAATATGTATATACAGTGTAGTGCATTAAAAATTAAATAGTGCAATGATAATGGAGAGAGTATGGGAGTGTGTTAGAGGGGGCTGTAATGTAATAGGATTTGAGCCATGCGAGCATTCGTAGTTGATGACATAACCGGAAGGTTGCGGAGTGTATGGCTGGGTGTGGAGACATGCTAAAGTTGTAGGCACGAGCAAGTGTTCATTAAAAACGCTTTAAAGCAACAACGGTCGTCCTGTTACCAATATATTACACCATCAACGTGTCTTAAATGAATCCCGCTGAGTTACCATGGTAATTTACACCTGCGAACAACCAGGCTCCGGACCAGGTCAACTGTCTCGCTTAGTTAAGCATTGTCTCAAAGAACATCCGACGTGTGGGAACAGATTCCCAAAAGATAAACATAAGAACATAAGAACTATACAAACGAGAGGAGGCCATTCGGCCCATCGAGCTCGCTTGGGGAGAACTTAACTAATAGCTCAGAGTTGTTAAAATCTTATCTAGCTCTGATTTAAAGGAACCCAAGGATTCAGCTTGCACTACGTTATCAGGAAGACTATTCCATACTCTGACTACACGCTGTGTAAAGAAGTGCTTCCTTAAATCCAGTTTGAAATGTTCTCCCGCTAATTTCCACCTATGGCCACGAGTTTTTGTATTTGAACTAATGCTGAAGTAACTATTCGGTTGAACAGCATCCAAACCTGTTAGAATCTTACAGACCTGGATCATGTCCCCCCTCAGTCTCCTTTGCTTGAGGCTGAACAGATTTAGTTCAAATAACCTTTCCTCGTATGACATTCCTCTAAGACCAGTGTTACGACCCTAGTCTAGGGTTGGGGCGTAACAGAGGAAGGGAACGGGGAATGGGGAACAAGGGAAACACAGGGTGTGGTGCACAAGGGAACACACGTGGACAAAGGGGATATTTTTATAGTTTTTATATTTTATTCACGCAAGACAGACACAGAACAAATGGTCTAGGTGCAGAAAGACTCAGGAGTGATTATCGCCAAAATAAGAAACAAAAACCCACCTACCAAACACAACCCAATTCTAACTTAACTAAGTGCAAAACCAACTAACAAGTGCTACTCCTCACTCCCTATCCAAAAAGCATTCACAAAAAGTTCCAAACCAAAACCGGCAATCACTCCCAATCATTCACTGGCGAGAATGAGACATGGAAGCATCAACATACACACCAAGGTCTTTCTCATAATCAGCTACCTTTATTTCAGTAGGTCCCATAAAATACCTGTACTTTATATTTCTGCTCCCTACATGGAGTACCTTACATTTGTCTATGTTAAATTTCATCTGCCAGGTGTCAGCCCAGTCACTAATTAAATTAAGATCCCGCTGTAGCTGCTGAGCCGCTAGTTCAGTATCTGCTACACCACCCACCTTGGTGTCATCTGCAAATTTCACCAATTTACTGTATATATTGGTGTCTATATCATTTATGTAAATTAGGAACAAAAGTGGTCCTAAAATTGAACCCTGCGGTAGCCCACTATGAACGCAGGCCCACTGTGACATTGAGCCTCTTATAACTACTCGCTGCTTCCTATCCGTTAACCAGTTATCAATCCAGGTCGCTACAGTTCCTAAAATACCTGTCGCTTTGAGTTTAAGTGAGAGCCTCTTGTGGGGAACAACATCAAAAGCCTTTTGGAAATCTAAGTAGATGACATCATAGGCCTTCTTATCATCAACTTCCTGATCGTTCCGTCGGACGAAATTCTGTGATCTTACTACTCATGTAATCTGTTGAATTATTTGTCATCATCAGACATAATATTTTACATTATCTGATTGAATTATTTTGTTAATCTGTAAGGTGTACCAAAATGACATGATTTTGTTTGAGTTAGCGGGAGAGATTGTCTTGTATATACGTATATTAAAAAATGGAACCATGTATAGTCAGTGCTGTGAGTAAAAGCAAGACGAGAAAGCAGAGAATAAAAACCATCTTTTCTGAAGTAAAGCAAAGACAAGATACGGTTATTTGTGCAGAACATTTCACACGGATGTGATTTAAAGTATTTTACGGAGATCAAATAATATTATACAGTAATAATGACAGGTGAAATAAACCCAGAAGGGTCCCCGTTGGCTATGGCGATCGAACCAGCAACTTTCGCGTTATAAGGCGACAGCATAAACCACGGTATCACCGTGCCACTGACCGAGGTGATACCATGGTTTATGCTGTCGCCTTATAACGCGAAAGTTGCTGGTGTGAAATGTTCGGCACAAATAACCGGTCTTGTCTTTGCTATTTTAGTAATAAACTTTCAAAGTAGACAGTGACTAAACAAAATATAAAAATATCTTCCTGTTCATATTATTTTAACGGATTTTTTTTCCAAATACAGTCATTACATTTCATGTTTCACCTTTGTAATATGCGTACGCTTTTATTTTACAGTAAATTAACGTTATAATGGACTTCCGGGGACCTGGCAAAACAATCCGTTATATCCAGAGTTGCTGTTTGCCCAGAACACAACTACAGGACACCATTTACTCATGCCACACCTCAGCAGACACACTTGTGGTATAGATTATTATATTGTACATGTCTTAATCCAACTTTACCTGACTAGATGCGTGACTATTAATAATCCCGACTACGTCTGTATCGAGAAGGGTCTGGCTGCAGACATCCACTGAGGCTCACGTCCACTGAGACGCAGGAAGTCCACTGAGCGCCCGGAAATGACGTCACGCATAAAGTTTGGTGGATACTTTACTCACGAGCATTAGCAGCGCGTCCATTGTTTAGCAAGACATTGGCGAAGGAAAGTAGAACGGTAAGTTCAGTTTTAATTGTTTATATATGTTCAGTTATTAGTTATTCAGGAAGGATGGGAACTTTGTTTGCTATGTTTAGAAGTGGAATGGTTTTTGTTCGTTATGTTTAGAACGGTTGGAATTGTTTTTTTGTTCGCTATTGTTTGGCTGCTATAAAACACAATTCGTGCTTAGGTTGTTGCTACATTAACTTAATAACTTATTTTCATGCGTGGATTACTCTGATCAGTTGAATGGTGTTTTCATGCAACTGAAATGCATATATACAGTAAATGTAAGTTAGCCAGACTCAAATCGCTGTGTTGCTTAATTGCATTCAAGTACTCTAACTCCTTCAAAAGCCCATAAATGCATACACAATCGTTTTCACGGTGCTTTGTTTTTCATTTTGACCAACAGATGCACAGGTCAATTTGTCGAAGGAATGCCGTGCCTCAGTTAGCAAGATGTGCTAACTGTTGCAATAGTTTCCATTGCCCTTTGTGCCCAGTAACGATGTTTAAACCGACAACGTTACTGCGAGCCCAGGTGCATTTAGATTCACACGCAAAGAATGGAATTTCATTCCAAGGTATGTAATCTATAGGAATTTCTGGTTTGTAAAATCATATTAACATAACTGGATTTTCCTAAACTCTGGTGTATGAAGTAGATATGTTCTCAGAACAGTGTTTATTTAACTACATCTTACTAACATTTAGCATTCCTTGGTACCCATTTGTGTTGTACCATTTCATGCATCGTATGTTTCTATTGGAAACAACTGTCCTTAGTATCATGCATTGTATTTTGCAGGATGTTCCAAAACAGATTGGATCTGTGGACTGTGGTGTGTTCATGTTGATGGTAAGAAGGACCACCTTGAATTGTCGGGTGTAACACTTGTGATATACTTTCAATTGATGTTTTTGTCAGTATGCACTCTGCATGGCCTTGGGGGAACCATTCCACTTTACTGCTGTAAGTACGTCATTAAGAAGATATTCTTTGCGACGCTGTAGAATGTTGCATAGTTATCTATACGAGAAAAAGGTGCCCTTTCTAACATTCTGAATGCATGGTTTTTGTCTTTTTATATTCAGTCTAACATGCAAAGGATAAGGAAATGGTGGTGCCTAACAGTGGTCTGGAAAAGTATGTATGGAAAGCATCGTGTTTTACATTGAGATGCATTCAGATGCAGAATCACGTGCCCTTTCTTTGCAGTGAAGGAGGTTTGTCAGATACCAGGTAAAGCTCAGCAGGGAGGTTTTTTAAGGTGATATTCCATTAATTCATCAGTGGTAGTGCATTCAGCTAATGGAGAGGTTTTGCATATATGGGTAATTCACCATTGATACATTGAGATATTGAAACATTATGTCTTGGTAGTGTAAATGATGTGTACTTGTACTACTCAGACATGGACTGAGGAAGACTGAGGAAGCTTCACACCTGCTGAAAGCAAACTTGGAGCCTCTCTCGAGGGTGAGACTGCTCTACAAAGTGTAATAGAATAGAATGCTAGTGGTGTGTGTGTGTGTGTGTGTCCCTCATTTTTCTTAGGTGGTTTCCTGTTGATTACCAGCTGCACCTGATTAACTTATTCGATCCCTGATATTCACTTCCAATGTCATATAGGAGTCGTGCATCATGAGGGACCTCTGCAGTGCCGTGTGCTGGATTCGCAAGAGGTCCTGGAGGGTCAAAGTGACAACAGGAATGATCCATTCATGTTTATTTTTAATAATAAGGAGGACATGGAAACCTTGCTCTCCAATTGCGTTGATAGGATGGGTCTTAAAATTCATGCCATGTTTACATAAGGAAAAATTTGTATTCTTTTTATTCTGTTCCATATACTTTTTTTTTTTGCACGTTTGTTCAAATTTATATATAAATACACTACAAGAAATGTTTGCCAAATTATCTATGTATAGTGATTTATTTATGTAACACTTACATTATCTTCGAATAACAGAGGTATGGAGTAAAGCTCTGCGAGAAGCATAATTCTGCAGTCTTTAAGGCTTCAATATAATACTCTGAGGGGGGAAAAAATCTGGTCACCATTGACAGTCACAATCAGGACTACAGGTGATATAATTTGTTAAGTACACAATTTTATTAAATTTTAAGTTATGCAATTCTTAATTATACGTACAAACTACTTTTATAAATGTATAATTCAAATGTGATAAGCACAAACTATTTTTAAAATAATCTATGATTTAGTAATACAGTGGTCCCTCGTTAATCGCGGGAGTTACGTTCTAAAAATAACCCGCAATAGGCGAAATCCGCGAAATAGGATTCTTTAGAAATCGAATATTTTCGTAGTATGAGCATTGGAAACCTGTTTACGACCTTCTAAATACGGATTTTAACATTATTAGAGCCCTCTAGAGATGGAATAACATCCTTTAGTCACCAATAGTTTATGACTGCTGGACAGGGAAGCAGGAACGGGGACACGAGGAGTCAGGATTGAAGGATTTATTTGGAATCACTCCACATGCGGGACAGGAACATGTAACATCAAAACGTCAACGACAGACCTGGGGTTATAGACACTGACAGAAACAGAATCAAATTGACAGAAAACAACTGGTCACAATCAGGGCTGCATATGTGGTTAATAAGGGGCCGTGGCACACAAGAGGATCGGACAGGTAGGTCATGAAAATTACACTCGTATTACCCAAAATATTAGAAAAAATAATAGAAAATAAATATTAGACATTATAATTGTTATTATTATACATCTAATTACGAAGAGCAAAGATGCTTCCGGTGCGTAGCGATGTATCATTTTCATTGTCTCGATCAACTTTTTAATCAATAGACAAAAAACCGCGATGGAGTGAAGCCGCGAAGTGGCGAGGGACGACTGTATATGCATACAAACAAGTGATAACTGCGAACCATTTTTAAATTAACTAAAAGTAAGATGTATAATAGAAGATATCTATGGCTGCGTCTCAGTGGATTAGTGATGCCACTTCCTGCGTGTCAGTGGACGTGATGTCACTTCCTGCGTCTCAGTGGACATGAGTCTCAGTGGATCTGCAGCCAGACTCTATTGCGGGTGTAAATTACCATGGTAACTCAGCGGGGATTTAAGACACGTTGATGGAACGTAACTCTCACTTAAATAAGACAGACTTATCGAAATAAGCGAGACTTTCCCTTAATCCTGCTTCGTGGAATAGCCCCCAGATACTTGGACTTATACCAAACGTTTTGCGAAGGAACGCAAAATTATATCAAGAAATATTTTCCCTCCCTGACCTCTTAGGGGCTCCGTACATACGGAGCATACATTAACAGTACGTTGTACGTACTGTTAATAAAGGAATGGATTCTGTGTTGCGGTTTTTTTTGGGGGGGGGGGGGGTGTGGGCAGCTACAGATATTTTAATATGTCCCAGCGAATTGCGTGACATTTTAAATTCGTTCGAACTTGATTTTTTAAAAGAGTGATAGGCCTACGAAGACATTGGAAGCTGATGTACATTATATTGAAAGATTACGTTACATACAGTGGGGATTAAATACGAATTGCCGACTTGCATGTTGCACATGAATGACCCCTCATCTCGTACTTTTGAGTTGAAACTTTGGAAATACTTTTGATACCCGAGTTCCCGAGTTTGGAGAGGACACTTTCAGTTATAAATGGTATGTAATTATTTATTTTTAGCAATACACCAATCGTTATAGCTGCTGCTTGTGTACATCTGAAATCTGTGTACCCTTTATTGGTATGAAACAATGCTATTTATCATAATTTTTCTAATGTAGCATGTATGTTATGAAATCAACATAGGATTTTCCCAAGAAACAGGTGAGAAAAAAATGTATCCGTATTTTTTTCATTTTGCTTCAACCAACAAAGCACTTGAATAATATATGATATACTTGTAATTCCGATTTAACAATTCTATGGCGTGACACTATAATCAACTGGCTGATTGAAACCTAAATCTTGGTCTGGATTTTTACTTTCTGGACATTAAATGTCCACCTCTGAGTAGGACCCTCCAAGTAACACATGAAGGGAGTATAAGGCTTCAATTTTCACATGATATGACAAATTAATTATGATACCATTAATTATGAAATCACTGTTCACTGGTCAAGACAGGCTTGTTACATCAGCAGTGGGGCACAAAACAACAAAGAACATCATTCGGAATGTGAGGCTGCTGGGATTGCTGCACTATGAGGGAGTGGTGTAGACTATGGGCGTTGCCGCCATTACGTGTCCCACTCACGTTTCATAATTATTAATTTGGACATCCCCCCACCACCCCCACTTAACATAAAATATTAGTTCACCTAGCGCTGTTTTCCAGTGCGCCCCCCCCCCCCCCCCATTCAAAATGCTTCTGATACCCCTGGTGTAGACCAGGGTTCTTCAAATCTGGACCTCGATTCCTAATCCAGGCCATGTTTTCAGTTCTCCCAGGTAGTTATTTTAGGAATTACTGATTCTGATTGGTCAGAAGCTTCACACCTGACTGACAGGTAAAGGAAGCCTGGAAGACCAGCAGTACTCGGACCTCGAGGACCGAGATTTGAATAACCCTGGTGTAGACTCTGTGTCCACTTGTGTTGTGCACCTGTTGAAGCAGTTGATTGGAATTATTTGGAAGTATATTTGAGTGTTTGTGTGCCAGTACGGTTACGTGGGTGGTTGTTGCTTCATTTTTTATTTTTTTTCGGTCGGCGTGAGTGCTTGTCTGTCCTTGATAATAAACAGCGCGAGTGTTATTGATAGCTGCAGGTGTCGCGTGAGCGGCGTTTTTGTCCGCTTACCTTCGCAACAAACACCCGCGGGGTAATATTACCTAACGTCGGTAACATTAACTCTAAAGGGACAGTTGCTCCTGAGCTTTGCTCGGTCGCCGGTCTGGACCGGGAGGACATTTTCCACTTTTTTCCCCGCTCCGGCAGTAGCCTGCTTTGAGAGGGTTTTTTGTGGTTTATCGGCCTCCCAAGAGCAACTTCGCTTTATTTTAGTTAAACGTGGTTCAGCAGGAAGTTAGTCTCTGGTAGGTAATTGTTAATTTGGTTATTTTAAAAGTGTAATTTCAAAGGTTCTTATCTCTGACGCTATCAGATCATTTGAAAAGTTCCGTTTTAATACAAGTGTTAATTTAGTCTTTTATTGTACTCGGCACTTTATTGTTTTAACTATACGTTAATTAAATCAACTAAAAGTTAAATACGCTATATAAATATACTGGGCAGGGAGTAAAGGACGGGGTCATAGTGAGCTAGGTAAGTATGGGGCCAGCTCAGTGTTGTGTGTGCAGGATGTTTGCCCTTCTGGCTGTTTGCGTCCAGTCGGACTAAATCTGCGAGCGATGTAAGTTAGTGGACTTACTCGTGGTCAAGGTTCGTGACCTCGAGGAGCAACTGGCTCTCATCCGACACAACAAGGAGTTAGAGGAGAGAGTTAATATGCCTTTTAGGGAGATTGTGTGTACGTCACAAGTGGGGAGGGGGGAGAATGAAGAACATATGGGTCGAGAGAGCTGGGTGAACGTATGTCATAAACGTAGAAAAGGGCGTACACAGTTTACAGAGGCGGCATCACCTGAAGTGACGGTGTCTAACTGCTTTCAGGTGCTTCCAGCTTTAGAGCTGGAAGAGACTGGGGAGGCAGGTGGGCCGTTAGGCACCAAGGAGCCGCCTATACCCCCAGGGGGAGGGAGGCTGTAGTGGTAGGGGATTCAATTGTTAGAGGTGTAGATAGTTATGTGTGCACCCGTGATAGAGGGTCCCGTACGGTGTCTTGCCTGCCTGGTGCCCAGGTAGGGGACCTTCCGAATCGTGTGGACAGGCTTTTGGCCCCAATCGGGGTGGATCCAGTGGTCATGGTGCATGTTGGCACCAACGACATAGGCAAGGGCAGGAGGGCTGTTCTGCAGGATAAATTCGTGGACAAGCTTAGAAGCAGAACATCCACGGTGGTATTCTCTGGAATACTTCCCGTGCCATGTGCAAGGCTAAGTTAGCTGAGATAAGGAGATTAAATGCGTGGCTAAAAGGCTGGTGTAGGAAAGAGGGGTTTAGGTTTATGGGGCACTGGAAGACCTTCTGTAACAGGTGGCACCTGCTTAAGCTGGACAGGTTGCATCTGAACCAGAGGGGAACCAGTGTATTGGGGAGGCGTATGTGTAGAGTAGTTGTCTAATGTTTAAATGTTTAAACTAAGGACGGGGGGGCGGCAGAATATAGTTAAGAATATAGGTGGGGAGAGATGGAAAGCCCCAATTAATAATAAAAGTGGGCACTGTAAAAGGCCTACCCTTTGCAGTCTACATTTAAACGCTAGGAGTTTTAGAAACAAAATGCATGATTTAGAGGCTTTAATTTCATCAGACACTTACGACATTATAGGAATAACAGAAACATGGATGAGTGACAATGATGGAGAAGAATATAATATGGATGGTTACAAGTTGTTCCGTAGAAACCGGATAGACAAGAAGGGAGGTGGTGTAAAAGAAAACTTGCATGCAAGGGATCTCACTGATAAAAATAAAAGTACAGAAGCTATATGGGTAGAACTAGATGCTAAAAACTCAAATGGCCTAATTGTTGGTGTTTGTTATAGATCACCTAATGTAGCTGCAGAGGAAAGCAGAATGTTATATGACCATATCAGGATTATGAGTAATAAAAATGATGTGGTGGTTATGGGTGATTTTAATTTACCTGGGATACAGTGGGACACAGCCTCTGGCTCTTCTGTAAATGAACTTGAGATGGTGGAATTAGTACAGGATTGTTTTTTTGCTCAGTTTAATACCCCTACCAGGGGAGAAGCCCTTCTTGATCTTGTTTTCTCTAATAACCAGGATAGGATTGGAAATTTAGAACCATTGTACGGTAGTGATCATAACATGGTTAAATTTGAGGTTAATTTTAGTGCCTGTAGAGCAAAGTCCAGAACAAAAATGTACAATGATAGGAAGGCTAATTTTAATGGTATGAGACTGAAACTAGAAACTGTAAACTGGAAGGAGTTAAATAGCAAAACTCTTGATGAGGCATGGGAATTTTTTAAAAGCACATTGTTGCAAGTGCAAGAGGACTTCATACCTGTTTCCAGCAAAACTAAATCTAGGAAACTGCAACCAAGGTGGTTTACTACGGAAATTAAGAATAAAGTCAGGAGGAAAAGGGCTCTTTTCCAGAAATGGAACATAACTAATGATTTCAAAATAAATTAGGAGTAACATTAGACTATAGAAAGGAAGATTGCATTGGAGGCAAAGGATGACATTAAAAGTTTTTCCCAATTTTTTAACTCCAAAAGAGCTCTAAAAGCTGAAATCACTAATTTGCAGGATAGTAAGGGCCTAATAATTGAAAATGAAATTGATATAGTAAATGATTTTAATGATTATTTTACACAGGTGTTCACAGTAGAGAACACAAGTAATTTACCACCATTCAGTACGAATACAGCGTCATCTATGACCAATATATGTATATTGTTTATGAACTGTGTTCATAGTGGGGTACCGCAGGGTTCAATTTTAGGACCACATTAATGATATTGACACCAATACATACAGTAAACTGCTTAAATTTGCAGACAACACCAAGGTGGGTGGTGTAGCAGATACTGATCTAGCAGCACAGAGGCTAATCTTGATTTAATTAGCGACTGGGCTGATACCTGGCAGATGAAATTTAACATAGATAAATGTAAGGTAATCCATGCAGGGAGCAGAAATATAAAGTACAGATTTTTTTTGGGTTCCACTGAAATAAAGGTAGCTGATTATGAGAAAGACCTTGCTGTGTATGTTGATGCTTCCATGTCACACTCTCACCAGTGTGGGGAAGCAATAAAAAAGGCCAATAGGATGTTGGGTTACATCTCTAGGTGTGTGGAGTTTAAGTCAAGGGAGGTGATGCTACGATTATATAATTAATTGGTAAGACCCCACCTAGAATATTGTGTGCAGGTTTGGTCACCATACCTTAAAAAGGACATTGCTGCCTTGGAAAGGGTGCAACGTAGGGCTACAAGAATGATTCCTGGTCTTAGAGGAATGTCTTATGAAGTGAGGTTAGCGGAGCTGTATTTGTTTAGCCTCAAGCAAAGGAGACTAAGGGGGGACATGATCCAGGTATATAAGATTCTAACAGGTCTGGATGCTGTTCAATCAAATAGTTGCTTCAATATTAGTTCAAATACTAGAACTTGTGGCTATAGGTGGAAATTAGCAGGAAAACATTTTAAAATGGATTTGAGAAAGCACTTCTTTACACAGCATGTAGTTAGAGAGTGGAATAGTCTTCCTGCTAGTGTAGCGCAAGCTAGAACCCTGGATTTCTTTAAAACAGAGCTGGATAAGATTTTAACAACTCTGAGCTATTAGTTAAGTTCTCCCCAAATGAGCTTGATGGGCAGATTGGCCTTCTCTCGTTTGTAAATTTCTTATGTTCTTATATTCAGCCTTGATCATTGACATTGTCTCCATAAAGGTTCACTAGGAACCTTGGGATAATGATAGATATCCTTTGCTGATCATATTGCATCTCCTGGTCTTGTAGATTTGTTTTATATAACTTCAGGAAGGACACACCTTATTTATGAGAATGTAGTATGCTCCTGTAGCTGGATAAGCAACACATTTTTCTAACAATGCAAAAGTTTTGGGTTCTAATCTCTGGAGGCACATTTAAATCATTACCCTTTTCTCTTCTGTAAGTTGCTTTGAATAAAAGGTTCAGATGAATAAATTGTAAATGTAGAAAAGGCAGCTTAACTCCGAGTCTAGTCACTTATTAAAATTAAAATCTCTTTTTGCAATTAGACCATTAACTGTTTACTGACAGGGCTGCCAGGTTGTGCAGCAGCATGTCTGATATTCAAGCAGCCAAAACACACTCACGTCACACCTCACCTTGTCTGTCTTATTTGGATTCATTGGTGCTGGCTTTTAGAGCCATTAATGCAATGGCAGCTAATCTCATTTGAACCTGCATTCCATCTCACGTTCAGTCACCTGGTCATCCCACCACCATGATGCCTGATGCTGTGTTTCTCATGTGTGGTCCCTCAGTGATGGAATGAGTGACCCATCTACCTGCAGTCACCTGCAGTCCCTCCTTCATGAAATTCTTCAAGGCCCATTTTTGCAGCAACACATCAGAAAAACTCTTCCAACCACTGACCCATTGGCTATTCCTTAGTTATGGTCCCTTAGCAACACTGAATACTCTTCTAATTTTCTAGTGAAATTCCTTAGGGAATTATTTGTAAAATAATGTTTTGTATAGCTGTGTTCCAAAACTAAACGATACTTGTTGTGGGAAGACCAGCCTAGCAGAACTTATTTGCACTATATGACCAGAAGTATGGGGACACCTGGATGTCTCACTTTTGCGACATCCCATTCTAAATCCATAGGCATCAATATGGAGTTGGTGGTGTAGTGGTGTACTCTACACCAGGGTTTCTCAACCCAGTCCCCAGGGACCACCAAATGGTCCATGTTTTTGCTATCTTCCAATTCCCTGGCAATTGAAAAGTTCCGTTTTAACACAAGTGTTAATTTAGTGCTTCCCTTTCCGTCATGCTCTCCTACTGATGCTTGGCATTGCCCTTGGTGATAAGAGGCTTGAGTGCAGCTGCTTGGTCATGAAAGTCCATTCCATGAAACTCCTGCCACACAGTTTTTCTGCTGGGGTTAATGCTAGAGCAAGTTTGGAACTCTGCAGTTATTGAGTCAACAGAGCGTTGCAGACTTTCTGTTATTCCTTTGCAACAATACCACTTAAGTTAACTGTGGAATATCTATTATCAAATAAAAAACAGAAGTGGCACAGTCAAAAGGCTCAACACATTATACAAAATATATAAGATTATTACTGTATAGGTAATAAGGTTTTAGTGTAAGGCACTGATAACCCACATGACATGGAGCTCTGAATGCTATTCCACTTATAAACATACAAACACACAGAATCAGAACTATAGATAGAGCAGGCAGAGGTTAAGAAGCTCCAACAACAAACAGGTAAATCAATAACACGATAGGTAGATCAGCCATGAAGCAGAGAAAAACTGAAGCAGGGGGGTTAGGGTGGGGGTGTTCAGGAGACTTGGTGACTCAGCACACCTAGCACTCGATGTCAGAAGATAATGCCAAGGATGATGATCGCTGTAGTCATATACCGGATTAAATGGCCATGTTCGTCAGCCTGCATCTCAACCATTATAAGCCTCCCTGCTGAAGAGCCTTGCACAGATGACGTCAGCCACAGCACAACACTGCAAGGGTCCATCATAGATATGTGTCTTAAACACCAATTAATCATTTAACAGCATAATGAGCAGCTAATGTCACTGATACCTTGGCAGTTTGTGAGTTTGTTTATGCTTCCGGGCTTGGATTACTTTGAAAGCGTTGCCAAAAAAATCGCCTGACTCCAGTGTGCCTTGTCTCAGGCTTCAGCACACAGTGGATGTAAAAAGCACAGGCAGCCTGTCAAGATGGCAAGTTCCTGTGTAGTAAAAAAAGGAATCAAGATAATTAATGTCAGAACCTTTTCCACTTTTAAAATTGCAACCTATCCAAACAAGGTCAAAATAAAACAGAAACATTTTCCTGACATTATTTACCCCCTCTTCCTTGAAAAAATGTTTTAGATCCATCACATTGTGAGTGCACAGCACTCTTCAGATCACCTCATAAATCTTTAATTGGATTCGGGTCTTGGCTGTGGCTGTGGCCATTCCAAAATGTTGCTCTTCTTTTGGTGAAACCGTCCCTTTGGTGATTTGGATGCATGCTTTGGGTCATCATCATGCTGAATTGTGAAATTTCTCTTCATTTTCAGCTTTCAATCAACAGGTATTTAGAGGCATTCAGGACACTTTGCTAAACCTTCAATAAAGCTCCAGTTACCGCTGAAGAAAAGCAGCCTGCACCACATTTGGAGACAACTGCCTGCACCACACCTCACAGTGGGTATGCTGTTATTTTGGTGGTGTGCTGTGGTATTATCATGCTCAAAGGTTCATTTCAGAATCTTGGCCCAAACGTATGAAAATAATGGCAGATTGTTATCACATGTAAGAAGTAACCAGAACTTGCCAGCAATTCCTACAGCTCCTTAAATGTTGCCCTAGGCCCTTTGGCAGCCTCACTGAACAGTTTTCTCCTTATATTCTCATCAGTTTTGCAGGGATGTCCTATTCTTGGTAGTTTCACTGTGGTGCAGTGATTTCTCCACTTGTTGATGATCGTCCTCCCTGTGCGCAATGGTATATGTAATGCCTTTGATATTATTTAGTACTGCCCTCCAGATCAATACCTTACAAGAATGAGATCCAGTTCTTGCTGAAAGTTCTTTGCAGGCCATGACTTTTGCAGTAGGATGCAACCAAGAAGATATCAGGAAAATCTTAAAGGAACAGCAGAACTTTATTTGGACCTACTTTAATTGCAGAGTGGTGGCTTTGAGGCTAGGGATCTATGCCTGTCATTGGAAGGTTGCTGGTTTGAATCCTGTGAATGTCAGGAATGATTCTTCTCTGTTGGGCCCTTGAGCAAGGCCCTTAACCTGCAATTGCTTTGTCCTGGGTATGATGTTAATCTACATCCAGTCCTGCAAGCAGGTTGTCCAACTTCCAAGGAAAATTTGGGGGTTGGTAGCAGGATTGGTGCTCCAGCCCCCAGGAGAATCTTCACACTGTTCCATTCTGACTAGTGCAGTGCTGAGGTATCACCTGCTGCATGGCTGCACTCATGTTCTCATCCTTGAGGTGGATTGTCATGTGGTGGGTGTGGCAACACACTGTATCAGCATGTGCTCCTTACCTCCTTAACTGATGGCAGGTGTAGACTAACTAGTATTTCACATGAGACTGAATGTGATTGGTTGATTCTGAACACAGCCACATTTCAGTTATAAAAAGATGTATGCACCTATGCAACCAGGCTATTGTGAGTTTTTAATTTTAGTTTTTTTCCCTAAAAGGTTTCTGATTTTCCACCTTATTTGTATAGGCTGCAATTTTGCATTAAAGGTAGAACAAGATCTGACATGATTAATCTTAATTTTGTTTCTTTTCATTACAAAATCATTGTAGCCACGGTGTGTATAAATTTATATCTACTCTACTACATCTGTGCTGTTGTCTGTGCTGTTGGGTGTTATTTATTGTCCAGTTAATCCCTATTTCTCGAGTTGCAGAACTTTCACTCCAGTGTTCCCATTACAGTGTTCACACCAGTACTACAGCAGGCTTTGCCATGCATGTGCTACTAATGGACTGACTCATCCTACTGTGAGCATTCCTGCCACTTGCATAGGCCATCCCTATCTTTTATTTATCAGAAGAGTCCGCAAAATATATGGCATCAAAACTGAAATAAAATCCCCTTTTCACCAAAGCTGGGAAAATCTTTATGACATCAAGATATGATCCAAGAGTCAGACCCAGAGGACATGAGAAGTGTCTCTGTGACACGCACACGCGCACACACACACACATACACATGTTGGTGTACCTATCTAAATGGGGACCGTCCATTCATTTCTATGGGAAAAACCCTAATCCCAATCACAACACCCTTAACCTCCTCCCATCCCTAACCTTAACTACAAGTAATCAACCCAAATACAAGACTTTTGGCATTTTTACTTTTTTATTGTATTCACCGATTTTTATAAAATTGAGGTTATCCAATTGTATGGGGACAGTTTGGTCCTCATATATGATCTATGCAAATACACACACACACATATATGCTGATGCCATGCACACCTTATACCTTGCTTCCCTTTCAGTCATGCTCTCCTACTCTCTCTACCTAGACACTGCTGGATGACATTCTGGGACTCATCCCAGCAAATTCCCCAGGTTTCTCAGCTTCAGGCCCTCTTTCTGGCATCACTCAAAACAAGTAGACAGACAGAAGTACAGACATACAGATAGATAGATGGATAGATGGATAGATGGATGGATGGATGGATGATAGGTTGATAGATGTGTCTACTCACCCAGCTCTAACCCCACCCGGAACAAACCTGCATGTCTGTGGGCACAGTGCCTCCTCTGTCTACCCATCTAGCTCTAACCCCACCCAAACAGACCTGCCTGTCTATGGCACAGTGCCTCCTCTGTCCATCTATTCATCTCTAACCCCACCCGAGCAGACCTGCCAGTCTGTGGGCATGGTGCCTCCTCTGTCCACTCACCTTGCTCTAACCCCACCCGAACAGACCTGCCTGTCTGTGGCACAGTGCCTCCTCTGTCCACCCACCCAGCTCTAACCCCACCCAAGCAGACCTGCCTGTCTGTGGGCACAGTGCCTCCTCTGTCCATCCATTCAGTACACTCTCTGCCCTGTTGGCTGTGCAAACCAGCAGGCCTCAGGTCTCTGCATGCATGTCAGTGTGACAGCTTTTTTCAAATAATCTGCACAAGGGTGTAGGTAGGTAGATAGGTAGGGAGGTAAGACACAGACAGACAGACAGACAGATAGATAGATAGAATGTAGTAGTGTGAGCTGAAGACACTCTGCACACATATCACTTCTTTGACTCATGCTGAACAGTTCTTCCTCTAGTCTTGTCAGTAGCACATGCTGTCATTTCCCAGCTGTTAACTCGTGTGTACTGACACCACAGTAAAATGAGATCACTCCCATCATCCCATTCAATAACTCCGGCACATTAACTCTTTCTTGCTTATACAATGTAATCGGATCCACAACACTGACTGACAGAGTGAAACACCATAACCTGTGTAGTCACAGCTACTGCCTGACTGGAATTGAGAACTATGGCATCAAGCTTTTGTACAAAGTGTGCAGTGACCCTGACCATATAGCTTGTGAATTACTTATAGTGTGGAGGCATAAGAGAAAGGTTGTTACCTTAGATACACATCACTGTTGTCTTTTTGCATTATTCTGTCAGAACGTCTGGTTCATAACCCCTAATTCTAAATAATAAATATAATATCTAATTTTATTTACATCTTCCTGCTCTGTTTTCCATTTTTCCTTATCTTGTGCAAATATTCTCGCCTTTGTGATAACGTTTATCCCACAACACAGGTCATTTACAAGAGGGATGGATGATGACTTTGTCAAAACATAAGACTCTGGTCATTGTGCACATTCTTAGAGCTACTACTTAACAGCTACCAATCAACAGTCTCTCAAAACTTATCCAAAAAACTATGAAAACTATCAAAACATTTACCCACAACAGGAGTATTTATTAATTTATTTATTAATCTATAAAGCACCTTAATTACAGTACAGTCAAAGAAATTGATGTTTAAATGATGTTCAAGTTGAACTATGATATTGCCTGTCAAAGTGTGTCAGCTTAGCCATTTCATAACCTCTCCTAAAGTCACCCCAGTATCTGCAGTAACCATCCAATAAACTGTTGTATTTTTTTTTTTACTTTACCACTACCACACCATGTTTGGCGAATCAATACCTCACTGAGTTATTTAACCAGTTATGTTAATTAGTTAATTGAGCCAGTGATGAAATTAACCAAATACATGGAATGGCTGGGTGCCCCTGGGGAGAGGTTTGGGAAGTGAAGCAGTTCTTCCAGCCAGCTAAGACAATAGTATCTATATGGAGAAGAAATTCTAGTTAGTTTTTATTGTGTTACGTTTAATTTGCATATGTTATAATGTATTTTTTCTATAAATATATAGTTGCCACCTAGTTAAATAGCTTTAAGCATTTTCTTTCACTGCTTGAGACTTTTGCACAGTAATATATAGACCTCAGTACTTACAGGTATGTGATGTGTAAATGATTGGGGGTCCTGTTTCTCCCTACACTCGTCCACACAGCTCCCAGTTAGGAACACTGTATTTTAATATTTCAAAAACCTGAATTATAAGGTTCTGAATTATAACGGGCCCCTGACGTAAGTCATAATAGATCCAACTCAAGATAACTGATCCTGGAGTTGTTTTCCCATATTGCGAAAATTATGTCAAAATTGAGTGGTTATATCACGTTTTAAATTATATAAAGGCAGATGTTGTTTTATGTGTGAACATGGGGATAAATATAGGTTAGAAGGCAGGCTTTTAAAACATGCCAGCCTGGGTATCCTTCCCCATCCTACGTAGTTCACCCTTTACTTTTTCAGTTCCCTGCCTCCTCCCACTTTTACAAACGTGCCATAAGCGGTGCTCTAAATGGCACGACCTTAGGCTACGGAAGGTGGTGATACGGCAATACGCACCACGTATTTATCATATTACTATAATATTACTACCATTTTAGCATTTATTGCAGGTCTTCATATTTTTATTTTGTTTTTCATTTTTCTTCAGTCACTTTGGTGTTTTACTAAAAGCTTCCTAAAAGAAAGACTCAGGAGTTTGGGTGATTCAGCTGGAGGACTTCTTGAACATTCTGAGGGGTAATCAAAGAAATGAAGAGCAAAATAAAACAAGTACCAGAAGAGTTACACAGATTTTTTAGACTAAATTACCTCTTTTAATTTGACTTCTGGTGAGTCCCTGATCTTGGTTTCAGCAAATAATACATTACTTTACATTTGAAATGTAAGCTCATCTCAAGCTGGTGTCTCTCCTTAATTTCTTGATGTGCTTCGCCGACCACCTGTCTTTTTTCTTTCTTGGATGTGCATATGTGCTGTGGCCTTCGCATTTTTGTGATCTTTGATGCCTTTTTTACCTTTAATTGGATGCATAGGTTAAGTTTAATAGAAATATATCACCCATCAGACACACCGAGTGCTGCAGCGCAAGAGGCAACGGCTTAGAGTGTCGCTGTCTGGGGAACAATTTATTTTTGGCATTTTTTTGGAGGATATTTTTCTGCATCTTTAAGGAAATAACAACTACAAAACAGAAGTAGGACTTCCAGTAGGATTTCCTTCTGAGGTATGTTGAAACATGTTATTTAGGAAAGATCATATCTCTCCTATGAGAATAGTTTGCGTACGTTGTGTTGATGACTTCACTTGACGATAATCATCTAATATTGATGAATAATCATTTGCTTCCTGCTTCACTGTTCAAGGAAAGAAACCAGGTACAGCACCATTCTTGTGATGCTATGGACACCATGGTGACTGTTTCATCAACAGGTGAGGACAACTCCTCTACAAATGTGGCCTCCCACCGCAGATATGGCAATTCCCGCACAGCAAACGCAAACCACTTCCACTTGGACACCATGAGGAACTATTCTGAGCCAACTCGGAGGCTCTCAGGGAACTCTCTTGCTGCTGTCAAATCTGGTGAATCAATGGACTCTTCCAGAAAGGCAAGCAGTGCTACTAATGAGCCCCTGGCTGGAACCAGAGGCATCCCTGTGGCCTCCCAGGGTGATGTCACACAAGATGGGGAGGGACACACCTACGTCGACAACTCTGGCTGCATCTATAGGCGTATCTCACCCATGCTGGTGCCGTCGATCAACAAGTTCTCCCTGCGCATGTTTGGCAGCCAGAAGGGGGTGCTCATGGAGCAGGAGAGGGTGAGGTCCCTCGGCATATGGATCATCCACCCATTCAGTGAATTCAGGTATCTGGGGGTGGGGGCAGGGCTCAGCTGAAACACAAGGGATACCTTGCATGGGCAGCATGTGTCTCCCAAGCCACTTCTTTACCAGAGGCCATTGAGTACATCTGTTTGCTTACACGTTACTTTACAATGGTCTTTCACTTTTTGGGAAACTGAAATGTAGTAAAAGGTGCTGCTGTTCCTTTTGAAAATGGTCACAGAAAGTCTACCATCACTGACCCTGAATCGTTTAGTATAACAGAAAACATCTCCTTCATTGGTGAAATCTACTCAATTGGTCAGTCTCCAGAACCCTTGATCAACCCTTGATGATGCTGAGATCACAGCAGGTGAATGAATGACTAAGACTTGGCTCTGAGGGTGAGATAGAGCACCGCACAGTGTCATGCTTCCTCTTTGAGTACTACTTGTAAAAGCACACACAGCCTCTACATGGATGGCTGCCCTTCACTATGTTCCCCTGCATAACGGAATGTTAATGACCCTTTGGATTCATCTTAGTCTTTAGATGAGGAAGAAGGGATGAATTTGAGTCTTTTACATTCTGATATGTTTGAAATATAAGCTGTCATGTATTTCAGATATACTTCAGTTAAATTACCATCTTGAAGTATCCCAAAAAGCCATACATCCATAAAATTCAAACTGTTTTCCCTCTGTGGAGTTCTGATTCTTTTAATAAATACCCTCTGTTTTTCCAATAGTTTAACAACATGATGGGAACAAGATTTGGGTTTTAGGTTGTGTCCAGGGTTTCTCAGTCACTGGTCTGCGGCCCATAGTGGGGCCACCAGCACCCTGCAGTGGGCCGCACATCTATATTAGGTAAATGTAGTTTGACCTGTATTGGGCTGCCGCAGGGACCCAGTGGATTGTCGACACTTTGTAATAGTCAACAGCTGGGCCTTGAGGTTGATAATCCCTGCTTTAGAGTACCATTACATTGGTGCACTGTAAGACCAGCTCCGTCCAACAGAGGGCACTAAAGCCCATAATTGATGCATGCTTTTATTCTTTTTCTTCAATCCACCATTTCCATTCAAAGTTCATTTCCAAACATACATACAAAAATTAAACCAATAAAAAAATATTCTTCTGGACATAGCCTCAATTAGAACTACAACAGTTCACAGTCCAGAGTTGAAGCAGGCTTTGTGCTCTTTTTTGAACAGAAAGCACCATCTAATGGGGTAAAAAACATACAGCAAATGTTTCATGAAGTGTCATTTTGTTCACATCAAATTATGTTAGGGTTGGGCGATATGGCAAAATTTATTATGATAATTTAATACAATATATTTCTTTATTTCTTTACTTACATTTTTTGCTCCATTTTTGCTTAAAAATCCCTTAGAATTTCCCTTCAGATCCAGAACACAAAAAACAGATTGAATTGACTGTAAACTGAAATCTAATTATCATAAGTCACACAAAAAATATATATTTTTTTGTAGTAGAACATAAGACTAGAAAATTCCTACAGGACATTTCATTACTAGGTTTTTTCTCTGACTGCCACACTTTTTGTTCCAGAGAATGGAGTTGACTAAGGCTGGGCAATATGCCCTAAAAATGTCTTATAATATTTTCAGAGATTTTCACAATATTGATATTGTTCGCAATATTCTAAAATTCATAGAAAACAGTAAAATATAACAAACAGGTGGTTATATAGATGACCAAATTGTTTTACTAATAGATATGAAGTTTGTGAAAGGTATAATGATAAATTACACCAGCAAGAGACTCTTACCTCAATATAATTTGTGTAAAAATAGTGCATTAAAACTGAAATTATGCAAGGAAATTAGTGTTTAGAAATAACAATATTCAAATTGATAATAATATTAATAGTTCATCGTCACAATACAATATTTTCTCAATATATCACCCAGCCCTACATTACACTGATTTTTTTTAACTTGTGCTTTTGTCCAAAGTGATACAAGTGAAGAAAGCGTGGGATTAGAGAGCAGGATGAAATTGTGATTAAGGGCCTTGTTCAAGAGCACCAGTGGTGATGAGGTTATTCCTTTGGCCATGAGATTCAACCCAGTCTTCCAGACATGGGCACAGGGCTACACACCACTCATGAGGCTGTTATATATACTACTGTATAAAGGCTTAGACTCCTGTGAATATGTATTGCCAGTCAGGCACCCTCACTTTTTACCTATCCCATCTCACCAGGTTCTCCTGGGACTTCTTGATGCTGGTCCTGATGATTATAAACTTGATAACCTTGCCATTTGGAATCACATTCTTTGACGGTGATGACAGCTCATGGTTTGGAATCATTTTTGGTGTCATTAGTGACATTCTCTTCCTGTTTGACCTGATATTCAACTTCCGTACTGGCCTCCTGAAAGAGGATACCTCCGAGGTTGTGTTGGATCTAACTGCCATCCGCCAGAACTACTTCCAGACCTGGTTCGCTGTGGACCTTGTGTCTTCCATGCCTGTGGACTACATTTTCCTCTTTGTGGACTTGGACGACCATATGGACTCAGACATGTACAAAACAGCTCGTGCACTGCGCGCCATGCGTTTCACAAAGGTCCTCAGCCTGCTTCGTCTGCTGCGGCTGTCTCGACTGATCCGATACCTTCGCCAATGGGAGGAGGTGAGGGGTGTGCCTGAGGAAATGGGGGGGTGGGATCTCATGGCAGTGGATCAGCACCGCAGTTGATGGGAAGATGGTAAGAAGTGAGAGGGTAGACATAGTTCTGCTTATCCTGAGCAGGAGGTAGCATGTAATTTAGGGAAAGAAATCTTATTCTGTAGGGTCCCCAGTCCTGGTAGCTGGCATATATTCAGGATTTCAGCATTATATCCCTAAAGTGACCAAATGAAACTAGTTTATGTGCTTTTCTCTAAACAAAAGAAAACACAAATAATAAATCACTGTACTAGGGAACTAATAAGGTAGTAGCCACTACTGTACATGGTACACTGTACATGGTGTACTTCAGAATTATGAAGTCATGTGCACAGACTTAGTAAAAGATTGACTGATTCTCTATTTCTGTCTTCATAGCCATTGCCCATCCACTTTCATTTAAATGACAGAGTGATACTCAGCTCAGAAATGAAATTTGATTTCAAATAAAACCATTTTTACAGGCAGATGATATAAAAAATAAGAGATTCGAGTTTAAAGTCATTGTTTCCCTGGGATGTCTTTTGAGGTTTTAGCATTGTTATGGGGATGTGTGCTCATAACCTGTGCACATCTTTCTCTCTCGCTCCATCTCTACCTTCCTCTCTCTCCACTTCCCTCTCTCACTCTCTTACTCCTTCAATCTCTTGCTCTCTCCACTTTCCACTCCCTCACTCTATCTCTCTGTCTCCTTCCCTCTCTCTCGCTCTCCCTCCCTCTATCGCTTACTCTCCCTCTCTCACTCTTCCAGATCCTCAATACAAAGTATGACAAGGCCAGCGCACTGCTGCGCATCACCAACCTCATTGGCATGATGCTACTGCTGTGTCACTGGGATGGCTGTCTGCAGTTCCTGGTGCCCAGCATGCAGGACTTCCCGTCCCACTGCTGGGTGGTCAAGAATGACTTGGTGGTAAGGGGGCGTTGTCTCTACACACGTGTGGGTATGTAGTAAGGGGGCGCTGTCTCTGCACGTTTGTGTGGTAAGGAGGTGCTGCCTCTGCATATGTGTGTATGTGCATGGTAAAGAGGCGGTGTTTATTGCATGTGTGTGTGGGTGTGTGGTAAGGAGATGCTGTCTGTATATGTGTGTGGGTGTGTGGTAAGAAAGAACTGTCTCTGTACGTTTATGTGGTTGTGTGATAAGGGAGCACTATCTCTGCATGTGGGTGTGTGGTAAGGAGGTCCTGTCTCTGCGGGTGTGAGAGGGTGTGTGATAAGGAGGCGCTGTCTCTGCATATGTGTTTTGTTGTGTGGTCTGATGACACTGTCTCTGCATGTGTGTTTGAGTTTGTGGTAAGGAAGCATTGTCAGTGCATATGTGTGTGCGTGGGTGTGTGGTAAGGGGTGCTACTTCTCTATGTGTGTGTTGGTTTGTGCAAGGAAGCGTTGTCAGTGCACGTGTGTGTGTGGTGCTTGTGGAATGCTAATAACGCTGTTCCCAGAAAAGGGTTGCAAATGGGTGGAAAATTTCTGGATAGTTTCCATGGAAATTTTAACATGGGAAATTTGGGAATTGATAATGCATCGCCAACTGATGGTCATTTTGGAGAATGCCGTGTTATAGCTACTTTCGCTTTCTACTTTTACTGCTAACAAAGGCATTTGGTTGACATTTCTTTTTGTTATTGTTTTAAATGTAAAATTGAAAAACTGTAAAAGTGGATATATAGTGTTCAGGAAAAAAATCAGTTACTCCAAGTGATCCATCAAACAGGCTAGCTCATTTATGTTCCTTATATTTAATAACTTTTATTCTGATGTAACTCAGCATCAACCTGCTGGAAGGGTCTTTGCTCATCCAAGCCCCTGTTACCGACTGCAGAAAGGATCTCTCAACATCAGCTGCCTTTGAATGCAAATAGACAAATTAAATGTCTTCAATACCTCTCTTCTTATTATGAATATGCTTAATTTTTGTATGTATGACAAATGTTCATACACAGGAAAATACAAATTTCCCAAAAATCCCCATGGAAGATTTTCCTCTGAAAATCCCCAGCATTTTCATCCCTAACCCAGGGAAAATCGAGTTTCTCCGTCATCAGTGTGTGGTTTATAAAAATAAATACATGCAAGATCATAACAACCAGAGGAATATGCAATAATCTGCTCTTGTATTCTCTGATAATAAGCAAAAACCCTTTTGTCAAATACACTGCAGAGTCTGTTTCATGGCCCATGCTGAAGGCGGAATGCTAATTGTATAACTCCCTCTGTCACTGTCCCTGTCTCAGAACCAGACCTGGGTCGCACAATACTCATTTGCCCTGTTCAAGTCCATCAGCCACATGCTGTGTATTGGCTATGGTGTCCACGCTCCAGAGGGCTTAGTGGAGGTCTGGCTCACCATGCTCAGCATGATGGTGGGAGCGACCTGCTATGCTATGTTCCTGGGCCACGCCACCACACTCATTCAGTCACTAGACGCGTCCCGTCGGCAGTACGATGAGAAGGTATCAGCCTATGCCAGTGCCTCTGTCATGCCTTACATACTTAGCCTGCCAACCAAAATCAGTGACTACTTGTGCCCATTAATAAAAAGCTCAAAATCACTGTGTTGTTCCCTGAGCTTTGAGAATGAATTATTAATGGAATTTTCTGCAATTCTGTCCTAGTACAAGCAGGTGGAGCAGTACATGGCATATCATAAGCTGCCAGCAGACCTAAGACAAAGGATCCATGATTATTATGAGCACCGATTCCAGGGGAAGATGTTTGAAGAAAGCAGAATCCTACGGGAGCTGAGCGACCCACTTAGAGAGGTCTGTGTCACCCTCTATCTGTCAATCACCAACCTATCTGCACATTTCTGTGGTGAGGCTGCGCTGGCTGAGCCTGATCTGGAGCATGATTGGTATCTGTCTGTGTCCATGATACTCTGGCATTTGTTTTCTACTTGGTACCTTGTTTACTGTGAGTTTTAATATTGAGTATGGGTGAGTTGTCTACTGGTAGTGCTGGCCTCTAACTGGTTGAAATTATTATTATAAGCTCTTTTCTGGGCTGAGTTTTTGTGTGTTTAAGCTATTGTTTTGCATTCATTCACTGAATTTGGACTTGGCTGTAGGTGGTCATGGGGGTAGGTGGACCCTGTACAGTATGTAACTACCAAAGAGCAAGATTGGTTTGGACAGAACTGTTTTGTGGTGGCTTAATGGTTAGGGAAGTGCACTTGTAATTGAAAGATTGCAGGTTCAAATCCCTGACCAGCAAAGCACCACTGAGGTACCCTGAGCAAAGTACCGTCCCTGGGCACTGAATTAGCTGACCCCTGCTATGTCACATTTTGTCACATATGGGTTAAATGCAGAGAACACATTTCGCTGTTGTGCACTGTGTGCTGTGGTGTGTCAACAATGACAATTAATCACTAAATTCAAATTCAATTAATGTTCTTTTTCATTTACCATTTTTGTTTATTATTGTTCTGTCTGGGCCCCAGGCATTTTTATGCTACAGTGTGTTCAGTTTCTCTGTAAGTTTTCTCAGAGTAAATAGGTGGGTGGCTGGCCTGTGCTCTTATTTAATTCTACATTCAAATCTTTTAGAGTCTGAATTAATTTTCTGGTTGTTTTAGCATTTAGTTTTATTGTCTGAGATTTTTCTCATCATACCATATTTCTTTCCCATTAATCTTGGAATGGGTTCTTTTACATGTTACTTGGAATAAATGCTTTATACCTTGAATTTCCAGACTATACTCTCTGCAATCATCTGGTACTGTATTCATGTAAATATTAGCAATCCAGGTTTCAAAAGAATTTATTTTTCTGATAAAATGTGTGTTAAATGCCTGCATGTCTATTCAGTAGATCTGCTCCAGAAACTGCCCTTGAGTGCTTAAGTCTCCATAAAATAGCAAAATACCAAAATACCTTGTGCTGGGAAGCGGTTAATTTATGCAGCTAAAATATGCAGATTTTTATGGTAAGATATGGTAAGATTTTGAAGTTTCTAAATCCATTCTGAATGATGTGTGTTTGGCCTTCCATGGCAACACTGATGTGAATGATGCAGCAGTCACTGCCTTGTGTTTTCTCTGGGATGCTTCAGGACCTCATGGAATGCTTCACAGTCTTAGGGATGCTTCACAGTCTCTGAGATGATTCATGGCACTCAGTTTCACTTAGGACATAGTAACTTAAAAAGGCATATAACTTTATTTCAAATCAATCAATTGTTACAATGAATGGATCAATTTAATGCCAAGGGCTTTCACATTAATAACTGGGTGCAAAATGAAACAGTCAAAAAGTGTCCTGATGTTCACAGCTTGTTAAAGTCCATAACACCTGTTTTAGCAAGGACAAAAGTCTTGTCATGTCTCTTAATGATTCAACCAATCACAGATTAGAGGTTCACCTGTGACAAATATTGTAATGAACATAATCCCAGGTGTGTATAAAAAGAACCCCAAGAACACCAGACCTTCACTTGAAGTGCAACCTGACTTCTGACAACATGCCAAAGATTCAACCACAGACCAAGTCTGCTGCTGAGGTGGCAGACATCGTTAATGTATCCAAACGTCAAGTGGAGAGGATTAAAAAAAAGATATGAAGAAACTGGTGATGTTCATGACCAGCCCAGGTCAGGCAGACCCCGCAAGACAACTCTTTGAGAGGACCGTTTGTTGCTTTCGAAAGTCCAGGGCCAACCCTTTTTCAATTGCAGCAGAGCTACATCAGAACTGGTCACCAGAAACCGCTGTGTCTACAAGAACAGTTTCTTGAATTCTCGCACGCAGTGGTCTCCATGGCCAAATTAGTGCTCAGAAACCAGCATTAACGAGAACGCAACAAAAAAAGCATGTTGAATTTGCCAAGGCCCACAGCTTGCAGCAAGGATGGACAGTGGCAAAGTGGCAGAAGGTTGATTTTTCTGACGAATCATCCATTGAACTACATACCAAATGCCGCAAATACTGCAGGAGACCTGTTGGAACCCGTATGAACTCAAAATTCACCAGAAAACAGTCAAGTTTGGTGGAGGAAAAATCATGGTTTGGGGTTACATCCAGCATGGGGGTGTTTGAGAGATCTGCAGAGTGGATGGTAACATCAACAGCCTGAAGTATCAAGATATTCTTGCTGCCCATTACATTCCAAACCATAAGAGAGGGCAAATTCTGCAGAAGGATGGCGCTCCTTCTCATACTTCAGCCTCCACATTGAAGTTCCTGAAACTGAAGAGGATCAAGGTGCTCCAGGATTGGCCAGCCCAGTCACCAGACATGAACATTATTGAGCATGTCTGGGGTAAGATGAAGGAGGAGGCTTGGAAGACGAAACCAAAGAATCTAGGCGAACCCTGGGAGTCCTGCAAAACTGCTTTCTTTGCCATTCCAGATGACTTCATCAACAAGTTATTTCAGTCATTGCCAAGACGTATGGATGTGGTCCTCCAAGCTCATGGGAGTCATACACATTATTAATTTTTTTTCCAAGGCACCATGACTTTATGTTCTGATGTTATTGTACCATGTTTGTGTATTCTAAATGAAGTATATGTATAATTTCTACATTATATTTGTTTATGACAAGACTTTTGTCCAGGCAAAAGTTGACCTTTCTGTCCTAATTCCATGACAAAACTCAATGAATGATGCAAAGCTTTATTTTGGTATAATAAGCATAATCTAGAGGGCTTTGCCTTTTCTTATAAGCCATTTCTGATTCCAACTGATTAACTACAGGTCAAGTTGTTTGTTGTTCCTACAACTTGGTTAAGTGACAAGACTTTTGTCAGGCACTGTAGAATAGCCTATGGACACCATGTTGTTTGTTCATAGAGACTATTGCTGGCTCTTGCTACCAGTGGAGTTGGATGGACTGTTATGATTTTGACCAAGCAACATGTTATTCAAAGACCAAACACAGTGACAACTTTCATGCTTGAGATGGACCTGATACTAGAGATTGGCAGTGTGTGTAGTGCATGGTGGGCAGACTGGAGTATGACCTCCTGATCTTGTATGCTGTTGCTTTTTATGGTGAATATGTTGGTGTCAGCCCTGGATAACAGTGTACAGAAGACTCTCCAAGAGTCTCCAATGATGTTGTCACTGCTGCTCAGTTCAAAACCTTTCAAGTCGCTTAGTGCAGCACTGCTTTATGGTCAATGAACCCATACCCACCACGTTTCTGCTTACAGTTATGGCTATTCATTGCATTTATTTGTTCTAATTTGCACACTTGTTTTTCCACTGTTCCATATGACCATTTTAATGTATACTTCCTATTTGTGCTACTGTTTTTATTTCCACTACTTTGTTCCTGCTGTTGTGAAATTTTCACTAACCTGTACTTATCAACTGTTAAGCAATGAGATTTGATTTGATCTGATTTGGCATCCCAGTCAGGATGCTCCTTATGTTGTGCTTTGTGAAATAGGTTGCATGGTTTTTTTTGTTTTTCGCTCATTTACTTCTGCCACACATGAACAGGGATTATTCTAAAAATACAGCATGTCAGTTGCACTCTTAGTGCTTATGTCTCTCTCTAGTGGATGGACGGTGCACCATGCAGGGGACAGACATCCATTTGTCTTATCCCTGCCTTCCAAACCATCTCATCTCTTCCCTTCTCTAGGAGATTGTGAACCATAACTGCCGCCACTTGGTGACCAATGTGCCACTATTTGTTTCTGCGGACCCAAATTTCGTGTTTGCTGTGATGACCAAGCTCTGCCTCGAGATCTTCCTACCTGGGGATATCATCATACGCGAGAGTTCGGCGGCACGCAAAATGTACTTCATCCAGCATGGAACTATCAACGTGACCACCTCCGAGAATGAGGAGCTGAGCCTCACTGATGGGGCTTATTATGGCGGTAGGCTGCCAAGGGGAGCAATGCTCCTCACAATGGGGGGGGGGGGGGGGGGGGGTTGTGCAGTTAATACTGCAGTTTTTTGGCTCTGCTTCTAATTTTCTCTTATTTAATAAGGACAACAGGTAGCAAGGTAATTAAAGACACAAACTTCATTTAAAATTGCTGGTTTAGTTACTGGGAGGTGATTTACTCAAGTATTCTTAACTTGAAAATATCACAATTTTAATTGTGAATACTGTTTAAAAATACTGTTTAACTGTAATACTGTACCTGTTTTAACTGCTAAAAATTGGGTTTATTTTTATGGCTTTGACTAAATAACTAAGGGTTAATAACTGTTTGACTCATAACATAAAAGTGAGTGCTCCGCTGTTCCCATTCCCCATTCATGCCCATTTACTAGTAAGAACAGAAAGGAAGCTTGTAAATGCAGTTTTGTGGATTTAGCGCTCATCCAATCAGCTACTTCATTGCTTGTGATTGACAGAATACAGTGACCCCGGCCCACTGTTGTGACTGGCTTAAATGACTGACAGCAGTGACCCCTGCCCACTGTTGTGATTGGCATAAATGACCCTTGCCCACTGTTGCTTCCCAACCCTCGTTTCTTCCATCACTAACTTTTTAATGTGCCATTTTCTGTCTACCACACCTCCACCCTGACGTCTCATACTGCCCCAGAGATGTGTCTGCTGACCCGAGAAGACAGCACAGCCACTGTCCTGGCCGAGACCTACTGCCGCCTTTACTCCCTGTCAGCAGATCACTTCCATGAGGTGCTGGAAGAGTACCCCTTCATGAAACCGATCTATGGGATTGATGATGAGGATAACCCAAGGCACAATGATAAAAGTAGGATGTTAAGAAAGGAGGATGTGTGATTCTTTGTGCATGATGGAGTAGTGCTCTTCTGCTTTATTCTTACTATTTTTTCTCCCAGGAGAGGAGCAGTTGCTGCAGAAGAATAGCATGACAGGAGAAGGCACTATGACATCTCCAGACTCATCCCAGTGTGACACTGAGTTAGGTGGACAGGCCAGCAAATATGGTTAATGAATGTTATATTTCTAAATTAAAACTGACTCCAGCCAAACCAGTGGAGCACAAGGATTAGCATAAGCACCCCTAACCCAAACCCAACCTGCCTCCTGCCTGCAGTTCTCCTCCTCCAGACCTTTTCCAGAATGTATACAGTCCCACTCTCAGCCCCTCCTCTGTTAGGTCCAGGTCTCTTCCTAGACAGTTTTGTCCTTAAACCCCACTTATTTAATACCATGTTTTTGTGTTTAACACATTGACCTACGTTTCATTATCCTAACTTTTATATGCGAGCAAATTGCCTTTAGACACCATAATGACAACATGACACATGTTATTTCATTATATGTAACATAATATTAAAAATAAATATTTATACACCTTATAAGAAAGCAAGTGTTTCTGTCTTTCTTAATTTAAAGTTAGAATCAATTCTAAAATTGAAAGCATCTCTGCACATCCCTACTACCCTGTCTTAATTGATGACAAGAGACATGTTAAGCTGTTTGCAGCTATTCTGGTTGCTTGTGTTTATGTTGGTTTCCCTTAATTTTTGTAAGGTTTTGTAATATGCCTATTGGATTATATTAAACTGTGGCTATTTAATAATATTTTTTATTTTTGCTTGATTTATAGACCTATCTGTATAAAATCAAAATCCAATAAAAATCCATATAAAAAATCTGTTTTCTCTGTTACTTTAGATAATAGATGATGTTCTTAATATTAATTTTGCTTTTCCTGAAGCAGAGTCTGAAATGTCCCTGAAGGGACCTGTGCAAAAAAATAAAATGTTCTTACGTTCTCGTGCATACAATACTTTTGAAATTAAATTCTTCCGATGCTTGATAATGGTGATGTCATTTATAGGTCAGCTTGTAAAAGTCTGCTTCAGAAGCTTGATGTTCTTTATCAACCATTTTGCTATAAATACCCCTTTCAACAAGAGCCGGTTTTGCTGATTCAGTAATAGTAGAATGAATTCTATACAAAAAAATGAGTCTAACTTTGTACAGTAAACAGTTGATATGGTGTGAAAAGGATAGAGAGCGATCTAGCCAGATACCCAGGTATTTGTACTCTGTGACACAGTCTAGAAAAGCATCATAAATAACAGAAAATTTATGGGATTGGGGAGGAGGGACAACACCTTTTCTACAAAACCACATAGCCGTAGTCTTTATTATATTTAGCACAAGGTGAAGAGTAGAAACACCTGTTGGACCCTAAAAAAAACTTGAAGTGTTGTAAATACTGTATCAGGAGATGAACCAGAGGGATAAATGACAATATCATCAGCATAAAGATGAATAGATGAATCTCCAATAAAACTAGCAACTTCATTTATATAACTAGAAAAATAATGTGGGACTAGGACTGAACCCTGTGGAACCCCTTTAGTGACAAATAGGGTTTGGAGAGTGTTCAGATTTTACCTGTTGTACCCTGGCTTTAAAATAATCTGAGAACCATGTTAATGAAAGACCAGAGACTCCAAAGTTGCTCAATCTGTCAAGAAGAACAGCTTTGGCAAAATTTATAAAAATAGCTGCACAATATTCTTTAGAATCAAGAGCAGTAGTGATGTCATTTAAAACCTCAACGGTTGTTGAGACAACCAAAACCAGTTCGGAAACCAGACTGGACTCCAGACAAGATTTTATAAACAATCAGATAATCTGTAAGTTGCTTATTAACATCTTTGATACGCAGGGAAGAATAGAAATTGGTCTATAACAGCTTGGGTCAGCTTGATCTCCACTCTTAAAAAATGGATGTACTACAGCAGATTTCCATGACTGTGGTAATTCAGCTGTACAAAAACATAAATTAAAAACATTTGTGATAGGAGCAGCAATGATTGGGGCAGAAATCTTAAAGAATGGGTCCAACTCATCAGACCCAGCTGGTTTTTTAGTATCCAGCCTAAGCAGCTCATCCAAAACCTCACCTTTTGAAACCAGGCCAGGATCTAGACTGCTCAGGTTGGGGGTGCAATTAGAAATTTTGGGTGGGCAGCATTTCACACAATGGACTATACTGCAGTACAGTAGCGGCTTGTGAAATAGGTGGGGCACATGGACATTTTCTTATTTTATGTTTGAACTATTTATGAACTCTACATTATGCTTTCATGGTCAATTCTCTAATCAGGAAAGACATCATCATCATCATCATCATTATTATTATTAAGGGTCCAAAGGACGAAGTCCTTATGGACCATTATTGTTTTTCTTAGGATTTTTCTCTTTTATTATTATTTTTTTCCTGCCCTAAAACTGAATGTACAGCCTAAACTGTAAGAGCTAGACCAACCAAACTTGGTCAGATGATGTCAATTCCTACCCACTACTCAGGTTGTCCTACCCAGTCCTGCCAGCCAGATGGGACGTTTTGGTCGATATCTCCTGTCCTGTTAGTCCTACAATCGAAATTCTTTGTTCTACATATACAGACAGCAAAGCCCTACCAACTTGCCATTTGGACTATGAAGCTCCGCCTACTTAGATTTTTTGCTAATTTGCATAATTTGCAAATCCTACTTTTCCCTTCAAGTCCTAGCTTGTTCTACCAAATCAGACAAATGAGGTGTCAAACGAATCAGAACTCTGAGCTGATCAAGAATCATCAACAAAATTCAGACATTTTTATACCCTACGGCCATTAGCCACGCCCAAACAATGGCCAAATTTCGCCCATTTTGGTCTGACGGCTATAACTTGCCTATTCCTTGGCCTACCTTGACCAAATTTGAAATCCTACCTCGCAACACCATCCTGGGGACACGGTCCAAGGCGGGCCGCATTTCGTCAATAGGGGGCGCTACAACTAAAAACTGGCAGTATCTCCTGACTGCCTTGGCCAATCTAACTGAAATTTGGCAGATATGTACTAGGACGCAGCCTGTGGTCAGTCACATAAAATGGCAGTAATTCGTCCTTAAAGAGTGGCCGCCATCATCCAATCAAAATCAAGCAGTCATTTGACAGGCTTATCAATGACCAATCTAAATCAAATTTTTGGTGATACATTTGTGCTCTCACCCTCTGCCTACCCTGTAAAGGACACCTCACTCGGCCAGATGGGGGCGCTACAGTGACAACTTTTGCGTTTCTGCCTATTTCTCGAGAATGGTGAAGCCTACAATCAACATTTACTGCCAGGTCAATTCAGTACGACATGCCAAATCAAACAACATGTAGAACTTGCTTCTGCAACTTAGCATTTTTGCATAATTCATATTGGTCTGAAAACAAGACATTTCGTTAGCCTCCTAGGATTTTCACCAAACCTACACAAATCTGGTATCATTTAAATCAGGAGACAGTCATAATAAATAAATATTTAAAAAATCCTAAACTTTCCATGAGGTTCGGCCACCAGCCACATTTACTGGCACAATCTGGCCATTTACTATAGAATGTCAGTGTGTTTTTCCTTAAATGTTGCTTAGGACATTGTAATACTTTTTGTATGTATATTTCCTTTACTGCCTGTTTCACCTACCGTAATTGAAATTTATTCTGACATTTACATGTATATTTAACATGCTTAAGAATGATGACTGTATTAATGATTATAATATGTATTATTATTCATTAGAGACATAATAGAAAACACATTATACACATTGTAAAATTGTTATTACCTACATTTGTCTTAGCCAAACATTTAGGTTTGTGTCATTGTTTGAGGAGGCTGAAAAAGTAGATTGAGGCCACAATAATTGAGCTAGCACAATTGACATAATATTTTGCATATGATGTGCATACCATTCTTACATAAACAGTGTATAAAGACTACAAAGTGTGATAGTAGCACTGATATATATATACTACAAAACTCCCAACATGGCAATCTTCTTTTGAATATACAATTTAGTGTAAGTCAACACAGGCATCACAAACAAAGCTGGATCGTTATTTTGACATCAATTTAACCATGGCATCATGACTGTAAATTACATAACATATTATGTAGTACAGAACTGTTACAACACATCATTAATGTTTTGTTATTGCAGAGTAAAACTGAAAATAACTAAATAAATACTACAAAAAAAATTGTGAGACATCACAGCAAGAAATATCCACAAGCAACAGCACATTTTACTCAAAGTACCTTTGCTGTCAGACTATAGTGTGTGGAGATGATTTCTGGTGCATTTCACTTCAGGTATCTGTTTGTAGTTCATACTGTCTGTGTGCAGTCTCTGAGTTCTTTAGAGAACGCTTTGGTTGTCGAAAAAATTGGCGCAGGGAAACTTGATGTGGTGAGTATGGTGTCACTGATATGAAGATAAGGCACTGGAAAAGAGAGTAAAACCAGAAAGCTGCATGTTCATAGTAGCATTTCCTATTTTCTGACTATTTAAATGCATTGGCTATCAGTTACAGTCTGTACTTCATTTCCAATTTAGCCACTGTCCTAATATGTCTAAGACCAACCTTGGTTAATGCAGCTGACATCTCCTTATTGTTTATTTAAACATTTAAAAATTAATCACCTTTCCCTTCATCTAAGTCCATATTTTTAATCTGCTTATATATTTCTGCCATTTAATTTTTAGAAATCTATCAAACTTCAATGTTACTTCAGCCTGTGTACACTGCAGCAATTACAATATTTCTCCAACAGCTAGTCACCACATTTCCCTTCTGTTTCTCATCTACCTTTTTCCCTTTATCGTACCTTGATAAACATTTCTATAGAAATGATCAAATGTTAGCTATCATCTCATAGTAGCATTTCCTATTTTCTGACTATTTAAATGCATTGCTCATCAATTACAATCTGTACTTCATTTCAAAAATTTAGTGAACTTCTAATTTTATGCCATTCATTTCATTCCTCTTCATTGCTTCTGTCCATTAGCTTTGGACCCGATTGTCACTGCTTGCAGTTATCTTTATTATTGTTATTATTATTATTATTATTATTATTATTATTATTATGTGATTCCTGTAAGGTGTTTTGGATAGAAATGCCTGCTAACAAAACATAAACTTCAAATAAACATCAGCTTATCTACTGGCATATTAAAGGCAAATTTGGACCTCAAACTAAGCTTTGATTTGGGAACCAAAAATTGTTGCATGTTGGTTATAAGAACATAAGACATTTACAAACGAGAGGAAGCCATTCGTCCCATCAAGCTCATTTGGGGAGAACTTAACTAATAGCTTTTAAATGTTCTTCTGCTAATTTCCATCTATAGCCACGAGTTCTAGTATTTGAACTAATATTGAAGTAACTATTTGGTTGAACAGCATCCAGACCTGTTAGAATCTTATATATCTGGATCATGTCCCCCCTTAGTCTCCTTTGCTCGAGGCTAAACAAATACAGCTCCGCTAACCTCTCTTCCTCTCTTCTAAGACCAGGAATCATTCTTGTAGCCCTACGTTGCACCCTTTCCAAGGCAGCAATGTCCTTTTTAGGGTATGGTGACCAAACCTGCACACAATATTCTAGGTGGTGTCCAGTGATGGGAATAACGGCACTATAAATAAATGGCATTACTAACGTCGATACTTTTTTCAGTAACAAGTAATCAAACGAATTACTGTTTCCCCCGTTACAACGCCGTTACCGTTACTGACAATAAAATGCACGTTACTATAACTGAGAACACTGAAGTGGTTTTCATGCGAGCAGCGTCTCTCTCAGCCATAGGACCTCTCTTTCACTGGGGTGTGTGTGTTTGTGTGTGTTCGGGGCCAGGGCGGGACACATAACCAGTGATGATGATTGGTGTGTAAACGTGGTGTAACTGAGAACGCGATGATTGGCTTAGATTGAGTAAATTTCCATTGTTTGCCAATCAGAGGCAGAGTAGTGCGGGTGTTCACATACAAGCACACGCATGGTCAGTCGCATCCAGGAATCACAACGATGGCAAGTCCAACAAGTTCAAAGGTAGCTTTTGCAAACTGGAAGTATAAGCACTACTTTTCCCTCGCTGAGGTGAAAGGCAAAAATGTTTATGTAACGTGCAACTTATGCCCAGGAAAAAAGAGTCTCTCTGCGTCGGTGACAAGTAATTCTAATCTACTGAAGCACCTCACATCGTCACATGCCGCCACTAAATTAGTGGCTAAGAACGCAGGTGATAATGTGAGCTCTGCTTCCAAAGGAGGAGACGAAGCCACGACATCAAAGCAACTAAAACTTGATTTTTTTCCACCGCAAACACTTATTACTCAGACAGAATTAAACAAAATAATATCTACATACACTCACCTAAAGGATTATTAGGAACACCTGTTCAATTTCTCATTAATGCAATTTTCTAATCAACCAATCACATGGCAGTTGCTTCAATGCATTTAGGGGTGTGGTCCTGGTCAAGACAATATCCTGAACTCCAAACTGAATGTCAGAATGGGAAAGAAAGGTGATTTAAGCAATTTTGAGCGTGGCATGGTTGTTGGTGCCAGTTGGGGCCGGTCTGAGTATTTCACAATCTGCTCAGTTACTGGGATTTTCACGCACAACCATTTCTAGGGTTTACAAAGAATGGTGTGCAAAGGGAAAAACATCCAGTATGCGGCAGTCCTGTGGGCGAAAATGCCTTGTTGATGCTAGAGGTCAGAGGAGAATGGGCCGACTGATTCAAGCTGATAGAAGAGCAACTTTGACTGAAATAACCACTCCTTACAACCAAGGTATGCAGCAAAGCATTTGTGAAGCCACAACGCGCACAACCTTGAGGCGGATGGGCTACAACAGCAGAAGACCCCACCATGTACCACTCATCTCCACTACAAATAGGAAAAAGAGGCTACAATTTGCACAAGCTCACCAAAATTGGACAGTTGAAGACTGGAAAAATGTTGCCTGGTCTGATGAATCTCGATTTCTGTTGAGACATTCAAATGGTAGAGTCAGAATTTGGCGTAAACAGAATGAGAACATGGATCCATCATGCCTTGTTACCACTGTGCAGGCTGGTGGTGGTGGTGTAATGGTGTGGGGGATGTTTTCTTGGCACACTTTAGGCCCCTTAGTGCCAATTGGGCATCGTTTAAATGCCACGGCCTACCTGAGCATTGTTTCTGACCATGTCCATCCCTTTATGACCACCATGTACCCATCCTCTGATGGCTACTTCCAGCAGGATAATGCACCATGTCACAAAGCTCAAATCATTTCAAATTGGTTTCTTGAACATGACAATGAGTTCACTGTACTACAATGGCCCCCACAGTCACCAGATCTCAACCCAATAGAGCATCTTTGGGATGTGGTGGAACAGGAGCTTCGTGCCCTGGATGTGCATCCCACAAATCTCCATCAACTGCAAGATGCTATTCTATCAATATGGGCCAACATTTCTAAAGAATGCTTTCAGCACCTTGTTGAATCAATGCCACGTAGAATTAAGGCAGTTCTGAAGGTGAAAGGGGGTCAAACACCGTATTAGTATGGTGTTCCTAATAATCCTTTAGGTGAGTGTATATACCTCAGCCTTAATGTCAAAGTAGTATGCGGTAGCGTCCCTCACTCTGACTAACACAAAGGTTACTCCGCCAATCAAACACTGGAGATTTAATACATCATTACTTAAAGATCAAAATTTTATAAATTATTTCAAACAGGAGTGGGCACTATACTTGGAGGACAATGACACACCAGGAATCTCAGCTTGTGTTCTTTGGGAGGCAGGGAAAGCAGTCATGCGAGGTAAGATAATTTCTTATTCCTCACATAAGAAAAGAGCAGAGAATTCACTAATATTAGAACTAGAGCAAAAGATTAAAACTTTAGAAAGTGAATATGCTGCCGTATCTGTCATGATCCGCTCCGTCCGCTCCTGATGTGTGCCACGCCCACCTCGTTACCTCGTGTTCAGCCCTGATTGTGATCACCTGAGTCCTGTTATGTCTAGCTTGTCTTCTGTATTTAGTCCGTGTCTGAGTACGTTACCCCAGATCCGTCATTGTATTGTCCGTGGATGTCCGTGCCTGTTCGTCGTTCGTGCAATAAAACCCCTTTACCGGACTTCCTGGCTGCTCTCGTCAGCTTCCCTGCTCACCTGCCTGTCAGTACGTGACAGAATGACGGATCTCTCAAACGAAATACCGGAGCCGGACGAAGCTGAATACCTCGCCCTTGTGGATGAGGTTCTGTACTAGCTTCGTCAGCCCGAAGTCCAGGACGATCCCCTGCTTCTGGCTATGGTCAGCCGGAGCAGGGACGTGTTGGAGACGTCTCTCCCCGGAGACGCGCACCACGCAGGAAAGGTGCGCGAAGACTTGCGGCAGCTGAGACGAGGGGTGGCCGAAGCAAAAATGCGGAAGGTAGCCCTCGCCAGCGGACTGCCTTTCGGTCCGCTCTGTGAGCTGCCAGAGGCACCCCAAACGCCGCCGCCCGCTGCAGGAGGGCGGCAGAAGAAGAGGCGGAAGAAACGCAGGCAGGAGGAGGCGCAGGAGGTACGGCTGGGAGCCTGCTCTCTGCTTCCTGCCTGGGATGACACCGCCGCTACCCGCCTGGCCAGCTCCCATCCGGAGAAGCCACCTCCGATGGAAGCATACCATTACCGGCCAGCGCGCCTGGGTCATGGCGGGATACGCGCCGTTAGGAACGCTATTCCCCGGGTCCCTCGAGCCCTTAAAGGGGCAGCACCAGCTCACTCGGCGTTCCTCCTGGCGCCCGTTCCAGATCTGCCCGTCGTTCCGGACCTGCCAGCAGCGACTGCTGCTACTGCCGCCGCGCTGCCCGCGGCACCGCCTGTTCTGCCTGCAGCACCCCCTGTTGGCCCGGAGTCGGCGGCGCCCCCCGAGGTTCCAGTGGCGCCGGCAGCGCCCCCCGAGGCGCCCACGGCCCCTACTCAGCTCCCCGTGATTCCAGTGCCTTCCGCAGCGTTCCCCGAGGCCCCAGCCGAGGCGCCCCCTGCTGGCCGCGTGTCCGAGGTGCCAGCCGAGGCGCCCCCTGCTGGTCGCGCGTCCGAGGCCCCTGCTCCAGCGCCCCCTGTGGTTCCTGAGTCTGCAGCGCCCCCCGAGGTTCCTGTGCCGCTTGCAGCACCCCCCGAGGTTCCTGTGCCGCCTGCAGCGCCCCCGCTCCCAGCTCAGGTCCCTGCTGCTGCTGCTACGGCGCCCACGGCCCCTGCTGCTGCTGCTACGGCGCCCACGGCCCCTGCTGCTGCTGCTACGGCGCCCACGGCCCCTGCTCAGCTCCCCGTGACTCCCACGCTCCCCGTGACTCTCCTGCTCCCCGTGCTCCCAGTGACTCCCGTGCCGGCCGCTGGCCGCACGCCTGCCGAGGCGCCCCCTGCTGGCCGCACGCCTGCCGAGGCGCCCCCTGCTGGCCGCACGCCTGCCGAGGCACTCCCACCTGACCTGCCCGTCTCGCCTGTCCTGCCTGGCCAGCCCTGCTCAATTGCAGCCACACCGCTGGAGTAGGACGCCGCTTTGCCCGCGGCACCCCCTGCTGGCCGCGTGACGGCGGTGCCCCCTGCTGGCCGCGTGACGGCGGCGCCCGTTGCGGCGCCCCCTGCTGGTCGAACGCCCAAGGTGCCCGCCGAGGCGTCCCCTGCTGGCCAAGGGACTGAGGCGCCCAAGGTGCCTGCAGAGGCGCTCCCTCCTGTCTCGCCTGTCCAGCCGGCCCAGCCCTGCTCGCCTGTCCAGCCGGCCGCCGTTCCTGTCCTGCCCGCGGCCCCGCCTGAGGCCGCCGTTCCTGTCCTGCCCGTGGCCCCGCCTGAGGCCGCCGCTCTGGCTGTCCTGCCCGCGGCTCTGACTGCCCCGCCTGCGGCCACGCCCGCAGCTCTGACTGCCCCGCCTGCGGCCACGCCCGCAGCTCTGACTGCCACGCCCGCGGCTCTGACTGCCCCGCCTGCGGCCACGCCCGTGGCTCTGACTGCCCCGCCTGTTGCCTCTTTAGAGGCCTTGACTCCCTCACCCTTACCCCGGCAAAGCCGACGCCCCCCAGGACCCCGCCTTTCGGTGTCCCGTAAGGGACGGGGACACAGGCGTCGGGCCCGGGTCCCGCCCGCCCTGCCCCCTGGCTCGCCCGTTCGGCCCCTGGCTGTGGCTCGATGGCTGCCTGCGGGTCCTCCGGCTCGGGGTCGGCGGTCGCCTCCGGGTCCCCCCCTGGTTCCTCGGTGCCGGTCCTCAGTCCCGCCTCCGGCTCCGTGTCGGCCGCCTCCGGGCCCCCCTTGCTCCGGCTTGGCGGTGTGCGCCCGGTGTGCGCGCCTTTGGGGGGGGGTTCTGTCATGATCCGCTCCGTCCGCTCCTGATGTGTGCCACGCCCACCTCGTTACCTCGTGTTCAGCCCTGATTGTGATCACCTGAGTCCTGTTATGTCTAGCTTGTCTTCTGTATTTAGTCCGTGTCTGAGTACGTTACCCCAGATCCGTCATTGTATTGTCCGTGGATGTCCGTGCCTGTTCGTCGTTCGTGCAATAAAACCCCTTTACTGGACTTCCTGGCTGCTCTCGTCAGCTTCCCTGCTCACCTGCCTGTCAGTACGTGACAGTATCCCAGGATTGCATTCTGAATGAATTAAGGAGAACAAGACTTAAATTAAACGAGATTAACGATAAAGAAACACAGTTCTTGGTGCAAAGGCTTAGACTGGAAAATTTCGAACTAAGCAACAGATCAGGTAGATTTTTAGCCAACCAATTAAAACTGAACAAGGAAAAAACAACAATCTCTTCCGTAAAAGACCGATTAGGTAACATTACACATGACCCAAATGAAATAAACAACACCTTTAGAAATTTCTATGAAAATTTATATAAGTCACAGATTGATCCACCACAGGCTGATATTGATACATTCTTTAACAATATAAATCTTCCAAAATTACAGGAAGATCAGGTAATGGCACTGGAGGCACCCATTTCAGTAGCAGAACTCCATGATGCCCTTCAGCATATGGCCAACAATAAGGCTCCGGGACCAGATGGTTTTCCAGCAGAATTCTATAAAGAATTTTGGACTATGTTAGAGCCCACTTTCCATAGAATGGTATGTCATATTAGGGAAAGCGGCAAATTACCTTTAAATATGAACTCGGCCAATATTAGTTTACTCCTAAAACCAGGTAAGGACCCCACGCTCCCATCTAGTTATCGTCCCATATCACTAATAAACACAGATCTTAAATTAATATGTAAAGCTTTAGCAAAAAAACTGGAGAAAGTTACCCCTTTTATAATACACCCAGATCAAACAGGCTTCATCAAAGGTAGACAGTCGGCAGCCAACATACGCAGGTTAATTAACTTAATGGATTACTCTACCATCAACAAACTAGAAACTACAATTATTTCTTTAGATGCAGAAAAGGCTTTCGACAGGGTAAATTGGAAATTTCTTATAGCAGCACTAAATAAATTTGGGTTTGGATCATCTTTTATTAACTGGATTAAAATTCTATATAGCTCTCCTAATGCATCAGTCAGGACAAACGACCAAACTTCACCAAGCTTTCTTCTCCAGAGGGGTACTAGACAAGGATGCCCACTCTCCCCCTCTCTCTTCGCTATTTTTATTGAACCTCTAGCAGCCAATGTTATGCTTCATGCGTGCGGGCGAGCGGACGAGCGGGCAAACAGGCAAGCGAAGCCGGAAATGCAGGCAAACGGGTTTTACTGGGGAAGGGACAGATCCAACACAGCAAACAACACCAAGAAACATTAACGAACATTAATGACGGATCTGGGGAAGACTGACTCAGACACGGACTAAATACAGAAGACAAGCCGAAATAACAAGGAACAGCTGGGCACGATCGGGGAAGCACACGTGGATAATGAGGGGGCGTGGCACACATCGGGATCGAACGGAGCGGATCGTGACAGAACCCCCCCCAAAGGCGCGCACACTGGGCGCGCCCGAGAGGAGGCGACGGACGAGACCGGGGAACAGGACCTGGAAGACAAAAGCAAAACATCAACGAGACACCGGAAACAGGACAGAGACACAGAACAGGAACAAGGACCAGAAAAACGACAAGACCTGACAGAGGACAGGGAACGCGGACAGGCAGACAAAGAAAGGAGACAGAGAGGGGACAGAAAATGGAGGAACAAAAGGGACGGGAGTGAACACGGGAGGCACAGAGGGACGAGCAGCAAAAACCGGAGGGACAAAGGGACCAGGAGGGGACGGAGGAGACACAGAGGGACGAGGAACCGAGACAGGAGGAACAAAGGGACGAGGAGACGGAACAAAGGGAGGAGGAAGAACAGGGCGAGCTCGAGGGAACCCAGGCGGGCGAGGGAAGGCAGCCACAGGGGCCACAGGCAGAAGGGAGGCCGGAGCAGGAGGGGACCACACAGGGGACAAGGAGACAGACGTAGGGACTGACAAAGGAAACAAGGAGGGAGCAGGAGGGAACACTGGCGCAGGCAGGCAGGAGGGGGAAGCCGCAGCAGGCGGAGGCGCAGGACGGGAGAGGCGGCCTCGGACGGGGCCGCGGGCGTGTAGCCAGCAGGAGGCGCCTTGGCGGGCACCTCAGGAAGAGCGGAGGCAGCTGCAGGCGTGCGACCAGCAGGGGCCGCCTGGGCAGGCGCCTCGGGCATCCGGTCAGCAGGGGGCGCCGCCCGCACGCGACCAGCAGGGAGCGCCACAGCGGGCGCCGCCATCACACGGCCAACAGGGGGCGCAACCGCCGCCACCTCAGGCAGTTCGGGTGCCGGCAGGACAGGCCAGACAGGCAGTTCGGGTGCCGGCAGGACAGGCCAGACAGGCAGTTCGGGTGCCGGCAGGACAGGCGAGACAGGCAGGTCAAGAGCCGGCAGGACAGGCGAGACAGGCAGTTCAGGTGCCGGCAGGACAGGCGAGACAGGCAGTTCAGGTGCCGGCAGGACGGGCGCCGCCGTCACGTGGCCAGCAAGGGGCACCTCGGGATGCACCTTCGTCGTGCGGCCAGCAGGGGCGCCTCAGCGGGCACCTCCATCGTGCGGCCAGCAGGGGGCGCCTCGGCGTGCGCCTCCGTCACGCGGCCAGCAGGGGGCGCCGCCATCACGCGGCCAGCAGGGGGCGCCGCAGCGGGTGCCGCAGCCTGAGTGGTGGCAGCTGCAGGGACTGCAGGCAGAGCAGGAAGGACAGGCGGGTCAGGTCGGACAGGCGGGTCAGGCAGGACAGGCGGGTCAGGCGGTGCTGCTGGCAAAGCGGCAGCAGGCGGTGCCGCTGGCAAAGCGGCAGGAGCTGCAGCAGGCGGTGCCGCGGGCAGAGCGGCGACGGCAGCAGCAGCAGCAGCAGGCGGTGCCGCGGGCAGAGCGGCGGCAGCAGCAGCAGGCGGTGCCGCGGGCAGAGCGGCGGCAGCAGCAGCAGGCGGTGCCGCGGGCAGAGCAGCGGCGGCAGCAGCAGCAGGCGGTGCCGCTGGCAGAGCAGCGGCGGCAGCAGCAGCAGGCAGGACAGGCAGGACGGGCGGAGCAGGCAGGTCCGCGATAGGCGCCAGGATCGGCGCCGGGCGTACAGGCGCTGCCCCTTTAAGGGCCTTGGGGATCCGGGGAATAGCATCCCATACGGCCCTGATCCCCTCATATTCCTGGTGGCAACCCTCGAATACGGAGGCTGCTGGTGATGGCAGCTGCGCAGCTGCAGTGATCCCCGCTGAGTTCTGTGTCGGGAGGGGCTCCTCCCGATAATCAGCGGGGAGAGAGGCAAAACGGAGAGAACAAGCCCCCAGATAAACGGTCGGGGTCTCCTCCCGTTCTTTCCCCTTGCGCTTCTTTTTCCTCTGGCGGGTGGTTGTTGACGGGGGCTCGGAGAGGACGGTTGACGTGACCAGCTGGGTCCTCAACTCCGTTACCCTCTCCATCAGCCGCCGAAGGTTTTCGCGTACCTCCCGTAAAGGGTACGCGTCTCCGGGCGGGTTTATCTCACTCAGGAGGTTCCCACTCCGGCTGGCTAAATCCCGGGCGACAGGGTCCTCCTGGACCTCTGGTTGATTTAGCCAGTATAGCACCTCCTGCAGCAGACCGAGGCGTTGGTCCTCGATCTGCCGTGGTGCGTTTCGGAGATCCGTCATTCTGTTATGCTTCGTGCGTGCGGGCGAGCGGGCAAACAGGCAAGCGAAGCTGGAAATGCAGGCAAACGGATTTTAATGGGGAAGGGACAGATCCAACACAGCAAACAACACCAAGAAACATTAACGAACATTAATGACGGATCTGGGGAAGACTGACTCAGACACGGACTAAATACAGAAGACAAGCCGAAATAACAAGGAACAGCTGGGCACGATCGGGGAAGCACACGTGGATAATGAGGGGGCGTGGCACACATCGGGATCGAACGGAGCGGATCGTGACAGCCAAGATAAGACAAAATAGAGATATTACAGGTATTCAAATTAAAAATGAGCTTCATAAGATAAGTCTTTATGCAGATGATGTATTAATTTTCCTTCCAAACTCTCAATCCTCCCTATCTCACACAATTTCAGTCATAGAAAGATTTTCTTCAATCTCTGAGTATTCCATTAACTGGTCAAAATCCACAGTCCTGCCTATAAACTGCGATTTTCAAAATGCGGCAACTACTACATTACAATCAGGAAATATCAAATATTTAGGTATAAATATTTCCCCCAGGCTGTCAGACCTGCAAAAATTAAACTTTGCTCCACTTATTAAAACAATAGAAGACGATCTTATACAGTGGAAAACCCAGCCCATGTCACTCATGGGGAGGGTGGTCTCTATCAAAATGATGGTTCTACCCAAAATTAACTATTTGTTCTCAATGACCCCCTATAAACCCTCTTCTGCCTGGTTCAATTCATTAAATTCACACATTTCCAAATTTTTATGGCAGGATAAACCACCAAGAATTAGTATAAAAACCTTACAAAATACTAAACAATGCGGAGGTTTAGATTTGCCAAATTTTTACTACTACTTTCTTGCCAATAGATTACAATATGTTTTGAAATGGATTAATCCTAGCCCGCTAGACAGACTATGGCTAAATATAGAACAGGAGTTCTGTGATAATTTAGATATCTCCGATTTGCCATTTATCAGCTCTAGTATCAAACACCATAAATGTTTCCTAAGTACTAATATTAGAACATCTCTGACAGCCTGGTGGGACTTTCTTAAATTAAACAAATCCAGACATCCTACTGAACAAGAAAGTGTTAAATTTCACTGTATGGAGGGATAAAGGCATACGGTATCTAGAGCATATTATCCAAAATGGACAATTTATTCCATTTGAAGAACTTGTCTCAGAGTACAATATTCAGAGAAGCAAGTTTCTAGAGTATCAGCAACTTAAATCTATAATAAAGGGTAAATACAGACATGATGAATTAAATCTACAATTACCTACAAAGGTAACCCTACTACTCAGAATACATGCGCCTAAAACAATGTCAAAAATATATAGATCAGTGTCAGATTTAAACGACTCAATATCTCTTCCAACCTCAAAATGGGAAATTGATTTATCGATTAATATAGACCAGAACATCTGGACACAAATATGTTTAAATACTTTTAGAATGACCAAAAAACCCAATCTGCAACTCATACAATATAAGACTCTCCATAGAACACACTACACAGGACAAAGGATGTTCAAGATGGGCCTCATAGATTCCGACACCTGCCCTTACTGCACAAATAATACACCAGACAACTATATGCACGCTATGTGGGAATGCACAGCTGTTCACCCATTTTGGCAGAGGATATGCGAAGACTTATCTACGTATTTAGGGTATAATATTCCGGCCTCCCCGAGATTATGCTTGCTAGGCGATGTAAGTAATATGGATCTGGAGGGTAGTGCAACACAAATGGTTCTCACCGCCTTGTGCATCACCAAGAAAACTATTCTTGTGAATTGGAAATCAAAAAACAATCTGAGTATTAATCAGTACAAAGGTCTCTTGTTGGACCACATTAGTATGGAGCGAATGTCTGCTTCCTCCAAGAATCAATTGGCCAATTTCAACTCTGTCTGGTCCCCAATAATTGACTCCATCACTTAGTAGGTGTGTGGCGTCATGACTTTGTTGTTCCTTGTGTCCCTTGAGTGTTGGGGGGGGCTCGGGCTCCGGGGGGCCCGCTAGTGGGGTGGGGGCCTCGTCCGTGCCGGGGGGGGCGGTCTCCCCCTGGGCGCCCCTTCCCATGTGGGACTGATTAGGGTGTCGCTCTGGGAGCCTCTGGGCATGCTGGCGTCTGGGGGGAGGGCACTGGGGCAGGGTACAGAGGGTACAGGTCCCAGGTCAGTCTGTCTGGCGAGTGTAGGTGTTTGTATGAGAGCGGCTCGTCAACGAGGCCTTCGCAGATGAGGCTCCGGATACCCCCCTCAGGTTGGGGCAGGGGTGCTGCGGCGGCGGGGGGTAGCGCCCCGTGGGCGTTGGCGCCGCGCATCCGGGCGCGTCGTGCTGGATGCCCGCTGCCCTGCTGCATTACCACCTATTCCCCCACAGCCCCCTACAGCCCACACCCACCTACACCACACTCCATATAGGTACTGGGGGGTGATCAGCTAGTCACCCCCCATCTCTTTTAATTCCACTTTAGACACCACACCCACAACACCACACTGCATCACACATAGGAAAGGGGGGGGGTGACTAGCTCTGTATTATTTTAATTGCACTTTAGACATACATTTATGTCACACCACTCTTTCACATAGGGTATTGGAGGGTGGGGGGAGCTGTGCAGGTCCTGGGTCGGCTGCTTTAGCAGCCCACAGCTGGACAGCGCGACTCCCTTCCCCTCTATTTTAACTCCACTTTAGACATTGAGGGCCTGTGGGGGCTGGGGGGGGAGGCCCGCAGCTCTGGCTGGGGTATCCATCCCCCACTTGAGTCCCCCCACATTTTAACTGCACCCTAGCTCCACACACACCCATTCCCACTGACCAAGGGGGGTGGTGGGCGAACCAGGGGAGTTGGGGGATGGGGGGGGCGGCGGGCTTTGGCGTCCGCGAGGGGGCTGCCGGCCTTCGGCGGGGTGTCGCTAGCCTGCGACCTGGGGGGTAGGGGAACATCTTCTGGAGCCGACCACTGGACAATTCCAGGGCATCTGCTGTTGGGCCTCGAGATGAGTGTCTGCGTGTGGGCGTGCGTGTCTGTGCGTGTATCTGGTGAGTGTGTGCATGTGAGCGTGCGTGTCTGTGGGTGTATCTGGTGAGTGTGTGCGTGTGGACGTGCGTCTCTGTGTGTGTATCCGGTGAGTATGCATGCTCTGTTTGTCTGCATGTATGGCCTGGGACGGGGGAGCACGTCGGGGTTGGGGTGGTGCGGGTGTGGTGGGGTGCGACTGTTTGGTGAATGTGGGTATCTGGGTATGAACGGCTCGTCGGCGATGCCGGCGCAGATGAGGCCCCAGACACCTCCTTGGGTTGGGGCGGGGGGGCGCTGCGGCGGGGGGCGGTGGTGCCCCCTGGGTGTTGGCGGCGTGCGTCTGGGCGCGCCTTGCCTGGCACCCGCTGCCTTGCGGCACTGTCGACTATCACCGCGCGCCCCCCCTGCCGGCCCGCATCCACCTACACCACACATAGGTAATGGGGGGTGATCAGCTATTCACCCACCATCTCTCCTAATTACACGTTAGACGCCACACCTAGACATCACACCGCACCACACAGAGGGAAGGGGGGGCGATTAGCCACTCATCCCCCCCTCATTATCTTAACTGCATTTTAGACAATACATCCACGTCACACCACTAATCCACATAGGTCCTCCTGTGTGCCACGCCCCCCTCGTTACCTCGTGTTACTTCCCGATTGTTATCACCTGTTGCCTGTTATTTTCTGCCTATCCTGTGTATTTAGTCCGCGTCTGAGTCAGTGTTCCCCAGATCCGTCATTAATGTTTAGTAGTTGTTTTTCCCCGTGTGCTTCCTGTTCCTGGAATAAACCCCATTTTACCTTCATTCCTGGCTGGCTTCGCTTGTTCGTCTGCTCGCATGCATGCACAGCGCAACAGAATGATGGATCTTGCCAACGCACCTACACGGATCGAGGACCAACGTCTCTGTCTGCTACGCGAGGTGATATACTGGCTGAACCTGCCAGAGGTCTGTGAGGACCTCAGACTGTGGGATCTAGCCAGCAAGAGCGGGACCCTCCCTGAGGAGATGAACCCCACTCACGGGCGCGCACGTCATAGCCGACGTGCACGTAAACCTCCGGCAGCTTATGGAAGGTGTAACGGAGAAGTGGCTCCAGCTGTTCGTTTGCTCCGGAGCAACCCCGCTTCAACCAGCCAAAAAAAGCAGGAGAAAGAAGAAGTGCAGGGAGACCAAAGCAGAGGAAGACCCAACCATGTACCTGAGGGCTTGCTCTCTCCCTGCAGCCTCTCTCCCCACTGAATATCGGGAAGAGCCCCTCCCGATACAGACACTAGCAGGGATCAACGTAGCCTCGCAGCCGCCGTCACCAGTAGCCTCCATATTCCAAGGTGGCCACCTGGAATATGTGGGCATCAGGGCTGTTTGGGACGCTATCCCGCAGGTCCCGTGATCCCTTAAAGGGACCACGCATAACTGGGAAGCACCAACCCTGGACGCGCTGGCTGAGGTGCTCGACCTCCCGCCAGCTGCCGCTGCTCTTCCCGCGAACCTCCTGCTTGCTGCCGCCGTTCTGCCCGCGGCACCGCCTTCTGCTGCTGCTCGGCCCGCGCTCTGCCCGCGGCACTGCCTGCGGCCACCGCTACGCCCGTCCTGTCTGCCTCGCCCGTCCTGCCAGCCCGAGCCGCCTGCTGCACCGCCCGAGTTGCACCGCCTGCAGCCCAACCTCCGCCTGCAGCCACGCCCGGGGCTCCTGCGACGGCCCCGTCTCCTGCTGCGGCCGAGGTAGCTGCGCCTTCTCTGCCTGCCGCCACGCCCGAGGTAGCTGTGCCTTCTCCGCCTGCCGCCATGCCCGAGACTCCGGCTGCGCCTCCTGCTTCGCCAGAGGCCCCCCCTCTGGCTGCTGCTCCGCCCCCTGCAGCACCAGAGCTCTCGGTGCTGCCTGCAGCTCCGCCCGTGCCTGTAACTCCAACCCCTGTGACTCTTGCCCCGGTGTTCGTGACCTCAGTCCATGTCCCCGTGGAGGTCCCAGACCTCTCAGCCATTGCTCCCTTTCCCTTGGTGGAGGAGCTTGAGTGGGACCCATCGGGTACCTCCCTGATGACTCCTCTGCCCTCGCCCTGGCGAGGTCGATCCCGGCCCGAACCCCGCCTTTCGTTGTCCCACACCTCCGCAGGGGTCGAGTCCCGCCCGCCCTGCCCCCTGGCTCACCCTCGGTCGCCTTGGCTGGGGCTCAGGGGACGCCTGCAGGTGCTGTGGCTCCAGGTCGGTGGTCGCCTGCGGGTCCCCCTCCGACGCCTCGTCGCCTGGCCTTGGTCCTGCCTCCAACACCTCGTCGGTCGCCTGCGGGATCCACCGCTTCAGCTCTTCAGTCACCTGCGGGTCCCCCCGCTCCAGCGCGTTGTCGGATGGTGCCTTCCCCGGCTCTGGCTGCCCCATCACCTGCTGCGGCTTCCCCCTCCTCCTTGCCTTCGCCAGTGTCCCCTCCAGCTTCCTCGTTGCCTCCCCTGGTGCCCCCTCCTACTCCCTCCTCATCCTCTTCATCTGTCCCTTGGCTTGTCTTCTTGCCCCCTGTGTGGCCCCCTCCTGCTCCTGTCTCCCTGTTGCCTGCGGCCCCTCCGGCCGCCACCCGCCTTGACTCCCTCGGGCTCCCCTTTGTCCCCCATCCATTCCTGTCTGGCCTCCCTTGTCTGCTCCTTGTCCCTTTGTCCCTCCTGTCTCTGCTCCTCGTCCCCCTCTGGTTCCTCCGTTCCCTCCTGGTCCTATTGTTCCTCCGGTATTTGCTCCTCGTCCCTCAGTGTCTCCCGTGTTCACTCCTCGCCCTGTTGTTCCTCCATTTTCTGTTCCCTCTGTGTCTTCCTTCTTGGTTTGTCTGTCCGTGTTTCCCATTCTGTGTCAGGTCTTGTTTTGGTTTCTGCCCCTGTGCCTGTTCTGTGTTTCTGTCCTGTTCCCTGTGCCCCATTGATGTTTTGCCTTTTGTTTTCCAGGTCCCGTGTCCCCTGTCTCGTCTATCGTCCGGAGTGCGCGCCTTTAGTGGGGGGGAGGTTCTGTCATGACCTGCTCGTCCGATCCTCCTGTGTGCCACGCCCCCCTCGTTACTTCGTGTTACTTCCCAATTGTCATCACCTGTTGCTTCTTATTTTCTGCCTATTCTGTGTCTTTAGTCCGTGTCTTAGTCAGTGTTCCCCAGATCCGTCATTAATGTTTAGTTGTCGTTTTTCCCTGTGTGCTTCCTGTTCCTGGAATAAACCCCGTTTTTTACCTTCATTCCTGGCTGGCTTCGCTTGTTCGTCCGCTCGCATGCACGCACAGTGCAACACTATGCTGATCCATGATCAGATTACCCAGGCCAGTCTTAGAATTAACCTATATAAACCGATCTTGGGTCTGCAAATGCTTAGCACAAAACTAGCAAACACTCAACCAATCCAAAAATTACAGACGCTTAATTTAAAATGCACTGGCATATCCAAACAGATTTGTGCAATAGGCATTGATTGGCGTAAATTGCAGTGGACTGTGTGCTTGATCGTATCATTAAATTAACCTATACTTCATATGAGGTTGCGACTGAGCTGTCATGGTAAAAATTAGGTTGTGGTGCAAAAATACTGAGAACCACTGGGTTATGGTACTGTATGCGGAGGAGCACTGAAGACAACATGGCTACAAATAGTTTACGAAAAGCAAATGCAAGTTCATTTAAAAGCATGGTTCTGTTTTTATATGCCAAATTGTCAAATATTTTTAGTTTTTAGAATCCAAGACTTTGACCTGTGTAATATGTTGATGTACAAAAATCCAGTTATTTTAGATTTGAAAACCTGTTTGACTGATTCATTGAAAATAACCGGTTCAGAGGAACAATTCATTTATTAATTAGACATCACTGTTCTTCACTAGTACAGCTGTATTTGCATGCAAGGAGAATTTCTTCCTAAGACCATATTGTGTTGTAGTTGGCGTCGTGCTTTTCCCTCCAAATGAAAATCGTGTAAATATAAATGCGCTGTGACAGTTGTCACGTGTCGGCAGGAAGGTGAGCAGGGAAGCAGGAGAGCGAGCCGTACTCACGGGTAATCAGGGGTTTATTTGGCAAGAAACAAACACACAGAGACATTCACGGACACTACAATGACTAATCTGGGGAAGACTGACTGAGACTAGGACTAAATACATAAGACAAGGCTAACGGAATAGGGAACAGGTAACGACAATCAGGATTCGACAGGAGGTAATGAGGGGGCGTGGCACACAAGAGGAGCGTTCGGAGCTGAACGTGACAAAAGTGATATAATTCTTGTAGCAGGACTGACTGTACATGAGTAAATGTTTGTCTGTTGCTTTTTAAATTAAATTACACTGAAATTTACATCTAAAATCCATGTGTAAATTATTTAGTCTTGTTAACAATTATTCTGACCATGTGTTTTATCCATGAATGCAAATGTGTAGAATATAATGCTGGCTGGCATTTAAAAATTAACTGAAATTATGATTCAACTCCTTGATGTAGGCCTATAAGTAGTGGAGGAATGCAGACATTAATGTAACCTCTATCGATAGTTTATTTTCTCCCTGCTGTTTCCCCTTGTTATTTAACTTTTTAAATTTGTAAGTACAGTAAAACCTTGGATTGCGAGCATAATTCATTCCGGATACTCGTACATCAAAGCGAATTTTCCCATTAGATCAATGGAAACTCAGATGATTCGTTCCACAACCCAAGCATATTCATATAAAAATGATTAATACAAAATATAAAGTAAAAGTACATAAAACAAATTAATCTGCACTTTACCTTTGAAAAGAATCGTGGATGGTGTGAGGGAGACGAGAGAGAGAAGTGGAGGGTTATTTTGTAGGACGACTTTATAACTAACGGAATCACTGCTATCTGTTGGCTCACTGGAATCTTGTTCTTTTTGTGCAACTTTAACAAGGAACCTATCCAATGACAGCCGCTTTTGCCTCCTTTTCGATTTCGCAGAAATGTGGACATTGCATTGTCGTTAAACAGATTCATCACTCGCACTGCTACACCCTTATTCGGGTGGTGCTTTCCAAATTTTGACTATACGAGTGAGGCACACCGACTGAGACCAAGCATGGGAAAAGATTCTGCTGCATTCCATTTGCCTCGGGATCCGATTTTCGAATTCCGAGATTACATCACATCCGCAAAAAACTCGGGAAAACCGAGTCGGATGCATTCCATTTCCCACAGAAGTAGCAATACCATGGATCCATATGAAAAAGCAAGATTTTTTGCTTAGCCGGACAACTTGTCGGATTTAAGGTACCTCAGTTTAAATGGCCTTTATCTTCGTCCACTTACAATTAGCCCGAACTACGTTAATCTGACAAATAATCCAACTAATCATGAAATCCAATTCAAGCCCGGTTAATTGGTAGCCATTGTTAGCAATATCACTAATTGATAACACATTACGCGCGGTGCTTGATGTATAAAACTCCATAGCAACAAGTCCACAGATAATTTGGACGGTATAGTGTGTGCGACCGATTTAATGAGCCACAAATAAGAACATACAGGATAAAACTACAACTTTCCCTTCTGTTGATAAAGGACACAGTAGTGCTTTTCCCTCCAAATGAACATCGTGTAAATATAAATGCGATGTGAAAGTGATATAATTCTTGTAGCAGGACTGACTGTACATGAGTAAATAATGTTTGTCTGTCGCTTTTTAAATTATTCTGAACTTCTGTGTTATCCAAGATATTTCTCAGATCTCCGAGAAACGGGAGCGCGCATGTTGTCACTTCCGGCTTCAAAACTCGGAATCCGAGTTCCGAGGGCAAATGGAATGCAGCATTACCCACAATCCCACAGCATGAGAGAGAGAAGAACCATCGCTCAGTTGTGACGCTCGGGAGACAAAGCATATACATAATACTCGTATTGCAAGACCTCTTGTTTATAAAGTTAAAATTTATTTTAAAATTTTGCTCATCTTGCAAAACACTCGCAAACCAACTTACTCGCAATCCGAGGCTTGACTGTAACATGCATGCTCAGCCCTATTCGCTTCTTTCCCTTAAAGAGATTATATAAGTAAGTACTGTAACTAAGTGAGGCCTGTTATAGATTATCTACCAGGCAAAATAATGTAACTGTTGCCTTATTTGCTCGATAATTTATTAGTGGATCTGGCCAGCGATGATGTTTTTTTCCTATAGGTGAACATAATCACATGTATTTTCAACAGATAACATGCTTGAATATGCGATTAATTTCAATTAAGATAATTAATCAACCATGCAACCAACCCTTACTATGTATATTTAAATTTCTGGGCTGTCTGACCATACATTGTACCACGGTATTTTTCATGTTTCACTGTATATTAAGGTATTTTATTTTTTAAGTTTATCCATACTGCAGTAGCAAGTCATGACATCAAAAAAATACACTCACCAAAAGGATTATTAGGAACACCTGTTCAATTTCTCATTAATGCAATTATCTAATCAACCAATCACATGGCAGTTGCTTCAATGCATTTAGGGGTGTGGTCCTGGTCAAGACAATCTCCTGAACTCCAAACTGAATGTCAGAATGGGAAAGAAAGGTGATTTAAGCAATTTTGAGCGTGGCATGGTTGTTGGTGCCAGACGGGCCGGTCTGAGTATTTCACAATCTGCTCAGTTACTGGGATTTTCACACACAACCATTTCTAGGGTTTACAAAGAATGGTGTGCAAAGGGAAAAACATCCAGTATGCGGCAGTCCTGTGGGCGAAAATGCCTTGTTGATGCTAGAGGTCAGAGGAGAATGGGCCGACTGATTCAAGCTGATAGAAGAGCAACTTTGACTGAAATAACCACTCGTTACAACCGAGGTATGCAGCAAAGCATTTGTGAAGCCACAACACGCACAACCTTGAGGCGGATGGGCTACAACAGCAGAAGACCCCACCGGGTACCACTCATCTCCACTACAAATAGGAAAAAGAGGCTACAATTTGCACGAGCTCACTCAAATTCCAGTTGAAGACTGGAAAAATGTTGCCTGGTCTGATGAGTCTCGATTTCTGTTGAGACATTCAAATGGTAGAGTCAGAATTTGGCATAAACAGAATGAGAACATGGATCCATCATGCCTTGTTAGCACTGTGCAGGCTGGTGGTGGTGGTGTAATGGTGTGGGGGATGTTTTCTTGGCACACTTTAGGCCCCTTAGTGCCAATTGGGCATCGTTTAAATGCCACGGCCTACCTGAGCATTGTTTCTGACCATGTCCATCCCTTTATGACCACCATGTACCCATCCTCTGATGGCTACTTCCAGCAGGATAATGCACCATGTCACAAAGCTCGAATCATTTCAAATTGGTTTCTTGAACATGACAATGAGTTCACTGTACTACAATGGCCCCCACAGTCACCAGATCTCAACCCAATAGAGCATCTTTGGGATGTGGTGGAACGGGAGCTTCGTGCCCTGGATGTGCATCCCACAAATCTCCATCAACTGCAAGATGCTATCCTATCAATATGGGCCAACATTTCTAAAGAATGCTTTCAGCACCTTGTTGAATCAATGCCACATAGAATTAAGGCAGTTCTGAAGGCAAAAGGGGGTCAAACACCATATTAGTATGGTGTTCCTAATAATCCTTTAGGTGGCAAACCAATGGTTCAAAACAAGTTTTAGCTAAAGTGCAATCTGACAAGGCAAAAAAGATGCTTGTAAGTGAGATGGCAGACCACGCCATTGTAAACACTTTTAGAAACTTGTAAAAACTTTTAGCATGTTAATGAATCCCGGCTTTTCCACAGTATGTATGGGTACCATGTCTTTTGCAATATACATCGCGACAGCGTTTGTTATTGCCTTCCACCGTGCCCCATTCTTGTATGGCACACAGTTCGAAAACGTGTTAAGGATGGTTGCTTGCATAACTTTGGATGTTGTGCTGGTGCTGCGGGTATTTTCATTTCACTGGGAGCTGCACTTCTCCCACTATGCTGTGTGCCTCTGCTTTAGGTGCTGGAATAAATTTGTCGTGCTGCTTCCTTTGGTTGCAACAGTTTTTAAACAGACTTTGCAAGGAGGACTTGTTTGGTCTGTGTCCGATGGCGCAAAACCGAACCATTGCCATGTTGTTTGTGAATTCACTACAGTGTACCCGTGAAGAACGGTGCGTCGCATTAGTTCCGCTATTGGCGCTCACGTGTAAAATACACTACTCACATTAAGTTAGGGATATTGTGAGAGACTTAGTGGATGTCATACATACGGTGTTTGTTTCACTTCAGACATTTTTGGGATAGGGAGGCAATTGTATTTGGGTGATAGACACACCTCATTTTGTGTTTTCCATGTAATGGTCTCATTGTGTACAGGTGTGCCTTAAATTGGGGCCAATACCAAAAGACAACCCTTTTCAATGTGGCATCAATTTCAACATTCTGTGGGTGGACGCTCTTTTACTCTGGAGTTGCGGTGGGTGAGCGACGCTGGGCTGGGGTGGGGCTATTGGTGGCCGCACAGCTCGGTGCATTAACAACGGAGTTTACCCCGGTGAACGAGAGGGCTGTTTCCCTGCGCCTTCGGGTCAGGGATAGGTCTCTGACTGTCATCTGCGCTTATGCGCCGAATGTCAGTTCAGAGTACCTGGCCTTCTTGGATTCCCTTAGCGGTATGCTATTTGGCGTGCCGCGGGGGGATTCCATCGTTTTGCTGAGGGACTTCAACGCTCACGTGGGCAATGACAGTGTGACCTGGAAGGGGGTGATTGGGAGGAACGGCCTCCCTGATCTGAATCCGAGTGGTGTTCTGTTATTGGACTTCTGTGCAATGCATGGTTTGTCCATAACGAACACCATGTTCGAGCATAACGGTGTCCATAAGTGGACATGGTACGAACATGCCCGGGGCTACAGGTCGATGATCGATTTCATAATCGTATCATCTGATCTGCGGCCTTCTGTCTTGGACACTCGGGTAAAGAGAGGGGCAGAGCTGTCAAGTGATCACCACCTGGTGATGAGTTGGCTCAGGTGGCGGGGGAGGAAGCCGGTCAGACCTGATAGGCCCAAGCGCATAGTGAGGGTATGCTGGGAACGTCTGGCAGAGGCTCCTGTTCGCTGGAGCTTTAACTTGTGCCGCCGGCAGAATTCCAACTGCATGCCGGGGGAGGTTGGGGACATTGAGTCTGAATGGACACTGTTCCGGACCTCCATTGTGGAAGCGGCCGTACGGAGCTGTGGCTGCAGGGTGGTCGGTGCCAGTCGTGGCAGTAACCCCCGTACCCGATGGTGGACACCAGAGGTGAGGGGGGCCGTGAAGCTGAAGAAGGAGGCTTACCGGGAATTATTAGCCCGGGGGTCTCCGGAGGCAGCTGACGGGTACCGGCGGGCCAGGCGGAATGCAGGTTGGGCGGTCGCAGAAGCAAAAACCCGGGCGTGGGAGGAGTTCAGTGAGGCCATGGAAAGTGACTTTCGGTCGGCCTCAAAAAGGTTCTGGCAAACCATCCGGAGTATCAGGAGGGGGAAGCAGCTCCTGGTTACTACTATTTATAGTGGGGGGGAGGGGTGCTGTTCACCTCACCTGGGGACATCACCCGGAGGTGGAAGGAATACTTTGAGGACCTCCTCAACCCTGCCTCAGATACATCTACGCACACTGCCTTTGAGACATCTGAGGGCACAGAGCCCGAGGGTGCTGGGGGGGGCTTGCACATCACTGGGGCTGAAGTGGCCAGGGTGGTTAAAGAGCTCCGTGGTGGCCGGGCCCCGGGGGTGGACGAGATCCGCCCGGAGTACCTGAAGGCTCTGGATGTTGTGGGGCTGTCGTGGCTGACACGCCTTCTCAACAGTGCGTGGAGGTCAGGGACGGTGCCGCTGGATTGGGTGGTGGTCCCCTTATTTAAGAAAGGGGACCGGAGGGTGTGTTCCAACTACAGGGGGATCACACTTCTCAGCCTCCCTGGGAAAGTTTATTCCGGGGTACTGGAGAAGAGGGTGAGATCGATAGTCGAATCTCGGATTCAGGAGGAACAATGCGGTTTTCGTCCTGGCCGTGGAACACTGGACCAGCTTTATACCCTTGCAAGGGTACTGGAGGGGGCCTGGGAGTTTGCCTATCCAGTCTACATGTGCTTTGTGGATTTGGAAAAGGTTACGACTGGGTACCCCGAGGTGCTCTGTGGGGGGTGCTTCGAGAGTATGGGGTCCGTGGTCCGCTGTTGTGGGCGATTCGGTCCCTGTACGAACGGAGCAGAAGCTTGGCCCGCATTGCCGGTAATAAGAACATAAGAACATAAGAACTATACAAACGAGAGGAGGCCATTCGGCCCATCGAGCTCGCTTGGGGAGAACTTAACTAATAGCTCAGAGTTGTTAAAATCTTATCTAGCTCTGATTTAAAGGAACCCAAGGATTCAGCTTGCACTACGTTATCAGGAAGACTATTCCATACTCTGACTACACGCTGTGTAAAGAAGTGCTTCCTTAAATCCAGTTTGAAATGTTCTCCCGCTAATTTCCACCTATGGCCACGAGTTCTTGTATTTGAACTAATGCTGAAGTAACTATTCGGTTGAACAGCATCCAAACCTGTTAGAATCTTATAGACCTGGATCATGTCCCCCCTCAGTCTCCTTTGCTTGAGGCTGAACAGATTTAGCTCAAATAACCTTTCCTCGTATGACATTCCTCTAAGACCAGGAATCATTCTTGTGGCCCTACGCTGCACCTTTTCTAAGGCCGCTATGTCCTTTTTAAGATATGGTGACCAAACCTGTACACAATATTCTAGGTGAGGTCTCACCAAGGAATTGTATAATCTTAGCATTACCTCCCTTGACTTAAACTCCACACACCTGGAGATGTACCCCAACATCCTATTGGCCTTTTTTATTGCTTCCCCACACTGGCGAGAATGAGACATGGAAGCATCAACATACACACCAAGGTCTTTCTCATAATCAGCTACCTTTATTTCAGTAGGTCCCATAAAATACCTGTACTTTATATTTCTGCTCCCTACATGGAGTACCTTACATTTGTCTATGTTAAATTTCATCTGCCAGGTGTCAGCCCAGTCACTAATTAAATTAAGATCCCGCTGTAGCTGCTGAGCCGCTAGTTCAGTATCTGCTACACCACCCACCTTGGTGTCATCTGCAAATTTCACCAGTTTACTGTATATATTGGTGTCTATATCATTTATGTAAATTAGGAACAAAAGTGGTCCTAAAATTGAACCCTGCGGTACCCCACTATGAACGCAGGCCCACTGTGACATCGAGCCTCTTATAACTACTCGCTGCTTCCTATCCGTTAACCAGTTATCAATCCAAGTCGCTACAGTTCCTAAAATACCTGTCGCTTTGAGTTTAAGTGAGAGCCTCTTGTGGGGAACAACATCAAAAGCCTTTTGGAAATCTAAATAGATGACATCATAGGCCTTCTTATCATCAACTTCCTGAGTAGCTTCCTCAAAAAACTCCAACAGATTTGTTAAACAGGATCTACCTCTCCTAAATCCATGCTGGCTATCCCTCAAAATGTTATTTGAGTCCAGGTAATCTACCATTTTCTCTTTGATTATAGCCTCCATAACTTTACCAGTTATACAAGTTAGACTGATTGGCCTATAGTTTGACAAATTACTTCTATCCCCTTTTTTGAAAATGGGCGTTATGTTGGCATGCTTCCAATCAGAAGGTACCACACCTTCAGATAAGGATTTTTGAAACAGTAATGTTAAGGGTCGGCAAATAATATCCCTCATCTCTTTTAACACTATAGGTAAGATGCCATCAGGGCCCTGTGATTTATTTATTTTGAGCTTAGCTAGGCTTTGCAAAACATCAGCTTCAGTTATATATATATTAGTTATAGACGATGTTGAATTAGTAATAAGAACTGGTAAGTTACTAGTGTCCTCGACAGTGAATACCCGTGCAAAACTATCATTGAACTCATTTACTATGTCAATGTCGTTTTCAATTATAAGACCCTTACTATCCTGCAGATTAGTAATTTCAGCTTTTAGAGCTCTTTTAGAGTTAAAATACTGGAAGAAACTTTTAACGTCATCCTTAGCCTCCAATGCGATCTTCCTTTCGACATTCCTTTTAGCTCGTCTAATGTCATTTTTTAATTCAGCCTGTAGATTTAGATACTCTTGCTTTATTATGTCATCATCAGTTATTTTCCATCTCTGGAACAAAGCCCTTTTCCTCCTTACTTTATACTTTATGTCCCTATTAAACCACCTAGGTTGCAATTTCCTAGATTTATTCTTGCTAGAAACAGGTATGAAGTCCTCTTGTACTTGCAATAATGTGCTTTTAAAAAATTCCCATGCCTCTTCAACAGTTTTGTTATTTAACTCCATCCAGTTCACGGTTTCTAGTTTTAATCTCATACAATTGAAGTTAGCCTTCCTAACATTATATATTTTTGATTTGGACTTTGCTCTTCGGGCACTAAACTTAACCTCAAATTTAACCATGTTATGATCGCTACTGTCAAGTGGTTCTAAAACATCTAATTTACCAATCCTGTCCTGGTTATTAGACAAAACAAGATCAAGAATGGCATCTCCCCTGGTAGGGGTGTTAACAAACTGAGTAAAAAAACAATCCTGTACTAATTCCACCATCTCAAGTTCATTTTCAGAAGAGCCAGCAACAATGTCCCACTGTATCCCCGGTAGATTAAAATCACCCATAACTACCACATCATTTTTATTGCTCATAATCCTAATATCACTGTATAACAATCTGCTTTCCTCAGCAGCTACATTGGGTGCTCTGTAACAAACACCGACAATTAGGCTATTTGAGTTTGTAGCATCTAATTTTACCCATATAGCTTCCGTACTTTTACTTATATCAGTAAGCTCCCTTGCCTGCAAGATTTCCTTTACATATACTGCAACACCACCTCCCTTCTTACCTATACGGTCTTTACGGAACAATGTGTAACCATCCATATTATATTCTTGTCCATCCTTATCACTCAACCACGTTTCAGTTATTGCTATAATATCATAAGAGTCCAATGAGATAAGAGCCTCTAAATCATGAATTTTATTCCTAATACTCCTGGCGTTTAAATACAGACAACAAAGGGTAGGCTTATTACAGTGCCTACTTATAATATGATTTTTTTGGGCTTTCCGTTTCCCCCCAGTTACATACTTAACTAACCTCCCTGCCCCCCCAGTCCCTAGTTTAAACATTCCTCAACTACTCTACAAATACGCCTTCCCAGTACACTGGTTCCCCTCCGGTTCAGATGCAACCCATCCGGCTTGAACAGGTCCCACCTGTTCCAGAAGGTCCTCCAGTGCCCCATAAACCTAAACCCCTCTTTCCTACACCATCCTTTTAGCCACGCATTTAATCTCCTTATCTCAGCTAACTTAGCCTCACTTGCGCGTGGCACGGGGAGTATTTCGGAAAATACTACCATGGACGTTCTGCTTCTAAGCTTATTGGCGACTTCTATAAATTTATCCTGCAGAACAGCCCTTCTACCCTTGCCTATGTCGTTGGTGCCAACATGCACCACGACAACTGGATCCACCCCAGCTGGGGCCAAAAGCTTGTCCACACGATCTGGAAGGTCTCCTACCTGGGCACCAGGCAGGCAAGACACCGTACGGGACCCTCTATCACGCGTGCACACATAACTGTCTACTCCCCTAATAATTGAATCCCCCACTACCACAACCTCCCTCTTTCTGGGGGGAGGGGGCTCCTCAGTGCCCAAGGGCCCACCTGCTTCCCCAGTCCCTTCCGGCTCTAAAGCTGGAAGCACCTGAAACCTGTTAGACACAGACACCTCAGGTGATGCCGCCTCTGTAACGTGTGTACGCCTTTTCCTGCGTCTACGACCTACGGTCACCCAGCTCTCTCGACCTCTCTGCTCTTCATTCTCCCTCCCCCCCGTTAGTGGCGTACACACCGTCTCCCTAAACGGCGTATCAACTAGCTCATCTAACTCACTGTTGCATTGGATGCGAGCCAGTTGCTCCTCAAGGTCGCGAACCTTGACCATGAGTGAGTCCACTAGCTTACATCGCTCGCAGATGAAGTCCGACTGGACACTAACGTCCAGAAGGGCAAACATCTTGCAAACGCAACACTGAGCTGGCCCCATAATTAACTAACTCACTATGACCCCGTACTCCCAGCCCAGTAAATTTATATAGTGTATTTAACTATAAAGATTAATTTGCGTAACAATAAATGCAGTAACGTGCGGAGTACACTAAAATAAGTTATTACTTGTGTTAAAACGGAACTTAATTATTATTTTATTAAAAATTTTAAACCTGATAAACTTACTACTACTTACCAGAAGAACTTCTGCCTGAACCAAGTATGAACTAAAAACAAGGCGAAATCGAAGTTGCTCTTGGGAGGTCGAAAAACCACAAAAACCCCCTCACAGCAGGCTACTGCCGGAGCGGGAAAAAAGTGGAAAATGTCCTCCCGGCCCCGACTGGCGACCGAGCAAAGCTCAGGAGCAACTGTCCTTTTCCGACGCTTGGTAGCGATACCGACGTTAGATGTTGTTAGTTATAATCGCCCCGCGGGTGTTCGTTACGGAGTTTAAACGCGGACAGAAAAACGCCGCGCACGCGACACCCGCAGCTCTCCGTCGGTAATAATCGCGCTGTTGATTAACAGACAGGACAGACAAGCACTCACGCTGACCGAAATAAGAACAATAAATAGAAATAAACAGCCACCCACGTAAACAGGTAAAGCACACAAACACTCAAAACACTCCAAAAAAAAACAATCCCAAACAATCGCTGCAGCTCAACACCACTCTCTCGCAGCAATCCCAGCAATCCTCGCAGCAATCCCAGCAATCCCTGCGCCTCTATCGAGGTAAAGGTACTCTGGGCAGGGAGGGGGGTCCAGAATATTTTCAGGTGCGGACAAAAGGGGGGAGACAAGCTGTCAATAAGTCAGACGTGTTCCCAGTGCGGGTTGGGCTCCGCCAGGGCTGCCCTTTGTCATCGGTCCTGTTTATATTATTTATGGACAGGATTTCTAGGCGCAGCCAAGGTGTTAAGGATGTCCAGTTTGGTGGCCTCAGGATTGCCTCGCTGCTTTTTGCAGACGATGTCGTCCTGTTGGCTTCATCTGCGGGGATCTCCAGCATACACTGGGGCGGTTCGCAGCCGAGTGCGAAGCGGCAGGTGTCACACCCCGATCGTGCTGATCCTTCTGTGCCACGCCCCCCTTGTTAACCTCATGTCGATTCCCAGTGTTTCACGGCTGTTTTCAATTGTCTGTATTAGTTCGATGTATTTAAGTCCACGTCAGAGTTTGTTTCCCTAGTTCTGTCATTGTAGTGTTGTGCTGTAATGTTTGCTGGGGATCAGAGGTGATGAGCTGGGTGGGGATCGGTGTCATTGGCTTTGGATAAACTGAGGCGTCAGTGCTGTCACTCTAGCTCTACACTAGAGTGCTGATGTTCAGGGAGTCCCCATGCCTGTGTTCCCGCCTGTCTCTCCCTCTTTCTCATGCTGCTATACCCAGATCTGCCGGAGCCTAGATGAATATTGCACTCGATCAGTTTGCTTGCACTGCCTCTGGTTTCCTCAACTGTGACTAATACACAATTTTTTCTTACTTCCTCCCTCACCCCTTCTGGGGTGTGCTCCCTGGAGCACAATGTCGTTGAAGGATTTATGCCTCTGCTGCCTACAAGACAATTACCTCCACCACCGGCAACTACTCTCCAACCTGCCTGCCCTTGGCTCAACACAATGCCTCGCCATCCTTCCCTGCGGCTGTGCCTCTATTAATCCTGCCATCGTTCATCAAGCACCACGTGCCTGCACCGGTCGGCCGCTGCATTGAGACATATATTTCAACCCCTGTATTAGCTTAGTCATTTCATCTTGTTTGTTTGACTCATCTGCCGGCCCCTGGAGGATGGGCTCCCCCTTTGGGTCTGGTTCCTCCCAAGGTTTCTTCCTCTTAGGGAGTTTTTCCTTGCCACCGTTGCCTTTGGCTTACTCAATGGGGGGTCCTTACGAGGCAGAAATGTAAAGCGCATTGAGACAATGTAATGTTGTGATAATGCGCTATATAAATAAAATTGAATTGAATAATGTTATGTTTGGTTGTACCGTCTTGTAGCTCCGTTTTGTTGTTTTCTCCCTATGCCCTTACGTTTTCCCATTAAACCCTTTTATTTAACCCCGTTCCTGATTTCGTCCGCCTGTTTCCCTGGTCCGTGTTCTCCGTGTCATGACAGAATGACAGAACTCACTAAAATGACTTCGACCGTGACCGAGGAGCAGTACCTCGGTTTTGTCAACGAAACCCTGCATTGGCTTGAGCGATCAGAGGTAAGGGAGGACCCTGTGCTGCAAGCCCTTGCTATTCGGGCTAGGGATACCCTCGAAGAGCTGTCCCTACCCGAGGACGCGCACCTCGCAGACGCGGTGCGTGAGGACCTGCGGCAGCTGAGACATGGGGTAGCAGAGGCCAACATGAAGCAAGTAGCGATGGATTGCGGCATGCCTTTTGGTCCCTTGTCCCCACTTCCTGAGGTGTCCCAGGCTCCGCAACCGGCTACAGCAAGCAGGAAGAAAAGACGGAGGAGCCGAAAAAAGGAAGACGCAACGGAGGTCTTCCTGGGGGCTGTGTCGCTCTCCACCTCCTGCCCTGCTGCGTGTCGGGAGGACCCGCTCCCGATTCTGAACCTGGCGGTGTTCGCTCCGGAGATAACCATGGCCACCACCTCACAGCAGCCGCTCGCCGCTTCGCTGCCCTCATTAGCAGTGCACCCCTTCTCCAGGACTCGCCTGGCCCTTAAAGGGGCCAGGTCCGTTTGGGACGCTATACCGTGGGTTCCGTGGTTTCGGAGGCGGGCGACGCCTCCCATGGTTCCTGTGCCCGCAGCTGCTTCCCCAGTGACTCCTGTACCTGTAACTCCGCCTGCCGAGGTGCCCCCTGCTGGCCACACGCTCGCGGACCTGCCTGCTTTGGACGTGCCTGCGGCACCGCCTGCTGCTACCGCCGCACTGCCCGCGGCACCGCCTGCTGCTGCAGCTGCGCCCCCAGTGACTCCCGTGCCTGCAGCTCCGCTCTCTGTGGTGTCTCCTGCGGCACCCTCAGAAGCGCCTGTGTCCCCTGCTGCAGCTGGTGTCGCCGTCACGCCCGAGGTGCCAGCCATGGCGCCCCCTGCTGGCCGCACGTCCGAGGTCCACGTGCCATCCCCTGCTCCTGCGCCGGCCATCCAGACTCCAGTGCTCCCCGTGACTCCAGTGCTCCCCGTGACTCCAGTGCCTGAATTCCCAGCCCAGTCCCCTGCTGCGGCTACGGCGCCCGTAGCCCCTGCTTTGCCCCCTGAGGCCCCTGCTGCTGTGCCGCCCGAGATCGCGGTCTGCCAGGCCGACGCTCCTTCCTCCGTGGTGGAGACTGAGGAGGAGCTGGAGTGGGATCCCTCAGGGATCTCCCTGACCTCCTTCGGGACTCTTTCCCCCGTGTTTTCCCCAGTGACTTCCCCCTTACCCTCCCTGGTGACCCCTCCACCCTTGCCCCAGAACAGCAAGTTCCGGCCGGGTCCCCGCCTTTCCTTCTCCCGAAAAGGGAGGGGACACCGGCGCCGTGGTCGGGTTCCGCCCGCCCTGCCCCCTGGCTCGCCTTTGGTCCCCCTGGTTGTGGCTCGGCGGTCGCCTGCGGGTCCTCCTGCTCCCGCTCGACTGTCGCCTGTGGCCCCCCTGGCTTCAGCTCGGGGGTCGCCTCCAGTTCCGCCTCTGGTGCTTCGTCGGTCGCCTGCGGGTCCCCCATCTCCGTGTCGGTCGCCTCCGGGCCCCCCTGCCTTCGCTGGCGTTCCCTCCTGCTCCCTCCATGTCCCCTCCGTCTCTCCCTCGTCCCGTTCCCTCGGTCCCTGTGTGGTTCCCTCCTGCTCCCTTCTCCCCTTTGCCTGGGTCCCCTTCTTCTCCCTCCTTGCCCCGTCCGTCCGTCCCTCTGCCCTCCTCCTCGCCGCCTGCGGCATTTCCTCCAGCTCCCCCCTCACGCTTGCCTAGGGTGCCTTCGGCTTCGACCTCGCGGTCACCTGCTGCCCCTGCGGCTTCCGCCCCTCGCTTGCCTGGGTTCCCTGCGGCTCCCCGTTTCCCCCTGCCCTTCTCCTCTGTGCCCCCTGCCTTTGTGCCTCCTGTGTTTGTCCCCAGTCCCTCTGTACCTTTCGGTCCTTTTGTGTCCCCTGTGTCTGCTCCTTGTCCTCCTGTTTCTTCTTCGTTTGCCCCTGGCCCCTTTGTTCCCCCCGTTGGTGGTTCCCCTGTGTCTCCCGTGTTGTTGCCCCTGTGCTTTTGGCTTTTCCTGTGGTTTGTCGTTTGTTGTCTGAGTTCCTGTCTTTGTGTCTGTTCTGTGTGTCTGTCTTGTGCCCTGTGTCTGGTTGATTTTTTTGCTTTTGTTTTCCGGGTCCTGTGTCCCCGGTCCCGTCTGTCCGCTTCCCTGGGGCGCGCCCGGTGTGCGCGCCTTTGGGGGGGGTTCTGTCACACCCCGATCGTGCTGATCCTTCTGTGCCATGCCCCCCTCGTTAACCTCATGTCGATTCCCTGTTTTCACGGCTGTTTTCAATTGTCTGTATTAGTTCGATGTATTTAAGTCCACGTCAGAGTTTGTTTCCCTAGTTCTGTCATTGTAGTGTCGTGCTGTAATGTTATGCTTGGTTGTACCGTCTTGTAGCTCCGTTTTGTTTGTTTTCTCCCTATGCCCTTACGTTTTCCCATTAAACCCTTTTATTTAACCCCGTTCCTGATTTCGTCCGCCTGTTTCCCAGGTCCGTGTTCTCCGTGTCATGACAGCAGGGATGAGGATTAGCACCTCCAAGTCTGAGACCATGGTTCTCAGCCGGAAACGGGTGGTTTGCCTTCTTCGGGTCGGGGAAGACGTACTGCCTCAAGTGGAGGAGTTTAAGTATCTCGGGGTCTTGTTCACGAGTGAGGGTAGGCGAGATCGGGAGCTGGACAGATGAATCGGAGTGGCATCTACAGTTTTGCAGGCGCTTAACCGGTCCGTCGTGGCTAAGAAAGAACTGAGCCAAAAAGTAAAGCTCTCGATCTATTGGTCCATCTTCGTCCCTACCCTCACCTATGGTCATGAGCTATGGGTAATGACCGAAAGAATGAGATCGCGAATACAGGCGGGCGAAATGAGGTTTCTCCGCAGGGTGTCTGGGCTCTCCCTTAGGGATAGGGTGAGAAGTTCGGATATCCGGGAGGGCCCCAGAGTAGAACCGCTGCTTCTTCACATCGAAAGGAGCCAGTTGAGGTGGTTTGGACATCTGGTGCGGATGCCTCCTGGGCGGCTACCCGGAGAGGTTTTCCGTGCATGTCCTATAGGGAGGAGGCCCTGGGGCAGACCCAGGGCTCGCTGGAGGGATTATATCTCTCGGCTAGCCTGGGGACGCCTCGGTGTCCTCCCCGAGGAGCTGGTAGAGGTAGCTGGGGAGAGGGAGGTCTGGGTGTGCCCCGGGGCCTCCTCCCTATAGGACATGCACGGAAAACCTCTCCTGAAGCTGCTGCCCCCACGACCCGAACCTCGGACAAGCGGCAGATGATAGATGGATGGATGGTGGGTATAAAAAGCTGGTATTGTCAGTAAGACATTCCAAGTTCATCATTCAAACAGCCATGAAAACACGACGTCACTTAACGGACAAGCAGCGCCACCTGGCCATGGCGCGCCTTCGGGTCGGTGGCAGGCAGTCAGATGTTGCTCGTGAACTTGGTGTGTCTCAAAGTGTCATCAGCAGACTTGCATCAAGACACAGAACTACTGGCAGAGTTCAGGACAGACCCAGGAGTGGAGCCCCACGAGTGACAGACCGCAACGATGACCAGTACCTAAGGACCTATGCACTCAGACATCGTCATGCAACTGCCACACAGCTGCAGGCCAGTTTACGAGATGCACGGTGTACTAGGGTTTCCAGACAAACCATCCGACTCCACCGCTTTGGCTTGAATGCCAGACGACCGTTGCAGGTGACTCGACTGACACCAAGACACTGCCGAGAACGTTTGCAGTGGGCACAAGACCATGTAACCTGGACAATGCAGCAGTGGTCTACTGTCCTGTTCACTGATGAGTGTCGGGTCACCTTGCGTTGCTGGAGAAGGCGAGGTGAGCGATACACTGAGGTCAACATGGTCCCCTGGGTTTGCTTTGGTGGAGGAGGTGCAACAGTCTGGGCAGGCATCACCAGTCAGCGCAAAACAGATTTGGTTATTGTATATGGCTCAGTCACTGCACGTTCTTACCTCAGAGACATCATAGAACCCATCATCATCCCCCAATTCTGCCAGCACACCCCCAACTTTCTGTTCATGGATGATAATACTCCACATCGTGGCAGAATTGTCACAGCTTGACTTCAGGAAGTTGGAGTGCCTCATATGGTATGGCCATCAATGTCCCCTGACCTGAACCCCATAGAGCACGTCTGGGACCAGTTGAAGCAGAGACTAGATGATCGTACCCCACCCCCACGTGACCTGGCAGAACTGCATGTAGCACTTGTGGAAAAGTGGAACGCATTGCCTCAGGACAACATCATGAGGCTAGTGAGGAGTATGAGACGTTGCTGTCAAGCTGTCATTGCGGCAAATGGTGGAAACACCCGCTACTGACATTGTCAGTTTTTATTATTTGGGGCTGTCCCTGTTATTGTCTAAATTTTTGGGGTAATAAATATTAAGCTAATGACAATGATGTTTCTTCTCATACATTATTAGTAATACCAAAGGGAACTTTTACATATTTCATTAACATTCAGAGCAAATTGGAAAAGCACTCATGTACATTACAATATCCCTAACTTATTGTGAGTAGTGTATATATATGAGCTGGCCCACAGCATATGACACAGTACTGCACAGAATATGGCATAAAGCATTACCTTCTCCGGCTGTCTTCCATATGTCAACCGCGGGTTATTCCTCCTTTTATATAAAGCCTGTAAAATAAAGGTAGCCAGGTTAAAATAGACAGGATTTATCTGTCCCATATGAATAAGCCTCAAACAAACAGCCCATGCTCCTCATTTCTTGGCCTGAACTTTACATTTTCTCCTGCCCCTTCCTCTTTCAGCATGGAGGTGAGTCAACACCCCTATTCTTTTTCAACATGCCAACAGAGAAAGCTGGCCCATCACCAGGGCCATGGATTCACCACCACTAAGAAACCAATGGGAAAATGACCGCTGGCCTGTGATAAGATGCTTCTCTTACCGTCCATTAGCCAGTGATGTTCACAGGAGACACATTAATGCCTCACACAGCATCACTAAATAAAGCATTAGCACTTCATTCTCGTCACCTGATTTGGAATTTATGTGTATAACACGTTAATGCATGCAATCAATTTTTAAATAATATTGCGCTATTATTTTTAATTATGTTAACACACACTTGCAGACTCTGCCCGTAGAGCCCTGTTTGGGGTCAGGACATTTATTGAGTTTATTGTACCACATTGCTCCATCTGCTCCCATCATGTTTTTTAGCCTGTTGAAGTTACCATAGTTTCTGACTGGAATCCCCAATTGGGACAACGCATGTGCAGGAACACCAATGTTGATTTGCGAGGCTATATAAAAAAAATCTAAAAGCAAAGAGCAACAGACAAATACTTTAATGACAAAATGAATTCCTTTGCTTTTTATTGCTCATTACATGACACATTACAAATCTTTTAAATATTGAATTTCACTACCATGTGGAATATTGAGCATGAAAATTTCAGATTAGAATCTTCAAATTCTTGAAACCGCATCCAGATTTCTTAGAATCTTATATACCTGGATCATGTCCCCCCTTAGTCTCCTTTGCTCGAGGCTAAACAGATTCAGCTCAGCTAACCTCTCCTCATAAGACATTCCTTTAAGACCAGGAATCATTCTCACAGCCCTATGTTGCAGCAATGTCCTTCTTAAGGTATGGTGACCAAACCTGCACACAATTTTCTAGGTGGGGTCTTACCAAGGAATTATATAATTGTAGCATCACTTCCCTTGACTTAAACTCCACACACCTAAAGATGTAACCCAACATTCTATTGGCCTTATTATTGCTTCCCCACACTGGCGAGAGTGGGACATGGAAGCATCAACATACACACCGAGATCTTTCTCGTAATCAGCTACCTTTATTTCAGTGGAACCCATTAAACATCTGTACTTTATATTTCTGCTCCCTGCATGGATTACCTTACATTTATCTGCATTAAATTTCATCTGCCAGGTATCATCTGCCCAGTCGCTAATTAAATCCAGATCCCGTTGTAGCCTCTCTGCTGCTAGATCAATATCTGCTACACCACCCACCTTGGTGTCATCTGCAAATTTAACCAGTTTACTATATGTATTGGTGTCAATATCATTAATGTAAATTAGGAACAATAGTGGTTCTAAAATTGAACCCTGCGGTACCCCACTATGAACGCAGGCCCACTGTGACATTGTGCAGCAACTACTCGCTGCTTCCTGTCAGTTAACCAGTTTTCGATCCAAGCTGCTACAATTCCTAAAATCCCTGCAGCTTTGAGCTTAAGCAAGAGCCGTTAGTGGGGGACAACATCAAACGTCTTTTGGAAATCTAAGTAGATCAAGTAGGCCTTTTTGTGGTCAATTTCTCTTGTAGCTTCCACAAAGAACTCAAGTAAATTCATTAAACAGGATCTACCTATCCGAAATCCATGTTGGCTATCCCTCAGAATGTCATTTGCATCCAGGTAATCTACCATTTTCACTTGCATTATAGCTTCCATTATTTTTCCAGTAATGCTAGTTAACCCTCTGGGGTCTAGGGGTAGGAAAGACACTTTCACTGACTGGGACATGATCACACATTTCTTCAAATATCGTAAACTTAATTCATGCCAAATTATTTCTTATATATATTTGTTTTTCCATTACATTTTAATGTACAGTGGTACCTCGGTTCTCGAACTTAATCCGTTCCGGACTCCGGATCGAATCCTAAAAAGTTCGAGTTCTGATCGAATTTTTCCCATAAGAAATAATGGAAAACCAATTAATTGGTTCCCAGCCCCACAAAATTACACCTAAATATGTTTTTTTTTTTTAAGCATTTAAACACAAAATGAGCAGGACAAAACAAGAAGAGCATTTTTTTCTTAATGGCTTCCAAAACGATAAAGATCTTATCCCAATATTACCACTGTCCTGCCCCGATCGTCCGCTCCTTCCGTGTGTCATGCCCCCTCGTTAACTTTGTGTAGGATCCCCATGTGATCAGCTGTTTCTGGTTGTTGTCATTAGTCCTCTGTATTAAGTCCGCATTTCAGTTTGTTTCCCCAGTCCGGTCATTGGGTACGTTCGACTTGCTTACAGCGCTGGCTTAAAGCAACGCATTCTGATCCTGACCCAATGCATTATGGTTAGATGCATTGCGACCTCACACCCGGCTGCACAAACTGGAACCGCCTCCGTGACGACACACCTTTGCCCTTTTTAGCTGAAGAGTTTAGTTACACGCATGACGTTTGTATCCCAGGCAGTTCCGATGCGTAATCTGCTATTTCTCCTGAATATCACATAAAGCAGTGAGAACTGGTTTTCAGTTAATTTACCTGGTAAAATAAAGTTTAAATAAATGGCATAAATGCTCTAATAGTACACGTAAGTTAGTGGTTTATTTATTGTTAGTTACTGTAATGTTGCGCTGCTTTATTTGGTTAATCGTCCAGTCTGTGAAGAAGGCATTCAAGTAAGAATTGCATTGTAGTATGACTAATTTCCTGGCGACCTGCAGCAGCTTTGTCCTGTGAGGAAGAGGAGCTGGAGTGGGACCCCTCGGGGACCTCCCTTTGGACTCCCGCTCCCTTGCCCTGCCAGGAACAACGGCCTGTAGGACCCCGCCTGTCAGTGTCCCATAAAGGACGGGGCCACAGGCGTCGGGCCTGGTTCCCGCCCGCCCTGCCCCCTGGCTCGCCCGCCTTGGCTGGGGCTCCGGGGTCGCCTGCTGCGCCTCAGGGTCGGCGGTTGCCTTCGGTCCCCCCTCGGTGCCGGTCCTCGGCATCGCCTCCGGCTCCATGTCAGTCGCCTCCGGGCCCCCCTGCTTCGGCGGGGCGTCGGACGGCGCCTTCGCCGGCTCCGGCTGCACCGTCGCCTGCCGCGGCTTCCCCCTCCTGCCTGCCTTCACCGCTGTTGCCTCCTGCTCCCTCTGTGTCCCCTCCGTCTCTCCCTCGTCCTGTTCCCTTGGCCCCTGTGTGGTTCCCTCCTGCTCCTTTGTCCCTCTTGCCTACGGCCCCTTCGGCCGCCTCCCGTCGCCCGCCTGGGCTCCCTCGGGCTCCCTTTTGTCCCCCGTCCCTGCCGGTTTGGTCTCCCCTGTCTGCTCTTCGTCCCGCCTGTGTCTGTTCCTCGTCCCTCTGTTCCTCCTCCGTTCACTCCTGGCCCCTTCGTGTCGCCTGTGGGTGTTTTCCCTGTGTCTCCCTTCCTGGTTTGTCTGTCACCGTTTCCCGTTCTTTGTCGGGTCCTGTCTTTCTTTTCGTCCTTGTTCCTGTTCTGTGTCTCTGTCTTGTTTCCTGTTCCTCGTTAATGTTCTGGTTTTGTTTTTCAGCTCCTGCCTCTCGTCTCGTCCGTCGCCTCCCCTCGGGCACGCCCGGTGTGCGCGCCCCCCCCCCCCCCCCGGTTATGTCACGTTCAGCTCTGAACGATCCTCGTGGGTGCCACGCCCTCTCATTACCTCATGTCGACTGCTGATTGTTTCCACCTATGTCTAGTTAATTCCAACCTGTCCTGTGTATATTAGTCTGCGTCTCCCACTATCCCCGAGATCCATCATTGTACTGTCATGCTGTGTGCTTGTTCGTCGATTGTCTTTCCGGAATAAACCCCCTTTTGCGTATTCCTGGCTCACTCTCCTGCTTCCCCGCTCGCCTGCTTGCCGGACCGTGACAGGTACCACTGTATATTGTAAATTTGTCAGATTTTTGTTAAGTTTGCAATTTGACATCAAAGTATACACCTTGCAAAATGCAGTTTTGAACACTTGCAGTACATTATAAAAGTACATAGTAAGCAATGCTGGCAGTTTGTTTTGATCCCAGATATCTGATCACCAAAGTCTTGGCTACGTGAAGATGACTAAATGGTGTAGTTGCAACATTCAGTTGGATAAATAAATAAAAGCTAACTCATGTCACTATTTCTGACTCCTTTCATTGAATATGTAGCAACTTTCATGTGTATGAATGAGCCATTGACACCTGGCCACATCCTCCCCTCATTTTATGGCGCTGATGGGGATCTGCGGATCGCGTTTCACCGCTGCATTGTTCATCAATTTACCATGCGAATGCGATTTGAATACGCGGTAATGCAGCTATTCAATGTGAATAGCGATCTTCGGGTGACAGAGCTACTACACGAACCCTGATGCAGGTAAAACAAAGTATGGTGACATAGTTGATTTTTTGCCAATTTAACCTAATTTTAAAAACTTTAATACTTCCGACAATGGACATTTTGTAAAGAAGACAGATTACGGATTTAGTCAGCATTTTTTTCATGATTCAACAAAAAAATTTCAGCGAGATATAAACTGAAATAGATGCGAATAATATGCTGCATCGACGACGACACACTCTACCCCAGAGGGTTAAACTGATTGGCATATAGTTATATTAGCATGCTTCCAATCAGAAGGTACCACACCCACAGATAATGATTTCTGGAATATTAAAGTTAAAGGTTGGCTAATAATATCCCTCATCTCTTTTAAAACTATAGGTAAGATGCCATCAGGGCTCTGCGATTTATTTATTTTGAGCTCAGCTAGGCTTAGTACCACATCAGCCTCAGTTATACATACACTCACCTAAAGGATTATTAGGAACACCTGTTCAATTTCTCATTAATGCAATTATCTAATCAACCAATCACATGGCAGTTGCTTCGATGCATTTAGGGGTGTGGTCCTGGTCAAGACAATCTCCTGAACTCCAAACTGAATGTCAGAATGGGAAAGAAAGGTGATTTAAGCAATTTTGAGCGTGGCATGGTTGTTGGTGCCAGACGGGCCAGTCTGAGTATTTCACAATCTGCTCAGTTACTGGGATTTTCACGCACAACCATTTCTAGGGTTTACAAAGAATGGTGTGCAAAGGGAAAAACATCCAGTATGCGGCAGTCCTGTGGGCGAAAATGCCTTGTTGATGCTAGAGGTCAGAGGAGAATGGGCCGACTGATTCAAGCTGATAGAAGAGCAACTTTGACTGAAATAACCACTCGTTACAACCGAGGTATGCAGCAAAGCATTTGTGAAGCCACAACATGCACAACCTTGAGGCGGATTCGCTACAACAGCAGAAGACCCCACCGGGTACCACTCATCTCCACTACAAATAGGAAAAAGAGGCTACAATTTGCACGAGCTCACCAAAATTGGACAGTTGAAGACTGGAAAAATGTTGCCTGGTCTGATGAGTCTCGATTTCTGTTGAGACATTCAAATGGTAGAGTCAGAATTTGGCGTAAACAGAATGAGAACATGGATCCATCATGCCTTGTTACCACTGTGCAGGCTGGTGGTGGTGGTGTAATGGTGTAGGGGATGTTTTCTTGGCACACTTTAGGCCCCTTAGTGCCAAATGGGCATTGTTTAAATGCCACGGCCTACCTGAGCATTGTTTCTGACCATGTCCATCCCTTTATGACCACCATGTACCCATCCTCTGATGGCTACTTCCAGCAGGATAATGCACCATGTCACAAAGCTCGAATCATTTCAAATTGGTTTCTTGAACATGACAATGAGTTCACTGTACTAAAATGGCCCCCACAGTCACCAGATCTCAACCCAATAGAGCATCTTTGGGATGTGGTGGAACGGGAGCTTCGTGCCCTGGATGTGCATCCTACAAATCTCCATCAACTGCAAGATGCTATCCTATCAATATGGGCCAACATTTCTAAAGAATGCTTTCAGCACCTTGTTGAATCAATGCCACGTAGAATTAAGGCAGTTCTGAAGGCGAAAGGGGGTCAAACACCATATTAGTATGGTGTTCCTAATAATCCTTTAGGTGAGTGTATATTGGTCAAAGACAACGCTGTATTCGCACTAAATGGTGGTAAGTTACTCATCTTCTCTACTGTGAACACCTGTGTAAAACAATCATTAAACTCATTTACTATATCAATTTCATGTTGTGTCGTGTCGTGTCGTCGTGGGGTTTCCTCCGGGCACTCCAGTTCCCCCCCCACAGTCCAAAGACATGCTGAGGCTAATTGGAGTTGCCCATAGGTGTGCTTGTGTGAGTGAATGGTGTGTGAGTGTGCCCTGTGATGGGCTGGCCCCCTGTCCAGGGTTGTTCCCTGCCTCGTGCCCATTGCTTCCGGGATAGGCTCCGGACCCCCTTCAACCCAATAGGATAAGCGGGTTGGTAGATGGATGGATGGATTTCATTTTCAATTATAAGGCCCTTACTATCCTGCAAATTAGTGATTTCAGCTTTTAGAGCTCTTCTGGAGTTAAAATATTGGAAGAAACTTTTATAATAATATATAATGATAAATAAATTCATTTTTGTATAGCGCGTTATTGCAACATTACATTGTCTCAAAGCGCTTTACAGCATCCCCACCCAAAGCCCCCAGTGAGTACGCCATAGGCAACAGTGGCAAGGAAAAACTCCCTAGAAGGAAGAAACCTTGGGAGGGACCAGACTCAAAGGGGGAGCCCATCCTCCTGGGGCCGGCAGGGAGAGCCAAATAGTAGAGATGGCTAAGTGCTGAGTCATACTGTCCAAATCATAAAATTTGAGATACAACCGGGGAGCAGTGGGGAGATGACAATCCGGTGCCGAAGCTCCTTCCAAACGGCAGGCAACCAGAAGTAAGGTCATACATGGAAGATGACACAGGCAGAACGGCGAACTGGATGCAAGGACGTCATGGGTGTAGTGGCGACGTCACATGTAGCAGGGTGTGCTGGACATCTTGATTGATTGATTGAGGTCTCCAGGCACTCCCCAGGAGGAGTAGGGGAAATAAAATGCGCAATTAGTCAAAGTAGAAGAGACTATAGGCAGTGCTAACAGTTAGGTGAGTGCAATATGAAGTGCAATGTGCAAGCTCCAGCTGATATGGCTATGGCAGCATAAGTAGGAGGGAGAGGCAAGTGGGAATGCAGGCATGGGGAATCTCTGAAATGTCAGCACTCCAATTCCACAAGCGATTGTGAAGCTAGTGTAGTACCCCTGGCAATTGCATTGTATTTATTTTAATAAAATGGTTATATGTAATGGCAGAGTTAGTAAATTTATGAAGTTTAGTTTTAATGCTTAACAGTGGTTTTGATTTTATATACGTTCAGCATGGAGACAATAAGGCTGTTTAAAATTAGTTCAGGGAAGAAATAAATAAATAAATATATATATATATATATATATATATATATATATAACAACGTGTGATTGGTTAGGGGTTAGCCTGTCAAAACGCTTGGAATTGGGAGGGGGCGGGGCTGAAAAAAAAGGAGAAGGAGTGGGGAGCGCGGGAAGGAAGGAAGGCTCTCTGTATTTTAAGTTATTAGCTAGATGAGTTTAAAATTTACAGTTAAGTAAAAAGGTTGTGCGGTCGTCTGTTTTTTTTCTTTTTGTTTCCATTTTCTGGGACTGTAATGGCAGCTCAGTAAGCGTTCGGCTGAGCGCCGAAGACTTGTTTCAGCAGCTAACTACACGTTGCCGAGTTTGCTCGGGACACAGTGCGCGGGGAAACCGGAGGGTGTACAGGGTGAGGGTAAAATGCGGACCGTTTACAAACAATGGATTCCGTGTTTATAAACAGGCGTGTCGCAAAAGACGCACGACGCGTAGACAGATCACGTGGCAAGAGTGTCCAGCTGCAGACGCCTGTAGAGTGGAGCTCCACCGGAAATACGTCACCTCCACAGGAAATACGTGATTTTAAGGGGCGTAAAGTGGAGCTCCACAGGAAACACGTGACCAAACTGTGTGTTACAGCGGAATTTCAGTTGTAAAATTCTCAAAAAGTATGTTTTTGTTCATTTATACGCTAGAGAAATTATATATATATATATATATATATATATATATATATATATATATATATATATATCTGGTCTGATCTAGTTTGTGGAATATATATATTGGTCATAAGATGAGCAGTTATAAACATGCCATACATACGCAATTGCTATTATGTTACTTTCCATACACATTACTAATGAGGAGGAGGCAAGATGGCGGAATGAGCACACGCGTAATGCAGGCTACAGTATGAAAAGTTTTGTTTTTTGTCCTTAAAAGTAAATCCTTTGACATGCAGTTTGCACCCTGAAATATTGATTTGAAAGACATTCACGAAGTGAGTTGGAACTATAATTACATTGTTTTTACTGTGCTTGCCAAAGTACCGAAGTTACCTGAGCTAGCCTGCAAGTTGCAACAATGGCAGACCATGAGTACAGCTTGAGTGGTCCGGTGGGCAATGAAGATTTTGGAGAGGAATTTGGGGTTGACGAGCTGATTTCGAAAGAAAAGATGATTAACCTGGATCACACTCCTGTGAAAGCACCCAACCCAAAAAAGAAGAAAAAGGATAAGTCAGTCGATGAAACAATGGACTCTATTTTGGAAGCGATGTCTGATCTTATGGGAAAAATGGATCGACAGACAGAAAAGTTGGATGCCCAAACCGATCTCCTGCGAAAATTTGAGACGAAGATTGAAAGTAACACTGAAAGCATCAAAGCCAATAAGCAGGAAATTACTGAGCTGCAAACAAAAGTAGATAAGCTTAAAACTGAAAACAAGCGCCTAAACGAAGCAATACTTGAACAAGCCAGATTTAAACGACGTTGGAATCTGAGATTGAACGGTTTGGTTGAAAAAGCGGGAGAAGACACCAGAGACACTGTCATTGGGATTCTAACCAGAGTGGTTCCCATTTCAGTGGAAAAGCTTCGTGAGGATGTGGACATGGTGCATCGCCTGGGCATAAAAGGTACTGTAGCAACCTCCAATAATCGTCCGCGGTCCATAATCATACAGTTTGCTAGGAGAACGCTCAAAGATGACGTCTGGAAAAGATCTAGAGATGCCCTTGTCTGCAAGGAGCTGCACATCCACTTCAAGAAAGATTACATCAAAGAAGACAGAGAGGCACGTGCCAAACTGTACCCATTGGTCCAAGAAGCTAGGAAGAAAAACTTGAGAGCATACCTGTTGGAAGGATATGCTATGATTGATGGTCGACGTGTGGACCCTCCAACTTGAACAGGCACAGATAACTAAAGAACTGCACTGTAATACAAAAATGTTTAAAAGGACACAAATTGTCTCATTCCTGCGCATCAGAAGGTTCTTGCGCTTTACCTAAGTTTACTAGGTATGTTATCTTTCCTTTCTTTAAATGCTAGGGGGCTTAAAAACAATGTTAAGCGAAAAGCAATTTTTTTATTTTGTAAGGAGCAAAAAACAAATTGTGTTTTTTTACAAGAAACTCACTCCACTGTGGAAGATGTTAATTTTTGGAAAATGCAATGGGGTGACTCTATTTTTGTTAGTCATGGTACTTCACATTCTGCTGGTGTGATGATTTTGCTGAATAGATTTCCGGGAAATATTATTAATTACATGGGTGACACAAATGGCCATTGGTTGGTAGTGATTGCCGAAATTAATGATGAAAAATATATTTTGATTTGTGTTTATGGCTACAATGAAAGAGTTAGAAATAAAGCACTGATTGGTGACTTATGCGAGCAGATAAATGACTGTAGGAATACTTACTTAACTGATAAAATAATAGTTGGTGGTGACTTTAATTTAGCGCCAGATCTATGGTTGGATAGAAACCCTCCTAAAGCTCAATGCCATAAATATGATGATCTTCTTCTCACATTGATGAATAACGCAAACTTAATTGATTACTGGAGAGTTAAAAACCCACAAACATCTTGTTTTTCTTGGTTTAGTGCATCTGGAAATGGGCATAGCTCAAGAATAGACCTTTGGCTGATCTCTATGGCCTTGATCAATTTTATTAAGGATTGTATTATTTCTGCTTCTCCATTAACTGATCATTGTGTTATTACAATTTCTCTTCAAATTACAAAAACTGATCCTAGACTGACTCAAATTTGGAAATTCAATAATACTCTATTAGATAATTCTTTTTTTTTGTAAAAAAGTTAAACAGTTGATAATTGAAACTGATGCCTTGGACATGTTGTCAGCTAGTAAGTGGGACTGGTTAAAGTTTAAAATCAAAGAATTAGCTATCCAAACTAGTAAATATTTGGCAAGACTAAAAAAGCAAATACAACTGGAAATTATAAATCAAATTAATAATCTGTCAGGAAAAAAACAACTGTCAGACAGTGAAACTACTGAGCTAAATAAACTACAATCTGATTTGGACTCTCTGTACTTGGATAAAGCGAAAGGAGCATTTGTTCGATCCCGTGCTCGATGGCTGGAAGAGGGAGAAAAAAATACTTCTTATTTTTTCAATCTGGAAAAACATAGACAAGTCAAAAAGAAAATTACTAAAATGAATATAAATGATTATGTCACTGAAGACCTTAACTTGATTAACGAAGAAATTCATAGTTTTTATTCCAAGCTATACAGTATAAGTCAAATTACTCTGAAACTGACTGTCAAATGTTCCTGAATGCTTTAAAAGATCTTAAAAAAATTGATTTAGACTTCAAACAGTTCTTGGACCAACCATTAAGCATTGACGAAATGGATAAAGCTATTAAAAAAATGTCCTTGGGTAAATCTCCTGGTATGGATGGATTAACTGTCGAATTCTATAGGCATTTTTGGCAAGATCTCAGGAGTCTGTTGTATAAGGTTTTTTTGGAATGCATTTCTGCTGGGACTCTTTCTAATTCTATGAAGTTGGGGATCATCACTTTAATTCCAAAGCCAAAGAAAGATGCTCTGCATTTGGACAATTGGAGACCGATCACCTTATTATGCAATGATTATAAGATCCTAGCACACATTTTTGCTGAACGTTTGAACAGAGGACTGGAGAGCATAATTGATGAAAGCCAGTCTGCTTTTATTAAAGGGAGAAATATTCATAATCATATAAGGCTAATTTTTGATCTGTTGGATTATAACAATTTGATTGATGAAGATAATCTTATACTATTTTTAGATTTTTATAAGGCTTTTGATACGTTAGAGCATTCTTTCTTATTTCAAGCCCTAAATTACTTGGGATTTGGAGACTATTTTTGTGCAGTGATCAAAATGTTTTATAATGGTATATTCAGTGTGGTATCTCTTAATCCAGGATTTACTCCCAGATTCGAAGTGAGGCGTGGTATTCGTCAAGGATGTCCGATTTCCCCAAAATTATTTATCTTAGCAACACATCTTTTAGCTTCAGTTATTATAAATGACCCCACAATACAAAGAATCAATGTTCTTAACAGACAATTTAAAATAAGCCAATTTGCTGACGACACGGTTTTGTTTCTTGAAAATAGTCTGGTGGTTGGAAATGCTCTTGACTCGATCACTATGTTTTCGAAAGCGTCAGGTTTAAAGCTGAACTTTAAGAAGTGTGAAATTCTTCCTATTCATGCTTGTCACCTTGATATTATTTCATCAATAAGGGTTGTAGAAGAAGTTAAATATTTGGGTATATTGCTTTCTAAAAATGTTATCAGAAGGGAGCATGTTAATATTACTGAACGGTTAATGAACATGAAAAAAGGTCTAAGTCATTGGTTGACTAGAGATTTAACTTTATTTGGCAGAAACTTATTAACTAAAGCAGAAGGTGTTTCTAGGGTCATCTACCCTTGCCACTCCATGTACATCTCACCAAAAAATATTAAGAAGGCTAATTCCATTATATTCCAGTGTCTATGGAGAAACAAAACTCATTACATTAAAAGATCACAATTGGTTAAAAGTTACGATAATGGTGGAATTAATGCCTTAGATTTTGAAGCCATGGTAGGCACATTTAAAATTAAATGGCTAAAATCCTTTTTAATGAACAAAAATTCAATGTGGTTTCACATCCCGAATTCTCTATTTAAAAATCTAGGAGGAATTGATTTTTTATTAAGTTGTGATTTTGAGACTACCAAAATACCATTAAGTCTATCGAAGTTTCGCAAACAAATATTGCTATTTTGGAAAATGATTTTCAACCATAACTTTTCACCTCATAATTCAACTCTTTGGAATAACAGATCAATTTTAGCTGGAAGGAAATCATTATTTATACAGGAATGGTTTGATAAAAATATTATATTTGTTGGTGATATGTTAGATAATAATGGTAATTTTCTGAATTTTACATCCTTTGTGGACAAGTATAAGGTAGTTTGTGAATCTAAAATTTTTGATAAAGTATGTAAATCAATTCCAAAATCACTTCTTCAACTAATCCAAAATACACTTTTGTATTCCCAGGTAACAATATCACTTCCTAAACTGACGATAAATGGTTGTGAATTAACTGCTTTCAAATGTAAAAATAAGGTTGTTAATGAAGGTTTGCGACAAGTAATATACCATGATTATCACGGAGCTTCTTTCAGGACATTGGGCTGTTCAAACGATTACTCAATTAAAGTTAAAGCTCATTCAGCTTTTGTTAAATGGCCGATTTCGCCAAAAGTTAAAGAAACCCACTTTAAAATTATTAATAATATATACCCTGTAAGCCAATTTCTTGAAAGAAGATTTAAATTTGAAGTTGATCCATGTGTTTTTTGCAACCAGGAAAATGAAACTATAAATCATTTGTTTGCTGACTGCTTTTTTTCACAAATTTTTTGGAAAGATGTCCATAGTTGGGTTAACCTTAAAAAAGAAATTCCCCCTTTTAACGCCTCTCATATTTTGTATTACATGGAAAATTTGGACTCTTCATCAATAAATGTTATTAATGTGATACTGCTGTTAGCCAAATATCATATTCACTGCTGTAAGTGGAAGGGGAGAAAGCCATCCTTCATTTGTTTTATGAAAGAATTTAAATTGTATTATGGCTCCTTAAGGACTTTAAAAGATTGGAAAAATGCACGAATCCTTAGTCACCGAATGTCTAAGTTGCTCCTATTTTGATTTTTGTTTGATATGTGCTCAAATATGTGTGTCTTTGTTGCCCCCTAGCATTATTTCGTTTTGTTGGTTTGTTTTTTATTCTCCTCTATGAGAGTTTGTATATGTTTGTATTGTGTCTTTTCTTGCAATTAAAAAAAAAAAAAAAAAAAACACATTACTAATATATATATTGGTCTTGCCTTAACTGTTATAAACATATACTATATACGATTGCTGGAACAGCGCAAATGCGTACGTATTTTATGTGCATTTGCGCTGATATGACAAGAAATTATTGTGCATTTTAACCTGTATATGCTAATTCGTACTTCATTTGCGGTATATAGGTTGAAATGCACGGTATTTTCTTGTCATATCAGCGCAAATGCACATAAAATACGTACGCATTTACACTGTCACAGCAATCGATTGCCGCACGTATCGCTTTTAAAGGTGAATGCGTACTTGCGTACCAGTTATATGCAGCCCTGTATGTGTTGTATAAATGATGATCAACATGTAACAATTATATTCAATCAACTGCTAAATTTATTTAGACAGCAACAACAAACAGAATGAAATTTAAAAAAAAATCTATCAACACACTCATGTGCCAGTAATTTAATCTTTCTCATAACAGACAGCATTAACCCGGAGGCTCCGCTGGTCAACACAGGCATGTAAAAATAATTCCATGTCACGTGTTTCCTGTGGAGCTCCACTTTACGCCCCTTAAAATCACGTATTTCCTGTGGAGGTGACGTATTTCCGGTGGAGCTCCACTCTACAGGCGTCTGCAGCTGGACCCTTCTCAACCCAGGACTTTCTTGTTGTGAAGCAGCAGTGCTAACCACAGCGCCACCCATAGGTGGTAATATGTAATTGAAAATTATATTATAGTATTTAATATTAGTTTTTTAAATATTTATTTTGAGTATTCTTATACTTTAGCGTACGATACAGTAGATGTAGCACATCGATTATGAGTTTAATGAGAAATGTCAGTCTTATGCTAGCTAATTTTAGTCAGATGAAGCATTAAGAAAAAAAATAATATATTTAAAAAAAAAGATTAAGCCTTAAGAAAAATATGGATTTTATAACGTTAGTAGTCCTGAACAGGGATAATGCAGTACGTCACTAGCAAGCTAACACTTACAAGTTTGTCTTACAAAGATAGGCTGAGTGGTGATGGTAGCATCAGAACAGCCTGTCACATGGCTACACTTAAAAAAATTATTTGTGACCCTAGTAAACATTAAGAAATAGTTTTAAGTAAAACATAACTAGAATATCTGAAATCAAACGTGTATTAATGGAAAGCACACACATAATGTGAATTTAGTTAACTCTTACTAAATCCAAATAAACCAGGTAAACTACACTCACCTAAAGGATTATTAGGAACACCTGTTCAATTTCTCATTAATGCAATTATCTAATCAACCAATCACATGGCAGTTGCTTCAATGCATTTAGGGGTGTGGTCCTGGTCAAGACAATCTCCTGAACTCCAAACTGAATGTCAGAATGGGAAAGAAAGGTGATTTAAGCAATTTTGAGCGTGGCATGGTTGTTGGTGCCAGATGGGCCGGTCTGAGTATTTCACAATCTGCTCAGTTACTGGGATTTTCACGCACAACCATTTCTAGGGTTTACAAAGAATGGTGTGCAAAGGGAAAAACATCCAGTATGCGGCAGTCCTGTGGGCGAAAATGCCTTGTTGATGCTAGAGGTCAGAGGAGAATGGGCCAACTGATTCAAGCTGATAGAAGAGCAACTTTGACTGAAATAACCACTCGTTACAACCGAGGTATGCAGCAAAGCATTTGTGAAGCCACAACACGCACAACCTTGAGGCGGATGGGCTACAACAGCAGAAGACCCCACCGGGTACCACTCATTTCCAATACAAATAGGAAAAAGAGGCTACAATTTGCACGAGCTCACCAAAATTGGACAGTTGAAGACTGGAAAAATGTTGCCTGGTCTGATGAGTCTCGATTTCTGTTGAGACATTCAAATGGTAGAGTCAGAATTTGGCGTAAAGAGATGAGAACATGGATCCATCATGCCTTGTTACCACTGTGCAGGCTGGTGGTGGTGGTGGTGGTGTAATGGTGTGGGGGATGTTTTCTTGGCACACTTTAGGCCCCTTAGTGCCAATTGGGCATCATTTAAATGCCACTGTCATGATCCGCTCCGTCCGCTCCTGATGTGTGCCACGCCCACCTCGTTACCTCGTGTTCAGCCCTAATTGTGATCGCCTGTGTCCTGTTAAGTCTAGCTTGTCTCTTGTATTTAGTCCGTGTCTGAGTCAGTAGTCCCCAGTTCTGTCATTGACGTTGCTGTCGTGTTTTCCCCGGTCCTGTCTGCGTGCAATAAAGCCACGTTAACCCTGCTTCCTTGGTCAGCTCGTCTGCTTGCCTGCACCACCGATCGTGACAGAATGACAGAACTCGCGAACAAGACGCCGGAGCTGAACGAGGCGGAATACCTCGCCCTCGTGGACGAGGTTGTTTATTGGCTTCACCAGCCCGAAATCCGGGAGGATCCCCTGCTTCTGGCTATGGCCAGCCGGAGCAGGGACGCGTTGGAGGAGACGTCCCTGCCTGGAGACGCGCACCTCGCAATGGAGGTGCGCGAAGATTTGAGGCGGCTAAGACGTGGGGTGGCTGAAGCCAAAATGCGGAAGGTAGCCCTCGCCAGCGGACTGCCTTTTGGTCCCCTCTCTGAGCTGCCAGAGGCATCCCAATCGCCGCTGCCCGCTGCAGGAGGGCGACGGAAGAAGAGGCGGAAGAAACGCGGACAGGAAGAGGCGCAGGAGGTACGTCTGGGGGCTGCTTCTGTCTCCGTTGCTGCCTTGGCTGGGTATCGGGAGGACCCCCTTCCTGTTCTGAACCCTGCAGTGTTTGCGCCTGCCACTGTCTGCCCTGCCTTTCCGCCCGCCGCTTCGTTGTCCACGTCCGCAGCTGGCCCCTGTTCCGGGTCGCGCCTGGTCCTTAAAGGGGCCAGGGCCGTTTTGGACTCCATTCCGCGGGTTCCCAAGTGTCCGACCCGGGCAGCGCCCCCCGCGGATCCTGAGGCTGCAGCGCCCCCCGCGGATCCTGAGGCTGCAGCGCCCCCCGCGGATCCTGAGGCTGCAGCGCCCCCCGCGGATCCTGAGGCTGCAGCGCCCCCTGTGTTTCCTGAGGCTGCAGCTCCCCCCGCGGTGCCACAGGCTGCAGCGCCCCCCGAGGTTCCTGTGCCGCCTGCAGCGCCCCCCGAGGTTCCTGTGCCGCCTGCAGCGCCCCCCGAGGTTCCTGTGCCGCCTGCAGCGCCCCCCGTGACTCCAGTGCTCCCCGTGCCTCCAGTGCTCCCCGTGACTCCAGTGCTCCCCGGAACTCCCGCGCCCGCTGAGGCGCCACCTGCGACTCCCGCGCCCGCTGAGGCGCCCCCTGCGACTCCCGCGCCCGCTGCGGCGCCCCCTACTGGCCGCGTGAGGGCGGCGCCCCCTGCTGGCTGCGTGACGGCGGCGCCCGTTGCGGCGCCCCCTGCTGGTCGAACGCCCAAGGCGCCCACCGAGGCGTCCCCTGCTGGCCAAGGGACTGAGGCGCCCAAGGTGCCTGCAGAGGCGCTCCCTCCTGTTTTGCCTGTCCTGCCGGCTCCTGAACTGCCTGTCTCGCCTGTCCTGCCGGCACCTGAACTGCCTGTATCGCCGGCTCCTGTCCTGCCTGTCTCGCCGGTCCTGCCGGCGCCTGACCCTCCTGAGGTTGCCACGGTTGCGCCCCCTGCTGCCCGCGTGTTGGCGGCGCTCGCTGAGGCGCCCCCTGCGGGCCGCACGCCTGAGGTGCCTGCTCTACCTGCGGCACCTCCTGCTGGCCGCACGCCCGAGCCCGTCTCGCCTGACCTGCTCGTCTCGCCTGTCCAGCCAGCCCAGCCCTGCTCGCCTGTCCAACCGGCCGCCGTTCTTGTCCTGCCCGCGGCCCCGCCTGAGGCCGCCGTTCCTGTCCTGTCCGTGGCCCCGCCTGAGGCCGCCGTTCCTGTCCTGCCCGCGGCCCCGCCTGAGGCCGCCGTTCCTGTCCTGTCCGTGGCCCCGCCTGAGGCCGCCGTTCCTGTCCTGCCCGCGGCCCTGCCTGAGGCCGCCGCTCTGGCAGTCCTGCCCGCGGCCCCGCCTGAGGCCGCCGTTCCTGTCCTGCCCGCGGCCCCGCCTGAGGCCGCCGCTCTGGCTGTCCTGCCCGCGGCTCTGACTGCCCCGCCTGCGGCCACGCCCGCGGCTCTGACTGCCCCGCCTGTTGCCTCTTTAGAGGCCTTGACTCCCTCACCCTTACCCCGGCAAAGCCGACGCCCCCCAGGACCCCGCCTTTCGGTGTCCCGTAAGGGACGGGGACACAGGCGTCGGGCCCGGGTCCCGCCCGCCCTGCCCCCTGGCTCGCCCGTTCGGCCCCTGGCTGTGGCTCGGTGGCTGCCTGCGGGTCCTCCGGCTCGGGGTCGGCGGTCGCCTCCGGGTCCCCCCCTGGTTCCTCGGTGCCGGTCCTCGGTCCCGCCTCCGGCTCCGTGTCGGCCGCCTCCGGGCCCCCCTGCTCCGGCTGCGCCTCCGCCTGCCGCGGCTTCCCCCTCCTGCCTGCCTGCACGGGTGTTCCCTCCTGCTTCCTCCGTGTCCCCTCCGTCACTCCCTCGTCCCGTTCCCTTGGCCCCTGGGTGGTCCCCTCCTGCTCCCTCCTCCCTCTCGCCTGCGGGTTCCTTCGGGCTCCCCTGGTTCCTCCTCCCTTTCCCTCCGTCCCGCCTGTTTTTGCTCCTCGTCCCTCTGTGTCTCCTCCGTTCCCTCCTGGTCCCTTTGTCCCTCCGGTTTTTGCTCCTCGTCCCTCAGTGTCTCCTGTGTTCACTCCTCGTCCTGTTCCTCCGTTTTCTGTCCCCTCTGTGTCTCCTTTCTCTGTCTGCCTGTCTGCATTTCCTGTTCTTTGTCAGGTCCTGTCTTTCTGTTGGTCCTTGTTCCTGTTCTGTGTCTCTGTCCTGTTTCCAGTGTCTCGTTGATGTTTTTGCTTTTGTCTTCCAGGTCTTGTTCCCCGGTCTCGTCCCGTCCGTCGCCTCCTCTCGGGCGCGCCCGGTGTGCGCGCCTTTGGGGGGGGGTTCTGTCATGATCCGCTCCGTCCGCTCCTGATGTGTGCCACGCCCACCTCGTTACCTCGTGTTCAGCCCTAATTGTGATCGCCTGTGTCCTGTTAAGTCTAGCTTGTCTCTTGTATTTAGTCCGTGTCTGAGTCAGTAGTCCCCAGTTCTGTCATTGACGTTGCTGTCGTGTTTTCCCCGGTCCTGTCTGCGTGCAATAAAGCCACGTTAACCCTGCTTCCTTGGTCAGCTCGTCTGCTTGCCTGCTCGTCTGCACCACCGATCGTGACAGCCACGGCCTACCTGAGCATTGTTTCTGACCATGTCCATCCCTTTATGACCACCATGTACCCATCCTCTGATGGATACTTCCAGCAGGATAATGCACCATGTCACAAAGCTCGAATCATTTCAAATTGGTTTCTTGAACATGACAATGAGTTCACTGTACTAAAATGGCCCCCACAGTCACCAGATCTCAACCCAATAGAGCATCTTTGGGATGTGGTGGAACGGGAGCTTCGTGCCCTGGATGTGCATCCCACAAATCTCCATCAACTGCAAGATGCTATCCTATGAATATGGGCCAACATTTCTAAAGAATGCTTTCAGCACCTTGTTGAATCAATGCCACGTAGAATTAAGGCAGTTCTGAAGGCGAAAGGGGGTCAAACACCGTATTAGTATGGTGTTCCTAATAATCCTTTAGGTGAGTGTATATTTGACTAGATCACATAAGGAGTGACATGTATTACACTCCAGCACAGTAGGTGGCGATAATGCAGCAATTTTGCGGTAAAATAATTATTATTGCCATGCCTCCACGAACGTCGGACATGATTAGGGCTGAAGCAGACGGATGTCAAGGAGTTTGAATCGGTGAGTTTTTTAATAACCTATAGTCCTTGTCTTTTTGTGTTAATATGTTTGTTATTTATGATGTAGCTTACAATAATTATTATGGACAGTGTGCTGGAAAATATCAAATATTGTCATTTTATATGCCTTTTGCAGAGTGAGAGCATTTAACTCAAAAGGGACTCTGTCATTAGAAGGCTGTGTCTACCTCAATGAAGACGGCAACACGCTCATCAAGCGGTACTTGATCAGTAGTACCATGTTCCTGTGCGATTTTAAGATTTAACTTGTAATATATTTGTTCTGTGTGTTGTGTTTGCTTGTTTTCTCCATGACCGTGTTCGTTTTTTCCACCATTAGGATGTCAATGGTGAGGAAGCTGAGAGGGAGATCTCTCAGACCACAGTGGGGATTTCTGTGATTCGCAGTGAAGGTGCTGGTGAAGAGGATAAACCAGAGGATGTTGGAGTCGTGATTGAGGGTGTGGAGCTGCTTAGCAAACCGAGAATTATTTCCTCTGGGTGTGTCATGCTTTTTGGAATCATTTAGATATAATAGAATATATAAGATTACCAGTTTTACTAAAAATGGTGAAATATCCTTGTGCTGTTATTGTAGCGCTGGCGGGGCGCATGTCCCAGCATACCCCCCGTGCAGTTGTAAAAAGCCCTTGTATTTTTGCTGTTACTGTTAATGGTTATATTTCCTTATTGTTGCGCGTGTGTTTACCTGTGTCTTGTGTGTTCCCGGTCTGATCCTCGTGTGTAATTAGCTTGCATAAATCTCCCACCGTGTATGCGTCTTACAGTTCGGCGTCTGACAACCCTGTGTTTCCTTTGTGTAGCTGGGGGTCGGTGCTCTTTGGGTGCCTGATGTAGGGCTTGTAAGGACTGGTAATAAAGACTGTATTTCCCCGGCAATCGAGTGTCCGTGTCTCTTTGCTTCTCGCGATGTCTCGGTCCGCCCATCGCCACGATATATTACTGTTGAGTTTGCTGTACTTGGAAAGTGTGTTTTTAATTGTTTTTCATATATCTGGCGGTGCAGAACTGTAAATGTTTTTTTGTGATTTATTACAGGAGACCGCCTCATAGGTTCATAGAAAAATACATTAACTTTACTCAGTAACTACATATAAACACTTACGTTTTATGTAAAAGTTAATCTTAATAATTACATGTAAACACATAGGTTAATGTAAACTTCACATTAACTGTATGTGCAACACATAATGATTAAGTTATGTTAAGGTGAAGTTTTAAATAACCCTTATGTGTCTATTTAATTATTACACAAAGTTTACATAGGAATGTACATTAAGTTTATTTAATTTACTTAAGTATACTCAACATTATAGAAACAAGACCCTTTAGATTAAACTTATGTAATAAAATTACATGGAAAATTGTCATGTAATTAAAATACAGTTTTGACATAATTGTTTTTTTGAGTGTATGAGGAAAAGCATGTAGCCACACAGCCTGAGAGTAACTTTAGGGACGTGTTTGGTGTTCTGTTGGAGTTCTCAGTCTTTTCCTGTTAAGGGACAGTATTTATCAAGCCTCTCAGGATATGAGTAGGAGTAGAATAATCAGTGATCAGTACCCGGTCCCCTCCACTAATCATATTATGGCTCTTTATGGCATATTTGTGGTTCTACCCTATTTAGAAATTCATGTCTCATATTATATATCTATAACATCCAAAGGTTTCATTCTTTTGCAAAGTGATGGAAACTTACAGTGGAGTTGAAATTCCCTGATATTGTGCATTGTAACATACAGCAAAAATCACTGTTAGAATTGTCCCACTCCTAGTACGTTACTGGTCACGACAAGTACATTTCCTCCTTCTCACTAATATTTGGATATTTAAATGAACAAAATGCCAACAATAAAAAGCCATAGCTTTCTCATGGATGTAATGAGACTTGTTTTCCAGTTCGGTCATGTGCTTTGATATAACCTCTATTAAAATGCACAGCTTGTTATTAATGTGGCATTTGTGTGTTTGATGTTGATTTCTCATTTGTCTCGTTCCTTAGGGTGAAGAAAGAAAACTATTCCAGGTACAATACACATTAGAGTAAGAACATGGATAGGCGTAGTCTTAGAAAGCGAGCAGTGAAAAAAGTGAATGCTATACTTGCTGCCTTTCATGATAAGGATGACTTGCGTGCCTCTGGTCCTGAGTTTGCTGCAGTTAACCTCTGTAAGGCAGTAGAAGGGGGATGAGGGACAAATTTATGACAGTGATGAGGAGTCCCAGAATGATGATAAGGCAGGCAATGTCAGCACATCGCTTACAGAGTCTTTGTGTGATTGGGCAGTTCATTTTAGGGTGTCTTTGATAGCTTTGACTGCCCTTCTCACCATCTTGAGGGTTCATCATCCTTTGCTACCAAAGGATGCCAGAACTCTTCTGAAAACCACAACCTCCTACAACATTCAAGTTCTTGCTCGTGGCACTTACTACTACTTTGGCATTTTGAAAGCATTTGCAAAAAGCATTAAACAATTCTGGTCTCATGTTCCAAACAAGTATGTATTCAAAATGCAGCTAAACATAGATGGATTACCTTTGTTTAAGAGTTCCTCGGTGCAATTTTGGCCAGTCCTTGGCTTGCTAAAGGGTGTTGTGATGAAGCCTGTTGTTATTGCTCTGTTTTGTGGCAACTCGAAACCAGATTGTCTTGTTGAATATTTAAGAGATTTAGTCAGTGAATTACGTGAGCTGAGAAGAGGATTTCTTGTCAATGGGAAGCAGTGCTTCATAAAAGTGACCTCTATTATCTGTGATGCTCCAGCCAGAGCTTTCATTAAAGGAACAAAATCTCACACTGGTTACTCTGGTTGTGATAAGTGTGTCCAAACAGGTGTGTATCTTAAACATAGGATGACATTTCCAGAGGTCAACAGCTCACGCCGCACTGATCTGTCTTTTGAAAGGATGTCTGATGAGGAACATCATGTGATAAATTCACCATTAAGGGATGTTGGTATAGGCATGGTGTCATGCTTTCCCCATGACTATATGCATCTTGTCTGTCTTGGGGTGGTGCGAAGACTGTTGGATTTGTGGTTTACATCAGCGCCCTTGTCTTGCCGCTTATCCTCTCATCAAATGGATAAAATCTCTAGTGAACTCATAGGCTCAAGACATTTCATTCCCATGGATTTTGCTCGTAAACCAAGGGGGCTTTCGGAAAGGCTGAGGAGGAAGGCCACAGAGCTGCGACAGTTCTTGCTGTATACAGGGCCAGTGTTTCTCCGTAATGTTTTGTCAACTTCAGTTTATGACAACTTCATGTTGTTATCTGTTGCCATTTTCATTCTTGCAAGTCCTTCATTGTCTGTTGCTCTTCATGATTTTGCACACACCCTGCTTGTGTCTTTTGTAACACATTTCAGTGAATTGTATGGTCCTGAATTTGTTACTTACAATGTTCATGGACTAACCCATCTTGCTGAGGATGTACAATTACATGGACATCTGGATTCAATATCAGGATTTCCATTTGAAGATTATTTGGGTAAGATTAAAAAGATGGTAAGAACTCCGCACCATCCACTGGCTCAGGTTATTCGGCGAATCTCTGAAATGGATCTTTCCAGAGAGAATGAGCCTTTACATGGGAAGAGGATGTTGCAAAAGGAGCATATCCATGGACCAGTTCCTCCTCCTATTGTAGATGTACCAGTAGTTCAGTTTCAGGAGCTTGTAATTAGTGGTACCAAAATTAATATATTGAGTGAGGGAGACAGGTGTTTAAAGATTGGTGACAGAATTGCTTTGATTGAAAACATCCTTCAGTCTCTGGACAAGATTTACCTTGTCTTCAGGGAATATGAATTAATGGAAAGTTTTTTTGACTATCCTCTAAATTCATGCGAGTTGGGTATTTACCTGGTTGGCAAAATCTCATCGCAACTGAAGTCAATTGAGCTACTTGGACACGTTGAGAAATATCTAAGGTTACCAAATCATGACAACTTTGTTGCAGTGCCACTACTGCACATGAGTCAATGATGCAATTTATCCTTTTTTCTTGTGCAGTTCATTTGGTTCATCTTTACTCTTTTCATTTTTTATGGCTCACAACCAACTTTGCTAGCTTCTTTTGGGGAAATTCCACACGTTTTGCATATCAGTACCATCCAAAATCATTGGAACAGCATGTGGAAAAGCGGCAAGACAAGGGCCCTGATGTAAACCATATGTTAATTTGTTTTTTCTGTACACTGCAGACATTTGTGTGTGTGAGATTAAAAGATGAATATCAGAAGAGAGATCAGAGCTTTTATTCACTGGTATTTATTTCCATACTTTTGGCCTTTCCATCGGTTTAGTAGATGTTAATGTTTGTCTTGTCCTTCTGTAAAACTTTGTTCCCGAACTTCAAAAATCCAGATGATTTTCACTGCTGATGAGTGGTTTGCACCTTGCAGTACGGCCTCTGTTACGTGCCGTAAGGGAATCCTGTGTTGTGTCTGTATGTGGTCCGGTTCTGCCTTCGGCCAGCTGCCACTTCAGCTCTGCCCTGCGCTCCGCCTCCCTGATTCCAGCCCCGCCTTTTCCAGAACTCTGCATCGTTCCTGCATTCCTGACTTCCGGTTCCTGGAGTGAAAACCTCGAGGTCACCAACCTCGAGAACTCTGCTCATTGCTTTGATTATTGTCAAAGCAGAGCAATTTGCTTTTTTGGTTTTGGATTTATTATTTATGACAGTTTTGGTTATTGGTTTTCTGATTTTGTAATTTTGCTTTGGTTTAATTGCATTCCTGGTTTTTGATCTCCCGCCTTACTACTGATTACACTTTTGCTCACCCCCTCGGACACTGTATTTTCGGATTGTGTATTTGTTGTGTCTGTGTGAATCGGTGCATACGGAGTGGCTGCCATCTTTGTTCTTGAGAAGCATGTTGGTTTGTTGTTCGTTTGGTTAAGGAGTCAGGTTTAGGATTGTTGTTTTGTTTCCACTTTGTTTCGCTGCTCTTAGGTTTAGATTAGATTTGGGACATGTTCAGTAGGTGTTTTTGTTTGTTGTTTTGGCCTTGGACTCCCGAAGTCTTGTTGCACCAGGTGATTTGTGAAGTGTCCATGTGGCATAAATAAAATATAAAAAATACCCCTTAGTTTACTTGTGTTCCCTTTTTGTGTTCCCTGTCTCGTCCTCCCCTTACCCTTTCCTTTCTGTCAGGCTCCAACCCTAGACTGGAGCTCGTAACACCTCTATTTTGTTGTTCTCAACAAACCAGTCTACCTCAACCAGTGGACTGATATTTCCACCCTTGCTCTTTGGAGGTTGTTCATGCTGTTGCAGGCTGTTGTTTTGGGCTTTTTCTTTACTGCTCTCACCATTTGTCTGTCATCAGTTTTCCTTGGACGATCGGTTCGATGCCTGTTGCTCAGTACGCCAGTTGTTTCCTTCCTTTTCAGGACATTCCAAATTGTGGTACTAGCTATGCCCAATGTCTTTGAAATACCTCTGAGGGATTTTTCTCTATTCTCAGCTTCAGAATGACATGCTTTTCTCCCATAGACAGCTCTCTGGGCTTCATGTTGGTCTACCCTTCTTAACTACAAATGCAGTCTTCACAGGTGACACCCAAAGCCTAAACTGAGACTAGATATCCAGGGCCACTTAAGCATTTAACCATCAATTTATCTCTCTTCTGATATTCATCTTTTGATCTCACACACAAATGTCTTCAGTGCACAGCAAAAACAAATTGGCCTTGCTGTTATAATATTGTTGGACTGTGCATGCTATTTTTAACTTACTAAGAACAAGCAGTGGTAGGGCATTTTGGTAATTTCACCTTTCAGGAGAAGGTTAGGTGAACGTTTACCAGTTTGGAATGCCCTGGAATGGACCCCCATGTGACGGAATGGCAAATGGTCTCTGAAAGCAGTGTGGTGTGTAATATTTTAACCTACCTACCAACACAATTTTAGTGTTAGATTTTATGTATTTGCTTAACAAAAATTAGTTTGAATTGCTGTTCAGTGTGATGGCCAGAGATGGCCACACAATGGTAATATGGTAACCCCGCCTTGACCCGGTGGTACCAACGAGAGCCCACAGTAGGGGGATGGGGAGTTGGGTTTTGGCGTAGTTGTTTATTATATTCTAGTTAACATTTTTGATTTAGTTTTCCTTTATACAATTGTTTGTATAATTTGATGGGCTAAATATGTTATGGGGTTTATGGAGTTATTGGCATGTAGGTATAAATGTTATGGTAGTGTTTCACCCTTTTGTGTATTGCTGGACTGATCACCCAGTATATATGTTTCCCCAGCGTGTTATTTGTGAGGTCAGTTATGTTCAGTGTAGGTTGGGTTATGTTGTGCTTTAATTTTGGTTTCATTCTGTTTGGGTGACCTAATTTTATTGGGCCCAGGATTTTCCTTTGTTGTATGTTCTTTTGTATTTTGATGATTTTTGGATTTTCTGTAAATTTTGGGTTAGTAATAAATTCTGTGCCCCTGTGTCTGCTTGCTGGTCCCTCACATTCAGTCACATAGGAGTCCATTCAAAGGTCTGCTGACCTGGAAAGTGATTTCATAACGTTCTCCTAAATGGTGGAATTGCCAAAAACGACTTTCAAGATCTTTGTTTGCTCATAATAAGCTCAAAATAGCATGTAATGTGCACACACTTTGGTGACAGTCAGTATTCAGACAGTAACGCCAAATCATAACTCATAATTTCAAGACATTTTTAAATCATATATATGTAAATGTTTACATATGTGACATTGATGTGTTTTGCATCTTTATAACCTTCATAACCATGTTCTTGTTCAGATGTTTAAGGTTGTAGAATTTTTGGAAACTCATGAGGTTGAGTTGGTCCCAACCCTTTGGGTCAAGGATGGCCAGTGCTATTGGCCTGATTCTTTGAGGGGAATGGCACTCCACCAGGCCATCAAAAACAGCATAGCTCCCGACCCCAGCTGGGACCGCTGGGAAGTCCGCACTATGTTTTCAACTGGTAGGTGTTACATTATTTGTGCAATCCACAATACTATCCCAATACACTTTCAGCCAAATTCAGCAAATTTCTCTTCACAATTCCCTAGCTGTATGTTTCATGAGTGCTCTTAAAAAATTTAAAATAATAAAAAAAAAACCTTTAGTGCTCGTAGACAGTCAAGGCCCGGAACATACTGGCACGGCCCAAGCCATAAATAGTTACAGCCAATCGACACATTGCATGAGCAGGAAGGAAGGAAGTAGTGTACTTTGGCTGTTGAGCTCAAATATCAGCGACCTCAGAAACACAGATTCTACCTTTTATTTCACCTACAGTGGTACTTGAAAGATCGTGAACCCCTTAAAATATTCTATATTTTAGAATATTTTTTATATGATCTAAAAGTAGATAGGGAACTAAAGGGTTTGCAAACTTCTAAGCACCACTCTATTCTAATTTATTATTGTATGCATGACCATTGGCTAAGATATGTGATCATTGTTTGGCTGTAGTGGAGGCTGACTGATATTCCGCAAAGTACTCAATTTCAGTAAATCAACAGAGTGTCTTGCTGAGTGATTCTAAAGGGATTCAATAATGTTTATTGCATCTGTATTTTACAGACAGCTATGAAGAGGGCAGGAGGAAGGCCAAAGAGGCAGAGATAATGTCTGACCTCAAGTCTGAAGCAGAGGTGTCTGGACAAAGGCCACCAAGGCGTAAAAGGTGTGTCAGTTTGTTCAGCACATCACTATTACTTTTCCCGTTCACATGCTGTTTAAAATCTTGTTTTCTATTAAACTTCACTGAATTGAATTGATACGGGTCGAGGTTTGTGTTTTATTTTACACAGTTTTCCATTCAATGTTGATGAGTTGTGTTGATTCATTAAAACAGGAAGAATGTCAGGCTTGGTTCCCTGGGGGGTCTGGAGCTCTCATCCATGGACTCAGCAGAGGACTGTTCCCCCCCACCCAAAAAAAACCTTCCTCCTGCCCCTTTCATAAACTTCCCTGTCGCCACAACAGCAGCTAGTTTCCTCCCTGTCCCTAACGTAACCATTGTCACAGCCACCCCACATCCCAATTTATCCTCTGCCCCAATCACCACATTACCAGCAGCAGCACCCCCAGCATCACACGGGTCCCTTACAAACATGCTCGAGACCTGGGAGGCAGGAGATGATATTCCATGTGAGTGTGTCCTTTAGCTTTCTGATTGACTGTGTATGTACGGATACATTTCATAGGACATTTTCCATCGTTCACTTAAAACTGTATATATACTCTTGTAGCACTGGCAAGTTATCAGACCTTCAGCTGGGCTCCTGAGCAGTCATCAGAACCAGGTAAGGCCAATACCAATTCCCGCTCAGCTGCCTTACTGGTATTTTTTCAAGCCTTTAGCTTCGGTCATCATGGCCAGATTTTTGTTACCCCCACCTCTTTTACATATCCATTGGCCAGGGGACACACTTAAAGCATGTATTTAATACAACTAAGTGGTTTTTGTTGCAATTTTATTTGCCTAGATCAGGGGTCTCCAACTCCGGTCCTGGAGAGCTACTATCCAGTAGGTTTTCTGTCCCACTTGGCTTCTGATGAGCCACACCTATTCCTGGTATTTACCTGAGAACAGGTGTCGCTCATCAGAAGCCAGGTAGGATAGAAAACCTAATGGATAGTAGCTCTCCAGGACCAGAGTTGGAGCCCCCTGGCCTAGACATTGCTGGGTTGACTGTACTTTAAGATGACTCCTATCATAGGGCATTCTGGTGTGTGAATGCATTTCATTTTAATATATGAAACTTATTTTTCATAGCATTGCTTAGGGAAGTCCTCACAAAACTTGAAATGGTGCTTGACCAACAAAAGACCATTATTGGTCTTCTTCAACAACGTGAGGCTAAGTTGTTGGACCTAAGCATTGAAGAAGGTCTGCTGCCCCTGCAAGACCTTCCTCAACTCCTCAGTCTGGAGCAGAGGATGCAGCAGGATCCAGAACTTCAACTAAAAATGGTGAGCATTTCTCAGGGTTTTTCTTTATATAAGAAACTGATTGCACTCTATTGCTGACAGTGCTCCTGAAACTGGAAGTGATAGTGAAGTCTTATCCATCCATCCATCCGTCTTATATTTTCTCAAAATAATATATGCAAATTCAAAACATGCGATAGGACTATGGTAGGACAATGATGATTTAATCTGTGGTACAGAGGAGAAGATGGGAGATGTGTAGGACAGGGTTACTGCAGGAGTTGCTTTGAGTAGCACTGACAGTCTATAAATTTATGGGTCATTCCATGTAAGATCAACGCAGGCATCCTAGCTGACCATCTTGGATGTGCTTCATACTTGATATAAATGATATCATTGTGTCCAACCACTATTGTGTAAAATGTTTGGAGGCTTTAAAAAGGAGTCATTGCCCTAATAAACAAGTGTTGCTTAAAAAAATTTAAAAGTTCCGTAAGTCATTACTTTTGAATGGTTTATGCTACTTGTAAAAGCTGAAGTTTTTGCACATTAGTTGCTGGGTACAATAACATAATTTACATAAAGTATGAAGCAAATCCAACATGGGTAGTTAGGAAAATTTGTTAAAATATTTTGGTTTGGACATGGAATTACCCTTAAGTCAGGCAGCCCCACAGGGTTATAGGGTTGGGTATTGCTTATCAGGTCAGGTTCCAATTCTCCTTGTAGATTCCAGATGTTAATGATTCACAGTTTTAAAATGTTAAAAAAGATGGTGAGTCTTTATATGATAAAACATCATCTGACTTTTAATTAACATACCACTTTTAATGACGAGACGTACACATCACTTTAAATTAAAACTAATGGAATGACTAATGAGTCGCTGCAGGGGCTTTTATTTTGAAACCCCCTGGTGCCATTGGGAGCTCTGCACCCCTGAGCAAATGGCCAAGCCACCAGTCGCCTGTTCTTAGTCTAATTGGCTATACTCTTGGATAACTTGTGTATTTGCATTATAAGTTTGCTGGGTTTTTTATGGGTACCTGGTACTTAGCATATTGGCTTCAGTTTTAGTTTGTAACAGAGTTTCAGATCCAAACCCTGCCCATGGCCAGATAGAAACAATTTGATGGCAGGAGCAGTAAGCTAGGCTCACTGGCATGGCAGTCACAGTGCATAACAGCATTAATGCTACTTTTGTCACACATTTGGTGATAAATAATTGAATCCCTTTTGTTTTCTTTTAAAATCTGTTTCAGGTAAACTTTTTGGGGCTTATTGGTGGGGCTGATGTGCGTGACTGCACTTGGCGTATATTGAAGAAAGTGTTCTCTAACACTTTGGCAAAAAAGCTCAACTGGAGGGGGGTCAATGGAAAGACTTCCTTGGCCTCCCTTAAACTGAGAGAGGTAGTGATTGGTAAGTATATTTGTCTGGACATACAGTACAGAAGGTCTCTCTCTGATGACATGTTTAACTGATGCTTAAGACCTCCATAATGGCCTTACAATGTGTTTTCATTTATACCTAGCTGCAGTTCGGAGAAACCCCTTAACTGCTAGCGCAGCAGAAGTGGACATTGAAGCCACAATAAAGCGGTGGCTCCAGCTGGCAGCTGACCGAGAAGGCGGGCGGAAAAGAAGGCTACTTATGAAAGAAAGTGTTTAGTGAGTGTGTGTGTGTGTGAGTGAGACAGAAAGTTTCAGTAATGTTTAAATATTTTAAAAAGTGCGCAAATTTGTTGTTTTATTGAAAAGTTTGTTATTGGTTTTGTAATGTAGGTTGTTTGTTATAACTATTTATTTTTGTTAATTGTTTATTATGTTTGTTATAATTAAATAAAAAATACCTTGTATTTTTAAATGGATTACTAATTTTGAATTTGTGTTTCATTTCAAGCACTTTATGACAGTTTATGGGCCACATCTGGCCCGGGGACCAAGCCGGCACTCAGCCGACACTCAGTCAGATCAGTTTTACAGTGTTTGGGCCAGATCTGGACCAAAATAGACAATAGGAGTCATTTTATGGTGTGTGGGCCAGATCTGGGCCAAAAGAAACAATAGGAGTCATTTTATGGTGTGTGGGCCAGATCTGGGCCAAAAGAAACAATAGGAGTCATTTTACTGTGTGTGGGCCAGATCTGGGCCAAAGCAAATTATTAGTCTCGGTTTTCATTGTTTGGGCCAGTTTTGGGCCGGGGACCCAGCCAGACTTGGGCCAGAACTGAGGCAAGGGTGTGGCCCACAAGTGGGCCAGACAAATTTTGTTATGTGGGCCAGGTCATAAATGCGGAGGTTAAAATGGCAATACTGTGTGCCAAAAACAACGTTACTTTCACCTTCTGTAACGACTTCAACAAGGATACAAAGTCTGCAACAAATCTGTATAATAAGTCATTAGTGAATGCCAGAGAGTCACGTACATGACTGAACATGAGAAATTAAAAGAAAATGTGTAATGAAAATAAAATGTAAATGACAAGTGGTTATTTTAGTTTTCTTGTACACATAACATATAAGGGATACTGGAGCTTGGTTGGGGTGGCTCGCGGTGGGTGCCGGAAAATTTCCCTTGTTTTCAAATCCAAAACTTGACAGGTATGAGAATAGTGTTAGCTTTGTACTGACGTTTTTAGAGTTTCTGAAGGAAATGCAATCAGTTCAAAAACCAGACTAAGCAAATCGCTTGATACTAATGACGGCGGCAAAAAACACACACACCCAAAGTCCTGGTATTAAATAATAAACATCTCTATATGAACAAATATAGAGTTGTTTATGATTTAATACCAGGACTCATCGAAACGATCACTAAACACATTCTACCAACACTTACTTGCGAAAGAGAGAGAGTCAGATAAACAACATAAAAACTGAAGGGAAGGGGGAAAGGAAGATCAACAAACAGCAGCCAGCCCCAGGACACGCTTGTACACTTTGCGTATTACGTCAACATACGTCACCACATCTTGTGCTGCAGACTGCTCTGCAGGACCGGAATTGACGAACAATAGTTCAGTCTGTTTTATTTTATTTTATTTTATTAAGCAAACAGCAAGTATACAGCATATAAACAGATGAAGTATACAACAGAATACAATAATATAAACAGCCGGGGGTGTTAATTATTGAGGGAATAATTAAATACGCCCACCTTACTTCCATAAAGATATTAATAAAATAAAGGGAATGATTCTATAATGCTGTAACTAATCAAAACGAGAACTGACTGGCGCGCCGGCAAGGCAAGGCTACCTAATCGGAACAGATAGGGAGGGCGACAGAGAATATCAGCGGCCCGTACTTTTGGTTGGTATAGTCTGATAGTCTGTTTTATCCTGATTAAACTACATAGGAACGTTCCGCTGGTATGGGATCGTCGGACACTTTTGACAGTGACACCCGGAAACTGATATCTTTAATTTGTTTTTTTTTTAGTTTTTTTTTTTTTTACAAGATTTGTAACTGGAATTAAACTTATGTCTCATCGACATGAAGGAAATCTACTAAAGGAAGTGAGTGCGGAGTAATAGAATAGTGCGGACAGATTACCTTGTAAGTCTTAAAAACAAACTCTTTAATGGTTTCTAGCTGGCGGGCAGAAAACGCAGTCCCTGGCTGCATGCTTGTACTGTTATGGAACTGCCTTGTTGAAGTATCAGACCAGGGATTCTCAACCTTTTCAACCGCAAGGACTTTTACAAGTATCTACGGCAAAGTAGGTAACCTCGGTATTTTCACCGACCAGGGCGGGAGCTCCCTTCGGTTAGTTTTTAGTGTTTACAATCGGGCGTGCATTTTCCAAAAGCACAATTGGAACTAATGTGGGCATGGGGCTTCATAGAATGGGAAAACGTACTCGATTACCCGAAAGTATACCCGAGTAGAGGACAGTTGAAGCGGTGATATATTACAGTATTTGTACACTGAAATTCCAATCACTTTTAATACGCACCAAACGATACATTTTTATGGGCAAATCACGATGCAGTTCAATTGGCGTCCCTTACAAAAAAGTACTGCAGTATTATCATCAAGGTAATGGTATAGTAGTACCACTATGGTAAAACCATTGTAATTTGGCCACCTATATACCATGGTATGCTACCTAGCATTACAGTGTATCTTAAGATACAACGGTGATTTGTTAAGCTTTTTGTATTGTACCATGGTAATAACATTTTTAAATATGTTATATAATGGATATATATGCTTATTTTCTATAGTATTTTACGTAATGCTTACCATAGCTTTGTAATGATACAGTACTGCAATTAGACAGTACATTTCAGTGCAGTTGAAATGATCAGAGTGCAGTGTTTATAATACAGTAACTTTATTGTAACGAAACTATACGTACTTCTTGGCAGTACCATTAGTACTAAATATAGTATCGATGCAGGTTGGAAATAAATACCATGGGGTGTAACAGAATACCATGGTACCTGAACAAGGTAGCATAGTATATTGAAGTATCTATCGCAACAAGTGGAACTTTTTCCAGTATCATGCAGCGATAACGCGAAGTATAAAATGCTGCTATGATATATTGTTAGATAAATAATGCAACATTCAACATGAGGTAGCAAACTTATATGTGGCAGAGCAAAGTGCCAATAGGAAGTTGAGCAGTGGGTAGAATATAAAGAATGCTGTCATGCCAGCATGGCTCCTTCTCAAGATATTTGACAGTTTTGAACATGGAGGCAACTTTGTTAGTGAGTTAACTACAAAAAAAACACAACTTTCACAGAAGATTACACAAATGCCCAAACTCAACAACTCAACGGTCAGCACGTTGGTGGAATAGTGAAAGTTACTGAACTGGATGGGTTGGTGACATTTTATGAACGTGAAATATGTGTTGCATACACAGATTCCTAATAAAAGTACACTGTTATAGAACTACAATCATGCAATTCCATGCTGTAAACTGGCTCCGGAGCTTCCTGCCATGTTGCGATGTTCTGAAGCGTCATGGAGTTGGCTTGTACTGCTCAGATGGTTAAAGGCGTGTTCACTCCAAATTCCAGCTGACCAATAGACGTGTAAGCTGCTAAGACCCACCCACCCGTTAAAACAGTGCCAAAAGTCAGAAGCAAAAAAAAAATTCAGAAGCAAAACAAATTAGAGAAGAAGAAGGAAAAAAAATGATTTTATTCGACTTTTTTTGATATTTCGAAAACATATTTTCATTCTAATACTTAATGATTTGCTTGCGGTTTTCAAAATTGATTAATACTTTTGGCACAAAATTAACTCCATATACCTCAGAACTCGAATTTAATCCCTTCAGAACTCCGGATTGAATCCTAAAAAGTTCGAGTTGTGATCGAATTTTCCCCATAAGAAATAATGGAAAACCAATTAATTGGTTCCCGGTCCCAAAAAAATTACACCAAAATGTGTTTTTTAAGCATTTAAACACAAAATGAACCGGATAAAACAAGAAGAGCATATACTGTAACACATCTAAGCACATTTATCAAAACAGTAATTTGTAAAGTAAGAAAATTAATGTATCCAAACAATGTGTCCTGCCCTGAATGTCCGCTCCTTCCGTGTGCCACGCTCCCTCATTAACCTCGTGTGATCAGCTGTTTCTGGTTGTTGTCATTAGTCCTCTGTATTTCGTCCGTGTTTCAGTTTGTTTCCCCAGTCCGGTCATTGTATTGTCCGTCTGCGTTTTGCCTGCCTTACCTGTAATTAAACCCCGTATTCCCCGATACCCTGACATCTGTGCCTTTGTCTCTGTTCTGTCCCCGCTCGGCACAACAATATTATTATAATTAAACTTATTAATGGTTTATTACTAATATTAAAATAATGAATAAGAAATCTTTATTTTTAAATGTATTTTATTATGTAATAATAATTACTGTTACTGTCTATCATTGTCTAAATGTATTTTTACTGTCTAAATACATGTATTCAGGTAGTGTAAACATGCACGATGCTGTCACAGCTAATGCGAGGCTGAGACTGAAGCATTGCCCTTTGTTTCCACTGAGAGACATCCAGCGTAACTCATTTCCCCGCCCGTACAAGTAGGTCGGCGTTCACGGTTTGACTTCTGAGATTCAGATCGAGCTCTAGGTAATTTTTTTTCGACCTGGTTGGTTCAACTTTTAAGAAATTTCAGTTCTAATGAGTTTCAGAACTGAGATACCACTGTATATGAAATAATAGACTGTCATTCTGAGTTGCAAAAAAACGTTACCATGGTGTTGCCAACAAATTTTCAGGGGAAGTTGCTATAGTGGGTTAATTTAACTCAAATATGATACGAGCGCTAGCCACCCCTCTTCAGGCTGTTGTGCTGCTTGGCTGAAAAACAGACTGTGTGTTGTGATTGTGTGACAGAGAAAATATTTTTGTCCTTTAGAGGGAAAATGCATGCATTTTAGTATTTGAGTGACTTATCAAAAATTGTTAAAAGTTGCAAGATAAATTTGAAAAGTAGCTAGATTTGTGTCTAGTTGTCTTTTGAAGAAAAAATTCTAGGGAGATCTGAAAAGCTGCAAAATCTAGCAATAAAAATGCTAAGTTGGCAACACTGCTTCTGCGTGCAACAGATTGAATACTGCATGTTAAACTTGTCATCTGTGAGCATTGATGTTATTGGTAGTTTATTCTGTCTTGTCAAGATGTCTCTCAAACACCATGCAGAGAAGCTTGGCTTACAGGCGGGTGTAAAATATCTGACTACAAGTCTGTCGACCAGTTTATACTCAATGCTCACAATGCGTTTGTTTACACATCATGGCCACCCGGCGTATTCTGGATTCCTGCCCCATGTCGTTTGAGCACCTGTGGGTGGAAGTAACTCTACATGTATGTGAGATGCATTACCAAAATTCTTGGGTGCCGTTTGGTCACCTTTTGTCACGGGACTATGTGTTTATATATGGTTCAGTTATTATTAAAGTAGCATTTGATTGTTTTTTATGAATGAGTGGCTGGAAGATACTCAAAACTGAATATTTATAGAAACAAAAGAAAAAATATAATGAATACTATTGTGTGCCACTGGGTACAGCTCCTTATCTTCATGCCATTATACTGTGGTATGGGGTATTTTCATAAGCTATAATATTTTTTACTTAGAAATATTTATTTAGGTACAGTGGTACCTCAATTCTTGAACTCATTAGAACGCAAATTTCTTAAAAGTCGAACGAACCAGTTCGAAAAAATGACCTTGAACTCGATCTGAATCTCAGAAGTCAAACCGTGGACACCAACCTAAGATAACTTGTACACGCCGGGAAATGAGTCATGCGGCACGTCTCTCAGCGGAAACAAAGGGTAACGCTTCAGTCTCAGCCTCGCATCCGCTGTGATAGCATCGTGCATGTTTACACTAACTGAATACATATATTTAGACAGTAAAAATACATTTAGACAATGATAGACAGTAACGGTAATTATTATATAATAAAATACATTTAAAATAAAGATTTCTTATTCATTATTTTAATATCATTAATAATAAACCATTAATACATTTAATTATAATAAGATTGTTGTGCGGCGCGTGGATGGAACGGAGACAAAGGCGCAGACGTCAGGGTGTCGGGGAATACGGAGTTTAATTACAGGTAAGGCAGGCAAAACGCAGATGGACAATACAGTGACCGAACTGGGGAAACAAACTGAAGCACGGACTAAATACAGAGGACTAATGACAACCAGAAACAGCTGATAACATGTTATTCCACACGGGGTTAACAAGGGGGCGTGGCACACGGAAGGATCGGACGATCGGGGCAGGACACATTTTTTTTTTTTTAAACTTTACACATTGTTTGGATACATTTATTTTCTTACTTTACAAATTACTGTTTTGATAAATGTGTTTAGTACAGAATATGCTCTTATTTTGTCCTATTCATTTTGTGTTTAAATGCTTTAAAAAAATATATATATATATTTAGGTGTACTTTTTGGGGGCCGGGAACCAATTAATTGGTTTTCCATTATTTCTTATGGGGAAAATTCGAACCCGAAACTTGAACTTTTTAGGATTCGAACCCGAGTTCTGAACAGATTGATGCCTTGTCCACGCGTACACGGGTATGTTTTAAAACGGTTCTAAAATGCACTGTCAAAAGCAAGCCCAAACAACAGGTGGCATTATAACTCTAACCGTACTGCCATGTTAGCCAATCAGAAGCCTAATTGTCAGTCCTGTTAAATTGAAAACCATGGCGCAAATTCCGACGCCTGTGTTGATCAATATAATGCGAGAGTGACTCAACATTTATCTGTACACATGTAAGGAGTCCTGTCAGCAAGGTTAGCACAAGCACTCTTTCGGCTAAGTCCGCCATTGCTCAAACTTGCCTAATGTATATAGCAAACAGCGCACGCTCTGACGTTAAACAAAGTGGACAACGTCACACAATCTGACGTTTCGAGCCAAAAACTCCGTTTTCCCTGTCTACATGTCGACGCTGAAACGGAGATTTTTAAAATCTTTACCCTGAGATGCCGTTTACGTGTGGACAAAAGCCCAAACGTATAGAAAAAGGTAGTGATCGACAGATATTGATTTTTTATTACCGATACCAATTATTTGCATGTTTATGTGCCTGATAACCGATTTTCAGAACCAATATTTATTTACTATTATACTTCTATTTTTGACACAATGATTACAACACCATTGAACTGAACAAACTCTTTTATTTATAACAATCACTCTCTCCTTGCATACAAATCAAAACTCTTATTTATACACCAATAAATAGAGGGGCCTGAAAGTGCAAAAAATACAAGAAGTGCACTGTTACTAAAGTGTTTTTCTTCAAAAATAAAATCTTCAATGAGGTAAAAAAAAAACAGAAAACAGGTAACATTCTTAGCCACCTGAAAAAAAAAATAACATTGCTGTTTTAATGCAGTTTAATACTCCCAGTTGAGCAGAACTAGGTTGTAGTGTAGAAAACAGAGTCTACAGAGAAAAACATGAGCAGCAACACTAACATTACCAATAAGCAAAATAAATATAGAATGTCTGTTTTCAAGCACAGGAGTCATATCAACTTTGCAGAAATGTAACTTCATTTTAAACTACAGTTTTATTAAGTTTATAAAACTGTTTATAGGCCAAAGAGTGAAGAATAATTTGCTGGATAATGTTAATTTACTGAATAATATTCTGAAATATTGAAATACAACAAACAAAACAGTTTTTTATTGCTTTTCTGATATGTTATATCACAATTACATTTTTGGAAAAAAAAACGTAGATTTTTCTAGATTATGAAATGCGTGCTGACAAAGCGCATTCAATTTCTTAGTTATATTTATTTAGAAGATGTTTATTAGCGGAATGATGGTTATATAGTAAATGTTAATATAATTCGGGATGTTTTAGTGAATCTTGTTAAAAGTTATATGCGGTGGCTGTGCTGGAGCATTTCATGAGCATCAACCCGCTGAGTGAACAGCAAAATGGAAGCGACTTCACGAGATGAATGATGAGCATATAGACGCTCGTTAGTGGCTGTATTTCATTCAGGCAAGTTACGTCTTTATTGGAACAGGACATGATGGTTTATCTTAGCATTCGTGACTCCGACTTCACAAGACTAATGATGAGCATGTAGACAACAGAGAGAGAATTAAATTCAGCGCTTTTATTTACTATATGCACTCATCCATTATTGTGAATGATTTAATTCATACAAAGTTACATATTTATTGGGATAGGACTTGATGGGTTATTTTAGCCGACCAACTTCACGAGACTAATGATGAGCATATAGACAACATGAGAGAGAATTAAATTCAGCGCTTTTATTTACAACATGTGCTTATTAATGGCTGTATATTATTTAATTCAGGCAAAGTTACGTCTTTATTGTGACAGGATTTGACGGATTCTCTTACGTGACTGTGAGTTTTTTTTTATTTCTTAGAGCCAAGCTGCGTAAACTACATATCAGTCATTTATGTAACACATCTAATTTGTGCATTAATAGCTGTTATGTTAAATAAAGTTTACTAAATATAGCAAAGCAAGTAAGTATACTTTACCTGTGCACGCAGTTGTTGTTTCCCCTCAGATGCCGTGCTGCAATGGCAATCATGCTCGTAATTCTGAAAACACCCACAAGATGGCGGCGTTTTTCGGTGAGCCCGATATTATAAAACCGATAACCGATTATGGTAAAATGCTTAAATATCGGGAAAAATATTGGTAAGTCGATATATTGGTATGTTTTAAAATATACCCGTGTACGTGTGGACAAGGCATAAGTTCAAGAATGGAGGTACTATTGTACTTAGAAATTAGAGCCCGACCGCAAAAGGATTTTGAAGGCCGATACCGATACAAATATTTGTTGGTTTTAAAATCCAATATTCCAATATATATATATATATATATATATATATATATATATATATATATATATATATATATATATATATATATATAAATAAATAAAATTTCAGAAACGCGCAACAAAACATTAACAGATTTCCCTAACATTAGTTATTTGTAGTTATTTATGAGTTTTAACTAACATAATATGATAATGCATTTTAAAAAGAAACTTGTTTCTTTTATTGTCACAACAGACCAGAGGAACATCAAAATATATTAAAGTTCTGATAAATAAAATGTATAAAAATACAAACTTAAGATATGAAACGTAAAGTCCTTTGAACAAAAACACAAAAACAACAACAACCAAATCAAAGTTACCAGTTTTAAAAGACTTGGTAAGCTTCATAAATATAACTTTGAATAGCACAAGCAATAGAACCTTTATGCACAAGCTACGTTTGATACTTTTTCTCTATGTCTAAATGTTCATTCCTTGCAAATGTCTAACTTACATTTTACAATGCAGGGACTGTAACTAGAGATATGCTAGTTATAAATACAGTAATCATTACTTTATTTAGGCAGAATAAGTTCGTTGTGGTTTCCAAGCTCATTAATGTTAACGTTAGCGGTCTTCCACTGATAGTGGCATTAGCTAGCTTTGTGGTTAGCTAGTCTATGATGAGCCATAATTTAGCAATGGATAACGTCATACTGCAAATTGTAAAACATACATTTTCAATATAACAGACCAAGGAGAGATGATACGTCTCACTGCTATAACTGTCACGCTATTAAAGAAATACTTCAGTCTCATTGTCAAAAGTTAAAAGGACAGTCAGTCAACTACACTGTAACAACGTAACGTAATTACTAGCTAATTCCGCTTCACTCTCGGCTTATTTAACAGCAGCAAAACTGGACATGATAGTCACGAATTTTGTCATGCTTATTTGAGTTAAGAGAACTGATGGGGATGTTCTTTTAATTGTTATTCAAGCAATGTATGTCTCGTGACCAACTCACCATGAACACACTTCACCGATGATCTCACTCGCGGATAACTGGTTCTCTCTGCCCGACTCTGGCTGGATCAGCAGGTTGCAGGATGTGTGGCGCGTTATACATGAGTGTTGCCAACAGGGACGGTGTAGAGTGCCCTCTGGTGGACAAATTATACAACGCCAACACTCATGACATGGTTGAAGTGTGTTTCGTCCGTTTTTATTTTATTTTTGAAATATTCATTTATCGGCCATTATAAATGCCGATACCGATAGTTTGGAAAATGCCTAATATCGGCCGATAATATCGGCCTGCCGATAAATCGGTCAGGCTCTATTAGAAATCTTGGCAAAACTTAGCAAGCTTTGCAATGTTAATGATCGTTCCTTTTCAAGATTATCTAGTATATGTTTAAAATTAGTTATTGCTTACTGCTGCTACTTTTGCATGAGCTCTGCATGTGCTTTCCGAGCCTGTCATAATCATTTTCTTCTTTGCTATTTAATTCATTCATAGACGTGTTTGTGGGAAATTTATTTATTTTGAAGTTTTTTTTTTTTTTTTTTACTTTAAAATACTGCAATAATTATCGCAAAAAATTTGATTTTTTTTCCTATATTGTGCAGGTGTAATGCCAAGTACAAAATACTATTATGAGATATTTGACATCATATTATGCAACATTCAACATGAAGTAGTAAAGTTATATGTGGCAGAGTAAAGTACCAATATGAAGTGGAGCAGTGGGTAGAATATAAAGAATGCTGCAGCAGTATTACAAAATTGGCAACTCGCTGTGGAGGCAGCGAGTGGAAGATATTTCATGCCACAACCTCATACAAACAAGTGAGACTGAAAACGAAGGAGCTGAGCAAGATGATTTTCTCGCACTGCCCTCTGGTGGACATAACTTTTAATCTTTTTTATCCTTTAATACTTCTTGCATTGTAACAGCACGCGTTAATGTATGTATTGAAAGCGTGAAGTATAAACTGTAGTATATAATGCTTGATGTTTTTTAATTAGTGTTTACGGTGGCCCCTAGAGACAAAACACACGCAAAAGAAAAAGCAGAAACAAAATGAAAATGCGCTGCAAATTAAAAAAACACACGCAAAAGAAAAAGCAGAAACAAAATGAAAATGCGCTGCAAATTAAAAAAACACGCAAAAGAAAAAGCAGAAACAATGAAAATGCGCTGCTAATTAAAAAAACACGCAAAAGAAAAAGCAGAAACAAAATGAAAATGCGCTGCAAATTAAAAAAACACACGCCAAAGAAAAAGCAGAAACAAAATGAAAATGCACAGCAAGTAGACAATCCCAAACCAGAAGTGCTCCACCACGCTAGGGGGCGTGGTGAGCTCATGTGGCCCAGTCGCTACACAGTAGTGATGGGAAGTTCGACTGAATTAACTGATTGATGCAAATCATGCAAATTATCGAGTAATTCATTACTCAATAGTTGTTTCATCTTATCGATCGATGATCGATTAATTGCTAAGCGGCAATTTTTCTGAGAAGCTGAATTTCCCTCTGAATAGGTTCCATCTACTGTATACGTAACATAGAATGCTATCTTCTATATGATATGAAGAAAAAATGCAAATCATATTCCTTAATCAAAGGTTTATTCTGAGTTCACTTGAGGGCAGGGAATAACATTTGTTGTCGTCATTGACCAACTTGAAGTGGCTCCATACTGCACTCTGTTTTGCCCTCTTCATCCTCTGTGTACCGTTTCTCTTTTATCTGTTGTTTTATCTGTTGTTTGCTTGTGTTCCCACGTGTGCGTCAAGTACGTCTGGCGTCAAGTGCGCCCCACGAGGACTGGCAAGGAATTATGGATTCAAAATACAATTAATTGCAATTAATTAATTTTAATCGAGCAATTTCTTATCGACAATTAATTGATAATCGATTAATTGCTTACATCCCTAGTCGAAACATTTCTAAATTTGGCCAAATTATAAAAGCCAGTAGTGGTACTAAATGAAGAGCCATTTGGGATCTGAAAGTGTCGGCTGTCATTGTCAAATGATCTGGCTCACTAAAAGGAGCTGGAATTCCCATCACTAAAGTATTTCATAAACGAGCCACTTTAAGAGCGCTTAACAGTTACAGTTCAGACTGATCATAGTTTTTCAAATATGGTTCTGACACTCGTGTAACAGGCCACAATGAATGATGGTCCAAGTCGATTGATGTAGAATGCAGCTTCTGTACACTACATTTGACCTTGACAATTTTGTAGTGAATGGAATTTAAAGTTGAAAATTTGAACAGCACTACAAAATGGTTGATTCACTATAGACTGGAGTATATTGTGGGTGAGTGGACATTCTGAACACAGCCATAGATGCCCAGTGAAGCACCGTGTCTGAGTGTGCTCCAAAATGCGTCATGAAAACCTATTGACCGATAGCTTTCATCTGTTCTCCATTTAGGCAAAGTGTACAAAAGTCTTCTGTAGAGTTTCAGTAAAGCACGGCATCAATGGGCTGTATTTATCGTGCCTTCAAAGGGAAAATTAATATATTGGCTGTTGAAAGCAACTCCTGTGAAACAATCAGTGTTGTGGTTCAACTACTAAGAGATTACACGTTTAATTGCAAAAAAATGAATCTACATTAATGCATTGATTAATTCAATTTTGTTTAAATTTTCTGGAGGAAGCTGAACTTCCCGTGGAGTCTTAGAGCAATTGCTTGTGGTGTGTACTTATTTTTTTCTACTGGGTGAGATATTTGGGGACAGGTATTATTCTCCATTCTCCAGGACCAGCAGCAAAACAATGTTCAGACAAAATGAAATCTATCACAGATCTCCAGAACAATCTTTCACATACTTAGCTGACTGTATACTTCAGGCGAGGTCCCCAGCGGATTTAGGTATGGGTGACAAATTCAGAATGGTGACATTTGCACAATTGGTTTTCTATTGGTCATTTGCATGTCACATCAATAATATACCTCCGTGTGGGTCAGTTAACCTGGACAGAGTGGGTGCCCTGATTCTTGTTTGTGAGCTGGGCATGCTGCCATACCAGAAGTATGGGATGGGGAAAGGGCTGGGTTGACCTCTGGTTGCCCCACTGGAAGTCCAAGGTAGACGGAGTGGGGGAATTCATCAAGTAGTGTACCTCTAACTTTGTACAGTACTAATGCACTTAGTAAAATCAGTCAAACTACAAAATGTTGCCAAATAAATCACAATTCATTCCTAATACTGGAAATATATAATTGGTTGACAGTGTTTTGATACTCAAGTGTCAAATTAATAGATAAGTAAAGGTCTAAGCCATCAGGTGTCCAGTTCATAAAAAAGAAAAAAAAAAGAAGATGTGAAATGCTAAAGATAAAGATATGCAGCTATTTCATCTCTTTATGAGTACACTCACCTAAAGGATGATTAGGAACACCTGTTCAATTTCTCATTAATGCAATTATCTAATCAACCAATCACATGGCAGTTGCTTCAATGCATTTAGGGGTGTGGTCCTGGTCAAGACAATCTCCTGAACTCCAAACTGAATGTCAGAATGGGAAAGAAAGGTGATTTAAGCAATTTTGAGCGTGGCATGGTTGTTGGTGCCAGACGGGCCGCTCTGAGTATTTCACAATCTGCTCAGTTACTGGGATTTTCACGCACAACCATTTCTAGGGTTTACAAAGAATGGTGTGCAAAGGGAAAAACATCCAGTATGCGGCAGTCCTGTGAGCGAAAATGCCTTGTTGATGCTAGAGGTCAGAGGAGAATGGGCCGACTGATTCAAGCTGATAGAAGAGCAACTTTGACTGAAATAACCACTCGTTACAACCGAGGTATGCAGCAAAGCATTTGTGAAGCCACAACACGCACAACCTTGAGGCGGATGGGCTACAACAGCAGAAGACCCCACCGGGTACCACTCATCTCCACTACAAATAGGAAAAAGGTGCTACAATTTGCACGAGCTCACCCAAATTGGACAGTTGAAGACTGGAAAAATGTTGCCTGGTCTGATGAGTCTCGATTTCTGTTGTTCTGCCAGGATCGAGTACAAGATCTCTCTCCTCACCCACCAGTGCATTTGGAAACACTCCTCTTTACTTAAAAGAACTGATAACAACTCAAACCACAACATGACCCCTCCGCTCTTCACAGTTAAATTGCCTCCATCCCCCCAGAACTAAACTCAGCACGATGGACAATCGGGCCTCTGTGCTGCTGCGCCTTGCCTGTGGAATGCCCTTCCTGACACACTCAGGGCAGCCCAGTCTACTGACAGTTTTAAAAAAGGATTTAAATCCTTCCTTTTTATTAGATTTTATCATTCCTAACTTTTTGCTTTATAGCTTTTTTTTTTTTTAGATTGTTGAGGTTTTGTAGCACTTAGAGATTTTCTCCGAAAATGTAAAGTGCGTTATAAATAAAATGTATTATTATTATTATTATTATTATTATTATTTGGATGATGGTTTTCAATGTTACACGCTACCATATGGGATGTGGCAGTTTTTTGGAAGTTTTTATTGGATTTTATTATTTATAACCCTCAGAAGACAATCCACAAATATTTACCATGATCCACAAGTATTTAACTATCCACAAATATGTATTTTTAAATTTTCTGTTGTGTAAAATCATATCCACAAGAATGTGTAATATTTAGTGTTATGTACACATGAAATGTGTTTTGCACATTTGTGAATCATTTCTTGTCTATTTGTGGATCGTTACATTTGTGACTTCCCTTCTATTTATTTGCGGATTTTTGCCCAGTTCGTACTGCTACGGAGCCCCTAAGAGGTCAGGGTAGTTAAATATTCTTTAAAATAATTTTGTGTTCCCATAGCACTACACTTGCCCACTTGCTATTTGCTGCAATGTGACCACAGGGATAAACCAAAATAATACAGAAATTTCCTGTAAAGTGTGCTTTAAGCTTTGGGGGACAATGTACACCATGTAACTTTAATAGCATGTTTTTTTATATGTATTCATTAATATTTGCACTTTGTCCATTCACCAACCTTAACTATGACACAGTGGTAAAGTTAGCTTCATATTCAGTTTTCCGGCTGTAATATCTTTCAACAAAAACAAGCAATACCCCGTGGTTTTCCAGATTTCTTTACATGCAAGTTTTAATTAATATTTAAATTTTTGTCTCTGCACTTCATATTCAATAGGCCAGTTGTTTTATTTACAGTTACTGTTTAAAGGAATATGTTTAAAAACACATATATGAAAGTTAGATGATGTGCATTGTCACCCATAATTTAATGCTTAAAGCATATTTAACTGGACATGTCTGTATTGTTTAGGTTTAGGTTTATACTTATTAGTCCATTAATTCTATCTTTTGTACTTCAAATGGGTGTAGTCAATGTCAATTTATTTATATAGCACATTTAAAACAACAGCAGAAGTGCTGTAACCAAAGTGCAGTTATTAGTAACAGAGAAGTGTTGCAAGGGAACTTGAAACTATTTCAAAAAATATTTTCCCACTCTGACCTCTTAGGGGATCCTGACCTGTAGAAACAAATCACAAATACATCACTATCCACAAATATATGTATTTTTATTTGTGTTGCGTAAAATCATATCCACAAAAATGTGGAGCAATTTGTACGTGAAAAAAGGTTTTGCATATTTGTGGATCATGTCATGATTTGTGATTTCCACTCTATTTGCAGATTTTTGTCCATACATAGCATACTCTTCCACCTCGCTTGTACATTTTGTGTTAAGCATTTATGAGGTATTTGCAGTTCAATTTGAATATGTGCAAGTGGTAAATGCTTAAAATGCCCCACAGTTTTTCTCCCAATGACAACTGCTGCGATGGCAGCCCCTTGTATATCACAAGCTGTAGTGATTGTGCAAATGCATTTGCTGTTTTAATGTTACTTGCATTATCTTTCAGAATTGTTTGAGTTTTTTTGGGGGGATTTTCCACTAAACACTGCTCAAAACTTTGTTTTTACAAAGATTGCAAATCACTGTGCCACTAGTTGTTGATAAAAGCGTAAAATACTTCCAGATCATCACTCGTCCAATGTCCAATGCTCCTCGTATTGCAAAGGGTATGCACATAATGCCACAGCAGGTGGAAGTCACCACGCTCACACCCACTGAGTGGCAAATAGACTGAGAGGCAGCTTTTGCGTTCAGCTTGAATGCTACAAAAAATACATCTACAATGAGAAAGAGCTGTTATTCGATGCGATTGATTGTACAAATCGATTTCACAAGTCTGTGGTGTGTTGGCGCCCACCCAGGTTTGGTTCCCGCCTGCGCCCGTTGTTCCCGGAATAGGCTCCAGACCCCCCGCGACCCCAGTGGGGATTAAGCGGTCACGATAATGGATGGATGGATAATGGATGGATCGGTGGATTTAACAAGAAATAGGGACTGTCTTTTTACAAACTGCCGAAAACTAAATAAGTAATTATCGCACATGAATCAGTCACATATGGCTGATACCCGATCTGTCTAGATCGGTGCTGATACCGATATGATTATCAAATCAGTGCACCTTTAATATTTTTTTTTTATTATTATTTGAGTGGAGTGTCCCTTTAAACTTAAGTAGGACCTCCCAAACAATTGGTATTGGTATTGGTCAGAAGTTACCTAATCAGTTCATCACTACTCTTTATCGATGTAGTAACCATGTAAAGTTTGTCATGGAATGTGTGTGTTTTATTGCTGTATTACTGTGAGTGTTTAAATTATTATCTTCTGTGCTGCCTGCACTGTATGGGCAAAAAAGTGTTTTTGTCTTCTTATAGGTGATAAGGTACAGTCATCATCTCTTGTCAAACAGGTTCTTCCTTGTAATGAGTCAAGCCCAGAAGCGCAAGTCGAACTGCCTGAAAGCAGGTCTGTCATGGTCGAAAAACAAGAAGAAAGTACAATCTAGGGGTACAGCATCCCACAATGTGTCATCTGCCTCGCAAAGGAGTGCCATGTCCACATCTAACACAGAAAGGATTTTCCAAGATTTATCATTACCAAGGAGGCTGCTGTGTAAAGGTCAGGCAGTAATGCAGGATCATAATACTGCATGTAATTTAGGTAAGTAAAGTCCTATGTAGTTGGATAATTTTTAAAATTAGCATGCATTGGATTTCTGAAGTCATGCTTTTGACCAGACTGGGTAGGATTGTTTTTAGGTTATCAGAATTACAATTGAAACTCCTCAGTAACATCACAAACTTTACCAGCTGAATTATTTTTTTAGTAACTAAATTATTAATAAGTTAATTTTTAAAATACAGTCCTTGTCTCTAAACTAAAGTGTTAGACTATAATATTTTAATTTTCTTGTCTTTAAGTAGTTTTGTTTCTGGTATTATTCTGGACTTCTTGTTACCTTGTAACTGCAGTCAATGTATGGAATTATGACACGTGTATCCTAAAAGCAATTTTTTTTCAGTCCCAATCGCGAAGCCTCAGTTTTTACCTGAATCAATAGTGGGAGCAAAAGAGAATTGCAATACACAGATAAGTGCTTTTATCATCTGTATTAGGACATAATGGAGAGACATCCAAGCAATGCAGCAACACTGCACAGTATGACCTACTGCCCGAGGAGGATACTGAGCAGGGTTTGGTCATCACTTTGGGTAAGCTACCCCTTAATGCCTCTAGGGGTCTCGTAAACTACCCATACCCATCAGTCATGTTAATAGCCAACCATTTCCTGTTTCTGAAACTGAAGTTTAGATTTGGTTTTTACTATACACTGATTCACTTATATAATCAAGAGAAAAAAGTAAACACATCCCCAGGAATGCACTATAATTTTCAGATATATTTAAATTCTGTCAGTGACTTGACAAAGTTTGTATTTTGATTCTGTTTGAAATACATCTCGACATTGCATTTTTTCCCCTGTAGATGTGGTATTTTCCCACACAGCACTTTCATAAGGAGCATTGGCATTAAAATATGCCTTTAAAAACTGGCAGTAACATGCACTTTTATACCGTGTCAACATAGTACAAATGTACGTGTTGAAAAAGGTCTTTCAGTACTAAGATATACCTAGACTGATACTTTTCTATTCAAGGGCAAAAGGGTTCAGTTTGTAATGCATTATTTTGGTTGCTATATCATGTTGTATTCTTCTTACCAAATGATAACATTTTGGCTTTTAGTCATAACCACTGATACTCGACATTTGTAAAAATTGCAATGAAGCGGTTGGTTGTTTTATCTGATATGCTGAATATGTCTAAATTGGAACAACTGAAGTAAAAGGTAAGTCTGTGTCAATTTAACTTGAAGAGTCTAACTGTTAACTTGAAGAGTAGAACATGTAAAGACCATATGAAGTCCAAATACCAGATGGTGTAAAAGAAAGATGTGAACATGCATGTGTATGCAATTGTGTTTTGAGATGCCACAGTGCACTGTGCATATAAACTGTTACCTTTGAAAAACATTGTTCTGCTATGAGTACAAGCTAGCAGAGAAATTTTGATACAGAATGTGCGCAGTTCAATTTCAAGTATCAGACAGTGTCAAAACGAAGGTACAGTAGGTATAAAGTTCACGCAGATGCTAATAGCTGCAGCACACACCCAAAGACCTTCCTACATGTTTACATACAAAGTGCACTGTGGCATTATTTATGCCATTATTATTATTGTTATTATTATCATTATTTTGTCTGATATTTCAGCTTTTCACATTCTATAACATGTGGGTACAACATGTTATAGAATGCTGAGAACATTATTTCAATCTTATTTTTATGACGCGTATATCGCCCTTATGTCACATTATGGTAATTGTAATGACACGCACAAATAACTTGTCTTTTGGCACTAACTTCTATATCTCAAAAATTCTTTCTTCTTATTGCAAATGTAAGGAATAGATTAATAACTTTGTATGTAGTGATAACTAGAAAAGTGTAGTGTGGTTAATAATTGTTCAGTTCACCGTTATTATATCAAATGGAAATTAAATGCAACATTTTGTGTGTCTGAACAAAAGAGAAAAGCAACACACATACACTATACTGCAAAAAGCACTGTGACACCACTCCAAATAATTGAATTCAGGTGTTCCAATCACTTCCATAGCCACAGCTGTATAAAATCAAGCACCTAGGCATGCAGACTGCTTCTACAAACATTTGCGAAAGAATGGGTCGCTCTTAGGAGCTCAGTGAATTCAAGCATGGTACCATGATAGGATGCCAAATGTGCAATGAGTCCATTCGTGAAATTTCCTTGCTGCTAAATATTCCACAGTCAAATATTAGTCGTATTATAACAAAGTGGAAGCAATTGGGAACAACAGCAACTCAGCCACAAAGTGGTAGGCCACATAAAATCAGACAGCAGGGACAACGCATGCTGAGGCGCACAGTGTGCAGAAGTCGCCAGCTGTCTGCAGAGTCAGTAGCTACAGACCTCCAAACTTTGTGTGGCCTTCAGATTAGCTCTAGAACAGTGCGCAGAGAACTTCATGGAATGGGTTTCCATGGCCAAGCAGCTGCATCCAAACCTTACATCACCAAGTGCAATGCACATCATCGGATGCAGTGGTGTAAAGCACACTGCGACTGGACTCTAGAGCAGTGGAGACGTGTTCTCTGGAGTGACGAATCATGCTTCTTTGTCTGGCAATCCGATGGACGAGTCTGGGGTTTGCAGTTGTGAGAACAACAGTATTTACCTGACTGCATTGTGCCAAGTGTAAAGTTTGTTGGAGGGGGACTATGGTGTTGGGTTGTTTTTCAATGGTTGGGCTTGGCCCCTTAGTTCCAGTGAAAGGAACTCTTAATGCTGCAGCATTCATAGCCATTTTTGATCATTTCTTGCTCCCAACTTTGTGAGAACAGTTTGGGCATGGACCCTTCCTATTCCAACGTGACTGCACAGTAGTGCACAAAGCAAGGTCCATAAGAAACTTGGAAATTTAGCTTGACGTCCTGGAGAAGTCATGAAAAGATCATGGAAATTCATTAATTAAAAAATGTATGAACCCTGAATGGCATCTGTCTAATTATTGAAACTGTACATTAAATATTGAGTGAATACACAACCGAATGGCTCAAAAAGAAGAAATTCTGGGGGTTCCCAAGTCACAGTAAATCCAAATGAAATGTTGTATGGCTGCTCAAAGTGAGCTGCACATTCAAGGAAGTCTTCAAACATTATCCATTCTCTTTGAATTGCCATTTAACGTAATTTTTTTCTGCCAAAGGGAGCAACAGGTACTATTGAGTCTAGGTATGTATGTTTTTTGCACTAGTAACTACAATGTGTTGAATATATAACTGCTAACAAATCACTATATAAATTTGCTATAACCCACTATGAAATTTAATTGAAGATCAAACATCTGATGTCAGAATATATTTATCAACACTATCCTGGGGTTTCTCCTGACCATAGAAATTCATACCATATCACCAGCCTCAGAGAGTGTGATGCATTATATCGATTGAAGTAGTTGTTTGTTTTTGCCTTAGGATGGATCTTTGTTTAGTAGTTAAACTGTGACTTAACACCGACTTCTTATTTGTTTGCCTGCTTCTTCTTAGATGATGAGCAGCCTAGTGACCATAAAACACTCAGGAAGAAAAGTGGGGGGAGGAGGAGGAGGGATGAGGAGGTCAATGAAGCCCCTAGGCCTCATCCAGATGAGGCGCACCCCATGGAGGTGGAGATCGACCAGCAGCTAGACCGGGAGCTAGAGAGCAAGTCCAGGCAGCACAACCTAACAACAGTCAATGTGCGCAACATCATCCATGTGAGTGACTCTGTGGCACATTGCACATCCTTCACCATGCATGCATACTGTCAGCTGTCTGGTTATCAGCAAGTCCAGTGCCACCAGAATTCTTGTCACCAAGCACCTTAGCCACAGTCCCACAAACTGCAAGCCTTCATAAGAGCAGGACTGTCTGCTGTCGGTGCCTGTGGGTTTAGAGTTTAGTTTAGGAGATAAAATCAGACTCACCACAACCTAAATTTAAATTTATTTACCTGAATTTGAATGTGTTAACCTGAACTTGAATTTCATTACCTCAATATCAGAACCTGAATTTGAATGTATACTTGAACTTGAATTAAAGACTCCAAACTTGAAATCCATTACCTTTACTTGAATTAAAGAAATCCAATGAGTTTATTTCCTGAACTTCAAATTATGTTGCTTTTGTGGTAATAAAAATTCAAGTTCAGGTTGTAAAATTCAGTTCTTGAAATTTCGGGTTGTCAGATTCAGGTTGAGAAATTCAGGTTCAGAAAAACAGAGAAAACAGCCGGGATACTCAAGGAAGGGCAAACGAGCATAGATCTAATTGAGCACAATACTGGCCAATTACACCTAGAGATAGGAATTGGGGATATAGCATAAAATTCATATTGCGGTATAATTTGAACCATAGACGGTAGACAGTATATATTGCGGTATATGATTTGATCTGTAAATTTCAATATAACTATTTTTGAAAGGGTAACATATGTCCATAGCAAAGGCATTGCAGCAGGAAGTTGTATAATAAACTGTTAACACATTTCAAAGTAGTCATGAACGTAGAATATTTATTGTGCAAATCTGCAATTATAGAAAAAATATGAAAACATTTCAAGTGACTTCCGTGGTTTTATCTTATATTAATAACACAGGTTGGTTTTGTAAACTGTAGGTAAGCAGAAAACGAGACACAACCAAAAGCTACAAAACTAATACAATTAGGGCGCTTTTCCACCGCACAAAGTATGGTACTTTTGCTTTTCCATTGACTTCCGGTCGAGTACCATTACCGAAAGTTCGAGTACCGAAAGTGCCAAAACAGCTGGGGTACTTCTTTGGTACTTCGGTACTTTGGTGTGGGACTTACAATTGTATTTGCTGTCGATTGGTTATGCAAATAGCCTGCCGCTGAAACACAAAATACACACAGTGAACAGCGAGAAATGAAATAAAAAGCAGTAGAAACACAGATATAAAATAGTAAAACGGAAGGATGGATAAACGGGGAAACACAGGCTTTAATCGCCATATGGTCGGATAAACAGATCCAGCGGGATTTGGATGCCACGACTCGAAATAAAAAAGTTTTTGCCGTTCCGGGCAGTTTCCCTGTTTCCCCTGTCGCACGCTGCTTTGTACACGGTTTCGCTGTTGTTTTCATGTCTTTTCACGAAACTCTTGAGGTAAACAAGCCATATTTTAAAACATCACATGCCTTTTCGATGTTTTTTGTTTTTACAGATAATACATTATAATACAAAAATGCGTGACGATCTACTGTATTCACATGTAATGTATCTGAGTGATTTTATGCATTTCACATACATATTTGCCTAAATATTAGGAGAAACATTATTTCCTGACATCTAGGATATTTGGTTAAAACAGGTATACAGCAACTCTGGGCGTCGGTACTAATAACAATACTGTATTCACATGTAATAATGTACCTGAGTGATTTTCAGACATTTCACATACCTCTGCTTTAATATTAGGGGAAACATTATTTCACAATACAACATAACATGTCTAACACCACACCACTTAAGAGTAAACCTTTATTTAAAAGTACATTTTAAAAGAGTAAGACATTGTGCTTTATAAGGGTATGTTCATTATTAGTAAGGTTCATGTGTAAAAAGTGTTTTATTCCCACCAGCTGCCTAATACATACACTGACCTATGACTGACTGACCACATTTGATTTGTGAAAAAATTCACAAATCAGACTGATCAATTTGAGCCTAGTTTGGTCCTTCTGGGCCACTTTGTTTGGATGTTTTGGCCACTAGGATGTGATGTAGCCCATATATTGCTATGGCATGTGTTTTTAATCCCTTCTGTCTCAGCGCTTATCAGTCACTGGCAGATGAACTGAGGACTGTGAAAAAATTCACAAATCAGACTGGTCAGAATGAGCCTGCCTGGACTTGTTTATATGTGAAGTTTTTTTATTATTCACGTTTGCCAATAAAAAGGCAAAGTATAATATCGGCAGATTTCGGGGTGGGGAATGGCGTCATCCAAATTCACAAATCATGAATAACAAAATGCCACTGTGTTTACTAGTTTACCTCACCGCACTGTCGAGAGAAACTCAAAGGAATCGCAAATCGCAAACTGAAAACTCTTTACCGCGGGCGAGTGCAGTTTGTCAAAATCATGCTGCGTTCGTTTTTCTCTCGGAACTCGGAAATTCCGAGTTGAGTGACATCACGTCCGACGATCTCCCGTTCGAGCTACCCACATCTCGGAACAAACATGGCTGCCTCCATGAACACGTTGCTGTGTGTTGTTGCTTTATATTTTAGCAGATTTGGAGTTTTCCAAATGGAGAAAATGGAGAAATGGAGATTTTTCCAAGATACAAACAAGAAACACGAACTAGTCAAACCACATTAAAAGCTTTATAAAATATTTTAGTACATTCATAGCGATATTCTTTTTTCGAACGGCAAACTACAAAGAAACCAAGTCGCCATGTTGAAATTACATCACAGGGGCAACTCGGACAAAAAATCTTGTCATAAAAGAAGCGTGTTTCCGACGGGAAGTGACGTTTTTCGTGACGTTTTCATCCGAGTACCGACTTAGAGAGAAATAATCGAATGCACCATCAGACCCGTGCAGGACTCTGCTGCCAGGTGCAGCAATAATCATATAAATAATAAATTATTTATTTGACGAGACTTGATAATGTCATTTTGATTTGAGGTGCCCTTATTGCAATGTCAGTGCAGCTGACCACCCCAATTGCATTTGGAATGTTGGATATCAGTGCAAATGTAGCTTTTACGTTTATCTGTTCACCCACAGCATAGGGAAACGTACATTTAATGCAAAACAGACAACATGCAAAGACATTACACATAGTGCAAACAGTAAACAAATCAGTAAAAATAAGCTTGATGATCTATGAAAAGTCATTCCCTTCTGATCTTTCCATTTACGTAGTCACTAGCACTTTTATAAGGCAATCCACGCAGAAATAAGAAATTAATTATCAAAGATCATGGTTTGCTTGCTGTTCCCCTCTTTAAAATGGGTGTCACTTTTTCCCGATTTGTCCAAAATTTTTTCCCGATTTCGTAATTATATGCATTGGTTCCCCTCATGTTTTGTTTGATAAATATAGGGTTTTGTGTAAAAATTGTACATACAATTTGTGCATACTCAACTGATAAATGAGGCCAGTGGACTTGTATGAAAAGTCCCAGGTTTAACCCAGTGGAAGGGCTGTTCAGTCACTTCCATTGCTCTAAGATGCATAAATTGTTCATCAGTTCACAAGAAGACCACAAAAATGGTTTAGGTTAACTGCAATGTCTGTTCTGCCATCTACTAGTATTCAGTGTGCATCTGTGCTCTTTACCTACAGGAAGTGATCACCAACGAGCATGTTGTTGCCATGATGAAAGCAGCCATCACTGAGTCAGAGGCCATACCCATTTTTGTGAGTTTTCCCTAACTTTAGGATGAAAACTAGTGATGCAGAAGAATATGTGATATACAGCACTCATCATTACTGCATGTGTCCGGTATATGGAGCCATGTGTAATATGAAACAAATGAGATGCTTTATTTGCCCTTTCTACATGTACAGGTAAATCGGAATGCTATTTGCACTTTCCATCTTGGTCTCCTTTTTTAAAGTGAGTGAAGTTTGGGCTCACAGCACAGGGTCAGCCATTTAACGGCACCCCTGGAGCATTTTTCAGGGCGTTAAGGGGATGTGACTATTCTTCTGAGCATGGGATTTGAACTGGACACCTTCTGATGTCAGGCACAGAGGTCTAACCACTGAGCCACACAGTTCCCAAGTGATACGTGTACTATGGAGGTCCTTAGATAATATGGAAATGTGTCCATGTTAGGAGCCGAAGATGACACGCTCCAAACTGAAGGAAGTGGTGGAAAGAGGCGTGGTGAGTGCCCTGCAAGTCAATGTAACTGTCCTTGCTTAACACAACACTTAGAATATTCTTATTGCGGTTATTTCTGTGAAAACACTTCCCCTTTAAGATTATTTTCTATGCCAGGCAACTGCCCACTGTCCGCTAAGTTTGACTCATCTACCCTTTCAGATGCTACTTGATATACCTGTTTTGGGTAAATTAATGCTAAATGAGTTTGTGTAACACTTTGTCTTTCATGTTAGCTTGTTTTTGAAGCTTGTTAGTGTATTAAAAACACTGTTTTTAGGTTATTCCTACATGGAACATCTCCCCTATAAAGAAACCTGAGAGGGATAAGGTAAGCAAGATTAGGTTCCTCCAGTTCTGTGTGCATGCTTTCATAATCCTGCAGTAGTGTTTAGTTTTCACCTTCACAGTCCTGCTGTAGTACTTAGTGTTCACGCCTTCACAGTCCTGTAGCGGTGCTCAATTTTCACCTTCACAGTCCTGCAGTAATGCTGAAGTAGCTGCACTCGCTTGTGTGTTGCAGCTTTCTGAAGAGTTCATGACTTATTTTTTTGGGATTTTCCAGCCTCCCCAGTTTGTAGACATTCCTCTGGAGGAAGAGGATTCTTCTGATGAAGAATATTGCCCTGATGAGGAAGAGGAAGATGAGACTGCAGAAGAGGTGAGTGGACCAAGTGTTTCCTGGTTTCCGGTTCATCATTCAAAATGAAAATGTTGTGCTATAGCACATTTTTATGCTGAACTAATCAGAACTTTACTGTCCCACTAATATCTGCTATATATACGTATGTCCATGTAACATTTAGTGAGGCACTGTGAATAACGTTGTGCTGCTGGCTTCAGACACTCCTAGAGAGTGACATGGAGAGCACCGCCTCCTCTCCACGGGGCAGCCGAGCAGGACCACCCAGGGCTGTAATCGAGTATGATGAGGAGTGCAGCAGCAGCCCACCACAGGTGACCTGGTACTCCTCTGTGCTATCAACATAGAAACACTGCATTTTGAGCTCGGTGTCCTGTCTAGATGTTGTTTTAAAAAGATGTGGCCCATCCCCCATGACATAACTCTTCATTAAGGGAGAACACCAGTCAAGGCACCTCCAGGTGGAGGTGGTTCCCATGGGCCCCCCGCCTCCCCCACAGCCACTGAGCTCCCCATCCCTTCCCATGGCCTTGTCCGAATGCAGCTTCATGGAGAAGCTTCACGCAGTAGAACAGGAACTGGCTACTGGACCAGTATCTATGGAGCCCTTCCAGGTGTGCTGACTGTGTTACCGTGACATGGATCGAATTATGATTAATGTTGCAAAGTCACCACCCAGGCTACTCTCCGGGCTGTAGGCTTGATTCTTTGAAGTGTAGTACATCTGCTGAAGTTGAATTTTATTCATTAATTTGAATGTGTAATAAAGATGTGAATTTCATCTCAACTCATGTTTCATTTCAACTCATGTTCCCCCTGCTGCTTCCCCGATTTCACAGGCCCTGAATAGCAATGCCGGCCATGGGAACAGCCTAATGGCCTTCCGCACACGCTCCAAGCGCCCCTTGCGGGATGTCCCACTGGGTCAGCTGGAGGCAGAGCTCCGTGCCCCTGACATCACCCCGGACATGTACGAGTATGACTCTGGCCCTGAGGACAGGGAGTGGACCCAGTGGCTGCAGGGTCTCATGGCATCAGATGTGGAGAATGAGGGTGAGACTGAATGGTCCTACGGGCACTGTTGCTGTGTGCTTTTTGGTGAAGAGCTTTTTGGTAAGGCTGGGTATTGGCAATTAGATTTGATTCCGATCCGGTTGAAAGGAATGAGTTATGAAATACTACATAGTAGATTTCCATATTTGGAGAGATGGAACACAAATTTACAAATGCAGAGTCACTGGAAACAAATTGTGAAAAGCACTAAAGAAAGGCCAAAGACTATATATATATATATCTCAAAATATTTTTATTTGAGGAACGTATTGTTTAGGGCTGGGAATGGACCCTGACCTCACAGTTTGATTCGATTTCGATTCCCAAGTGCCAAATCGGATTACATTCTATCCAAAATAATCTTGCAAAAATAATATAATAATGAAATTTATTCTTATACAGTACTTACCTGTGATTACACCACAATATTTCGTCCACACTTTTCCCTCTGCAGTTCTTGTATCTAGCCAAAAATAAATTCTACCTTCATACTTTTAGTTGCTTTCAGTTGCTTCAGTGTTACCCATGTTTGAAAAAACACATCATTAACGATATTCTCATAAATGACAGCAGGTCACATTCAATAATATGTGTTTTCTGTTAACATGGTTTGCTTTTGTTTCATTTTTATCTTGCTTTTCTATAGCATTATTTTGCATTACTATAATCAGTGTACTGAAAATCATTGATGTGAGAATAGAGCCCTACTTAACTTGCTTACATTCACGTGCTTGGAATACTCTATTACCATGACTTAAAGTGCACCAAGATAGTGGGGTGAGGCGGTTGTGCAATACTATTGCAACCCTCCTACAAGTGAGAAAGAAAGTAGTGCCATCGATAAGATAAGAGGACTGATACTAGTAAAATTTAGCAAAAAGTCACTGGTAAAAGGAACAAATTTACTACATCAATTATGACATTTTGTGAATCGATTCCGAATCTTCAAAACCAGGGTCACGATTATTCATAAAATCAATATTTGTCCCCACCTTTCCTTTTTATAGGCCCTTGCGAATCGGGTGAGGGTTACCAGCAGTGAGACTTGGTGAGCTGGCCAGAGCAGAATATCAGCATTACATTTAGGGGCGTAACGGTATACATTCACAGCTTGGTTACAAACCTTAGTTTTAGGTGCAGTTTCGGTACAGCAGGGAAAACGGAATTTGTTTTGAAATGATGTCTTTATTATTATAACTGTATATACAAACAGAATTAGAAATGGTTGTAAACCAACACCAATGTGTCTGAATAACAAAACCTCAGAAACATTTATTTGCATATTATAAAAATATTATATAACAATCATGAACTAAGTGAACTGAATCCCATCTAAATCCCATGTTCTATACTTTAGGCAGAAAAGTTGGGGTAGTAACCAAAAGACAGTCATTTCAGTTCAATTCATTTCAGTTCAATTGTAATTGAGAAATTGTAATATGTAGCATATTCATATTACAGTTTCTCAAAGCACTTTACATTATCCCCGCCCAAAGCCCAGTGATCAAGCAAGAAGCAACAGTGGCAAGAAGAACTCCCTAGAAGGAAGAAATCTTGGGAGGAACCAGACTCAAAGTGGGAACCCGTCCTCCAGGGGCTGAGAGAGGAAGTCAAATGAACAAGATGGCAAAATCCTAATTTACATAGTCCAAATTTTAAGATGTTGATGTTAATATGTGGGGGGGATAGGCAGGTAATGGCAGGCAGGTGCTGTTGCTGCTTCTGATGGCAGGATGAACAGTGGTACAGCAGCAGGGAAGGAAGGGGAAATGTCATAGGCAGAAAGGGGGTTAGGCTGGAAGGATGTCACGGGTAGTAGGGGCGTCCCAGGCAGCAGGGTAGGCAGAATATCTTAATTTTTATTTTTGGTCTCCAAGCAGCACACTCAAGGAGGGGTGGAGGGAAAAAGTACTTTAGCCAAAGTAGGGGAGACTAGGGGCAATGAAAAAGTTAGGTGAGTGCAATATGTAAGCTCCGGCAGATATGGCTATGGCAGCGTAAGTAGGAGCAAGAGGTAAATAAGAATGCAGGCATGGGGAGTCCCTGAACATCAGCACTCCAGTTCCATAAGGGAGTGTGAAGTTAGAGTAACAGCACTGGCAGTTCAGTTCATCCAAAGCCAATGGCACCGATCCCCACCCAGCTCATTCTGTAGGCCTGACTGGGGATGAGCAGTTAGTTAAACCAGATTATGCAGTTACGCAGTCAGCTACTGTCCATTAGGTTTTCTATCCTACATGGTTTCTTATCAGCCATACCTGTTCTCAGGAAAATACCAGAAGCAGGTATGGCTCATCAGAAGCCAGGTAGAATATAAAACCTACTGGATAGTAGCTCTCCAGGGCTAGAGTTGGAGACCTCTGCCCTATAAATTTGACCAAAAAAGTGTGTTTTTAGCCTGGACTTGAATATTGAGAGTGAGAATCTCGCACATCCACTGGGAGACTATTCCACTTCTGCAGAACTCTGTAAGAGAATGCTCTGCAGCCTTCCGTAGTTCATCTACTCTAGGTACTAATATCCTGCTTCTTGAGATGAGGCAAGCTCAAAAAAAAAAAATCTCTAAGATATTCTGGTGCAAGACCATTCAGTGCTTTATAAGTTAATAGTACTATTTTGTAATCAATCCGAAACTTAACTGGAATCCAGTGAAGGGAGCATAGAACAGGCTTATTATGATAACATTTTTTTTTGTTTTTGTAAGAACTTTGGCTGCCGCACTTTCTCAGCTGAAGTTTATTTAAGGATCCAGATGGACAACCAGAAAGGAGGGCATTACAGTAGTCCAGTCTGGAAGTTGTAAAGGCATGTATTAGTGTTCTGCATTATGGAAAAAGAGCATTCCCGGATGTTTGGCTATGTTCTGTACATGGTATAATGCAGTTCTAGTAATACTTCTTATGTGAGCATTGAAACATGGTCTCCTGGTTCACTCAGTTGTAAGATCTCTGACCTCTGTTAAGCTGAGTAGGTTGACTGTCAAGGTTGAGGTTGTCAAACTTATTTCGAGCAGCGTTAGGACCAACTACCAGTACTTCCATTTTTTCTGTGATTAACATAAGGACATTTTTTGCCATCCGACACAGGATGTCTAGTAGACAGTCATCTAACCAAGAGAGTTGGGATGCATAATCTGGTTTAACAGACATATTTGGGTATCATCAAAGCTGGTCTAGTGTTCTATGACCAGGATGTTCCTCCCAGATCCGAGGTTAGACCAATGGACAGACCCACCTGTCCAGGTCACAGGCACATACTTTCCCAGAGAGGCTGAGGATTGTGATCCCCCTAAAGTTGGAGCACATCCTCCAGTCCCCTTAAAGATTGGGACCCGCCCACCCCAGTCTATCTATCCAAAGGCACTGTCCCCAATCTCTACGCAATGTTGAAGCCCAACAACATCAAGAGCTTTCACAAACTCAGGGTGAATTTCATCCACTCCCGGAGCCTTACTGCTGAAGTGTTTTTTTTTACTATTTCAGAGACCTCCTCTGAGTCTTCCAGCTTTACTTCCTCAGAGGAAGGCGTGTCAGTGGGATTCAGGAGATCCTCAAATATTCTTTCCACCACCTGACTATATCCCCATTTGAAGTTAACAGTTCTCCCTCCCTTTGGTAAACAGGTAAAGCCCTACTACCCCCTCCTGAGTTACCTGACAAGTTGAAAATACCTTTTCCATGGCCTCACCAAACTCCTCCCACGCCTGTGTTTTTGCATCAGCAGCTGCCAAAGCTGCATTCTGCTTAGCCTGCCAGTACCCGTCACTTGCTTTAGGAGTCCCACCAGCTCAGAATGTCTACTTCTTCAGCCTACCTGCTGCCCTTTACTGCTGGTGTCCACTACTGGGTTTGGGGATTGCCACCACGACAGCCACCAACAACCTGTTGTCTACATCTCTGCACAGCCACCTAAACAATGGAGTCCCAGAAGATCACTTACTCAAGCCCAATGTCCCCTGTCTCCCTCGGGATACAATAGAAGTTCTGCCAAAGGTGCGAGTTGATGATCTCGCAGACCTCCTCATCCACTCCCAGCACACTTCTTCTTTGTGTTTGGGTGTAACTGGTCTGTCCAGCATTTTCCCCCACCATCTGATCCAATTCACCTCCGGATGGGCATCAGTTGACAGCTCCTCTTAGGCCAAAACATTTGGACGCAGATCTTATGATACAATTACAAAATTGCTCATTGAGCTGTGGCCTAGGGTACTCTGGTGCTAGGTACACTTATGAAAACCAGTGGTGTTTGTTATGGACTAACTGTGATTAGCACAATGTCCAGTAACAGCACACTGCTCAGGTTCAGATTGGGCAGGCCATTTCTCTCCATCACATCCTTCCAGGTATCACTGGCATTACCAAATTGAGCATTAAAGTCCCCCAGCAGAACAATGAAGTCCCCATTGGGGGTGTCTTCCAGCATCCCATCCAAGTCTAAGAAGGCTGAATACTCTGAACTAGTGTTCGGTGAATATGCACAGACAATAGTCATAGCCCGTCTCCTGACTTGAAGTCAAAAGGACGCCACCCTCTTGTTCACCTGGGTAAACTGCAACGTACTGACCCTGAACTGGGGGCTAGTAATAGACTCACACCTGCTTGGCACTTGTCATGGAGAGCAACTCTAGAGTGCAGTAGAGTCCAACCCCTCTCCAGGAGTTCTAGGGCTTGAACCGTGTGTTGAGGTGACCCTGACTGTACCTGCCTCATCAGCTCAGGCTCCTTTCCCACCCAAGAGGATACATTCATGTCCCTAAAGCTAGATTTAGTAGCCAACAATTGGTCTGCCAAGGAACTCGCCTTTGACTCTCACCCGATCTACACCACACCTGACCCTCATGGCCCCTTTTGCAGGTGGTAGACCCATAGGAAAGTGGACCCAGGTTACCTTTTCAGGCTATGCCCAGCTAGGCTTCATGGATGGAGGTACAGCCAACAGACGTTTGCCCTTGAGCTCCTTCAGGCCTGGGTTCAGGGTGGGGTCCCCAGTCTCCCCAATCAGGGTCTTTTGTGGCCATTTTTATGGGGCCCTATGTGAATCACACTTAGTTTGACCGCTCACCTAGGACCAGTTTCCCTTGGGAGACCCTTCCCGGGGCAAATCCTGAGAACATAGCTCCAAGGATTATTGAGGCACACAAACCCTTCCGCTACTATAAGGTGGTGATTCATGAAGGGGGTTTTGATTCTGTGGTGTATATACAAACTTTGTTTTTATTAATGTACATCTTGATAGTCAGTTGCTGATTTACTGTTAAATTATAATCACCACTTGATTGGTTGGCACTACGTGTGCGGTTATACAAAATTAATCAGCATTCTTCAGATTCAAGAATTCAGCAGTGTTGTGGTATGATGTACTTTAGCAAACACTCTGACTGAGTGTGCTAACCACTACATCCTCTCTTTATTGTGCCCTTTCAGAGGAGGCAGATGATGATGATGACCCAGAATACAACTTTCTGGAGGACATAGACGAACCGGACCTGGAGGACTACCGTAATGACCGGGCAGTCCGCATCACCAGTGCGTATCTCTGCATCAAGAGTTCTTTGTTTTGAATGACCATACAAGATAGGCCAGGAGACAAGAGAAATGAATAATGTTTTAAAACATATGGATTCCACAAAATTTCTATATGCACACATTGTTTATTTCAGATATAAACATGTCATAAGTGCCCAGAGAAAACTGTTACATTAGAATTATGAATATTCAAAAGTAGCTACCAACCAAAGATTTTAAAAGACCCAAATGAAATATTTATGGAATACTGATCACTTCAATACCTCGTTTCCGCCAACGTGATGCTGGTGCTGGGTTTTTTCCCCAATCTGGAACTGATCCCAATGCATTTCCACCGCAATAAACTAGCCCTGTGTCAGAGAAAACAGCACCAGCATGTAACCACAGAAAAGCTTGTCTCAGAATTCGGAACTGTAGCGGAAGAGAGAGTGCGACTGGCTAATGTGTCCAAATCTTCTGCAAATTTTCTGCATACCCAGAAAATTCAGTCCATAACCGATATAATTTTGTCTAATGTTGCTAGTGTTGGCAGTGAGTCAGTTTGCCAACTTGAATAGCAGAATAATGTTACATTGTTTTTTCATTCTGTGGAAAACAAAAGATCAATCTACTGGCCAGATTTAATAATAAATTATGAATGTAGTAAGTTGCATAAATGAACTATTGTGGTGCTTGAGTGGTAAAGAGATCATGGGGTGGACAGCAAAGTTCAATGTTTTGCACACTATTTTAATTTGCGATCTTTAAAAGGACAGTGGTAAACGGACACCCACAGGATTCATGGTGTTCATATGTTTCTTTTAATGACAGCAGTTAATATAACATAAGAAAACATCAGAACATTTTTTATGACAATTATCCACAAAGTGTGCAGCTTTTGTTACTGCAGTGTATCTTTCTGGGCTTAAAAAAAATGCAGATATTTTTGTCTGCTTTTCAGGTGGTTGACGTGACATATTTTCCGATGCGTGCTCTCTGTTCGCTGGTGGGAGTGTTCTCACCTGTGTGTGCGCTCGCATATCTGTGTGTACGCATTGGGGCGGAACTCCGCCATGCGCAATACAGAGAGCAGAGGAAAATCATAAACGTGCAACCGTGTAGAGACCAGGGTGTCCACGGGGTTTTAAAAAGTATTAAAAGGTAGTAAATCATATAAGCAAAAATTAAAGCCATTAAAAAGTATTAAAAGGTATTACACGCAAATTTACGAGGTATTAAATTTTAGATTTTTTTTAACTACAAATTGTCCATTTGTGTTTTAAAGTTTATCTGCAAAATTTCTCGCAAATTATTTTAAATGTGGATTAGCTCATTCCTTCATTCACAGATGATCTCTGTGATGCTGACGTCATATTCGCTGGTCGAGCGACGTCTTAAACAGTTTGCGCGCTGAAGTACATGTTGGCTGCTTACACTCAGAAAAAAAAGTCATAGTCATCATGGGTAAGTGCAAATTTGCACGTTAGTGGTTAGAGGACCCAGCGTTTAATGACTATGGAACTAAATTAATGACAAAAGTCGTTGATGGAAAAAAAACACGTTGAATTACACTTATCGAATAAAAACGCATTGCATTAATGACGCTTTGAATTTTTGGGGACTGTAATTTAATATGTGCATACATTTAAACATTGAACATTTCAATCGTAATTTCATTGCTTAAATATTCAGTACAAAAATATTCGGCTTCCAAAATTCAGTTCCAAAAGATACGTATTTTAAAGTGCATGTTTATAATTCAACCACATGAATTCAGTTAATTTAATTTCGCCTCAAAATAAATTTCAAAAGAACAAATTCAGTTGAAAATATTCCATGTGTTTTATTCGCATCTTTATTATTCAAGCAGTAACATTCAGTCCTCTTATTTCTGCTTTACAATATTCAGTCCCGTTATTTTCGCTGTTTCAAATACGCTGCCACAATTTCAGGTTTAAAATACGATCCGAAATTCAACCCTCTACATCCGGGACTAGCAGGATGAGCCATAGATTGCCGATAGAGTTCTCTTCGGGAACCGCGATCAAAATGGAGCAAGCGATCAGTACAAGTACTGATTGACTTGGCAGCAGATTTTTGTTGATTGTGTTATTTATGTTTCTTGTCGTTTACTGGTCAATACGATAACTTATTGCAACCCCAACTAGTAGGTTTTTATGTAAGTAATTCGCTAGCTGCATTAATTATCACCAAACGTATCTTGCTAACGTAATATGCCTGCAGGCAACTACAAGGTTTACACACCAAGAGTTTAAATCAGCGTGATAAATTTATGATAATGACAGTCAGCGCTCTCTTTTCGCATATGCGATGCACAACTCATAAATCAGGAATGCATGAATGAGAGCAGTTAGTCAACTGGTGCAAATTGACAAACTCATTGAAGAAAAAGCCAAACAATTAAGGCACTTGCCATGAATAGCCTAGTGGATAAAGATATGGACTTGTGACTGAAGAAGTTAAATGCAAGATGTTTTCAAAATCACAGTCACTAAATTTATTCTGTTGACCCATGTTCGCTATTTAAATTCTGTTGTACAGGCCAAAATTGTGTAACATTATAAATCTTTAAATCAGTTTGAAACTTGTTTAAAAACGGTTGCAACTCAATGCCGTGCGGGTTTTAAAAAATATTGAGAAAGTATTAAAAAAGGTATTAAAAAGTGTTAAATTTAACCTCTGGATTTCTGTATATACCCTGAGAGACAAAAATGACAAACTGTTGTGTAAATAAGATAAATAACATAAGGCTATTTACTTTGTTTAATAAAAGGACAATGTATAGACCTGTTCTATAGGAAAGATAACCTTAAATGATTTCTGTTGTGATCTGGCACTATATAGAAGATAAAATTTACTTGACCTTCAAGGGGGGGTGGGAGGTGCTGTTGGGGGGGCGGGGTGCCCCCCTAATATAATGGTCGGGGAAACACTGGTATGGAATGAAGTTGGCTGGTTTATCTCCATGTTGACAACTTTGTTTTTCATGATGTCATACCTCTTTTATCCTACTCATACAGAAAAGGAGGTAAATAAGCTGATGGAGGAGCTGTTTGAAACGGTAAGGTTCAGCAATAATAATGTTTTATTGTTATAGTGCCTTTCTCAAACTCAAGGATGCTTCACAATATGTTCCATGTTATATGTTAAGGTCTTTCTATGCTTTTTTAGTTCCATGATGATCTTGGGGTCCAGGATGTTGATGAAGAGTTGCATGAAGAAGAACAAGAAAAGGATGAAGCAGTATCAGCAGCAGGGTCCCCAAAATTCAACATCCCACAAGCCATCAGGTAAGGCTTCCTAAATTCTGTAGCTAGCCTCGTAGCTTAGGCAATAGCCTACCCACAAAGTTGGGAACATGAAATTGTCCAAAATGGCTTTGAATGCTGCAGCATTGACTTCCTTTCACTGCAACTAAGACAAGCCCAACCCTTGAAAAACAACCTCACACTATAATCCCCCCTCCACCAAACTTTACACTTGGCACAATGCAGTCAGGCAAGTACCATCCTCCTGGCAACCGCCAAACCCAAACTCGTCCATCGGATTGCCAGACAGAGAAGTGTGATTCATCACTCCAGAGAACAGGTCTCCCTTGCTCTAGAGTCCAGTGGCGGCGTGCTTTGCATCACTGTATCTGGCGCTTTGCATTGCACTTGGTGATGTAAGGTTTGGATGCAGCTGCTTGGCCATGGAAACCCATTCCATGAAGTTCTCTGCGCACTGTTCTAGAGCTAATCTGAAGGCCACACAAAGTTTGGAGGTCTGTAGCTATTGACTCTGCCGACAGTTGATGACTTCTGCACACTATGCACCTCAGCATGCACTGTCCCCACTCTCTGATTTTACGTGGCCTGCCACTTTGTAGCTGAGTTGCTGTTCCCAATTGCTTCCACTTTGTTATAATACCACCAACAGTCGACCGTGGAATATTTAGTAGTGAATTTTACGAATGGACTTCGCATCCTATCATGGTACCATGCTTGAATTCACTGAGCTCCTGAGAGTGACCCATTCTTGTTTGTAGAAGCAGCATGGTGCTTGATTTTATATACCTGTGGCTATGGAAGTGATCGGAACGCCTGAATTCAATTATTTGGAGGGGTGTCCCAATACTTTTGGCAATATAGTTTATATAGGTCGAAATTAAATATATTTTTAGAGCAACATAAGGAGAATAAAAAGAACAAGAGTGACTGATTCGAGTGCCTGTGTCACAAAGCAGCGCTGACTGCCCACCTATATATATAATGTTACAATAATCCCGCGGTTGTTACTTGCTCAAGAAAACGCATAAAAACTCTCAGAAATAAGATTGACTAGCTGCAACCTTTTATTTTGTGATGTGAGAGAGTTTTCACTGAGGAAATGCAGTAAAATACATCATTCATGGATAACTGCAAATTTGGGTAAGCAGTAACTCTGCAAATTACAAAATAGCGCTTGTTTTCTAATTTTGATCGCTACTGTAAATACTTCTTTATAAATATATGCTAACTGTTGGTAACTAGGTTCTTTTAGTATTTTTCTCTACCTTTATGGAGTTTTTTTTGCATGTTTAAGACTAAAAAGCAATAGTTTTATTTAACTTACATTTCTCAAAATATATATTATTGCTTAAAATAGTATAGATTGTATTTGTAGGAAATAACTTAAGTGCATGAAACACTTGAAATAGTAAATATGGCTCTGCTTAAATTTACAATGCATTGTAGCACTTGCCCACATGCCAGCGTGTCATGGGTTTTCAGTCAGATCTGATAGTTTTTTAAACCAGCACAAAACAAGCTGATTGTTCTTAATCATGCTAGAATAGCCCATTGACAGGCTAATTTGGGTATGGTTTAGGGGTGCACCGATTGCAGTTTTCTGACCGATCAACGATCACCGATCCTTAGGCAACCTTACCTGCCGATCTCGATTTTTTTTTGCCGATCTTGTTTCTTTCATAACTAAAAGACAGTTACTTCAATGTTTCCATTTTTATTGAGTAAATTGATATGAATACTCACAAAACATGAGGTAGTGTCCTCAAATATAAATGAACATATAAATGAGCATTGCTGTTTGAAGTACAAAATCATATTTTTTCTTCCAGACTTTAATTTCTCTAATTTTGTAAAAAAAATATATATATATAGCTGTTATGACACACTTGTCCAAAAAATAGGGAGGGAGGCAGCCTGCACTGCACCTCTCTCGGGAATGGGAGAAAAGGCTGATTTAAAAGCATATAACTAAGATCGGTGGATCTCATGGGAATATGGTCGATTTCTGATCCCCTCAAATTAACGTGATCGAGGCCGATCGATCGGTGCGCCGATCGATCGGTGCACCCCTAGTATGGTTAGTTCCCAAAGTGACACTCATTCATATTCATGACCACAGCTGTTTGCTCAGGTAGAGACAATTGAACAGAAACAGTGACCTACTTAAGTTATAGTTCTCTTTTTATTAAACTAAAAGGAATTTGTAAATGACTTGCAGGCAGGTGTTGTGCATCGCACTGAATGCACTTTAGTTATAATTTTACTCTCATTGCTGCTGGGACATTCTGAATGTTTAGAATAAAGATATTTTTGTTAAACATTTGTGCTCCTTTTTTTACCTTTATGAAATCAAAATGGAAATTGATTAGAACCAGAACCTTAGTGGCACATGGACAGCCACAGTTCTGGTGAACCTAATTACATTGAAACATGTCACAAAGAGGTGGGCTTTTAATAAAGATTGTTTTTTATGAAGTGGGGGGAGTGTGAAAGGGGTGAACGGTGGGTGTGTCTGGGAGGAGTAGGGATTTCACTGGGGGGAGAGGATAGTGGGACCATACAGTAAATGCATTAATTTCATTCTGACAGCATCCAGTTCCTAAAAGTTTGTTATATTGTTTCTGGATTTGGCTGGACAATAAGAAGAGAGTAGTGTGAGTAAACCTTGTAATAACAGAACACATTTCATCTTGTCAACATTGTAGGAAATCCTCCAGAGTAGGTTCCAGACCCCTCGCAACCCTGAATAGGATAAGCGATTACAAAGAGTAGTTCGTTACGCATATATCAGAGGGACGTTCTCCACCAAATACATATGATATAATATCTCTTAAATAGATGAGGAAATTATGATTATTGTTTTACATAACCGATTAATCAAGTTAAGTATAGAGTTCCGTAATTCCCGGTCTCACTCAGGGGGCCAACCAGGACGGAGTGGTTATGAGGCTGTTTTTGTACAGAGCAGGGAGTTTAGATTGCATATTCCAGTGAAGAACAATGCAAACATAATTAGGCACTACAAACTTTTGTAGACATTGACACAAAATATTTATTATTTATCATTACCCTGCTATTTGCCCAAAACTAACTTTTGACTGACTGACAAAACAGTAAGCAGTGTTGGGAAGATTACTCTGGAAATGTAATTTGTTACAATTACAAGTTACTCTATTTAAAATGTAATAGTAGTGTAACTATTTCAATTACTATATGAAAGTAATGTAACTTGTTGTGTATGGCCACTAACAAAGAGATACACGGACTCAGAGTTGCCGTTCCTACTGCTCTCTTTAATGCAATTGCAACAGGTAGATAAACAGTACAACTTCCCGCGCGCTCTGCACATACAGATCTCCCCGGTATATATATGAACCACATTACCCATAAAGCAATGGTAACTAATACGGTGGCTTCACCAGCCGTAATACACAACATAACTAATTACATTTGATTACTTTTCTAAACTATGAATGAATATTCTCAACCGTTAACCATTTTAAAATTTTGTAACCTGGTAGTGTTTACCTTACAGCAGTACTAAACACTGACTACTGTCAAACTCCTTTCAATACATGAATTAACATGATTATAATTGATCAATTTAATAAAGATACCAAACATACCATATAGGCCTAATAATGATTTTAAACAACGGGTAAGAATAGATCCTCGCTTCATACTAAGTGAAAACCCAGTCATAACATTAATGTTACATAAAATGTACCTAAAATGTCAAAAAAAAAATGTTAAAACTCAGCCTTCAGTTATTAAATTCTAATGTGTTCATAATATACACTTTTTGGGAGTCAAAACAAGATAAACTACGAGTGATTTGACCACTCCGTGACGCTTCAGGATTACATTATGATACAAACATTTTATATACTTGCGAAAATAAATGGTTCCATTTTACTTCTGATCTGAACAGTTCTTGCATCAGAGAGGATATGAAATTTCAGCTGATTGCGTAATCACTTACTCTGTTTTGAAACATTTTTCAATCACAAATCACGGAGTAGCCTAAAACTGTCTTCGCAGCACTGTAAAATAAAATGGTTTAGTAATAAATATTAAAATATTAAAAATATTTCAGGTGGAAAACTGACTATAAAGATAACTTTACTGCGGTGTCATAGGCCCTGTTCACACCTGGTATTAGCATGCGTCCTAGGTGATCCAATCACAAGTGGGTAGTGCTAAATACAGGTGTAAATGCATTGAAAATGCATTAAGATCCGATCGCTCAAACCACATTCGGAGATGGCCTGGGACACATATGGACACATTCTTATAGCAGTGTGAATGCGAATGTGTCCAGGGCTGCATTGAAGGACCACCAACTCAGCTGACATTCTTGTGTAGGCGCAATACGTACATACTCATTAGACGCGCAAATGGTATTTGACATATGATTTATGTCAGAACGTATGTGAGTGCAGAATGGGCCACTGTGTATGTGAATAACAATGCATCTTTTTTTCTAGAACACCAAAAAATAAGTTTGAATCTACTGGGAAGTTGGTTTTATATCAGACTGTCGCGACCCATTCGCATGGAAACGTCAAAGTGTGCATCATTAATGTTACACGCAAATTCGGGAAAAATTAATTGTGTGAAAAGTGATTTATTAAAGATAATTTGAAATTTGCACAGATCATGTATTTAGTGCGCACTTTGATGAAGCTTCCTTATTTATATCAAAGCTGCTCCACACTTTAATTAATATTAGTGAAACGTGCCAGTAAAAATTACATGAATGCAAAATTAAGGCATGTAGGTAAGAACGTGTGTTCAGGAGCCTAGATAATGGATATGTTAATAGAAACATATAATAGTGTGATTTACCATATAGTTTTATATTGGGCTGTCCAGGAATTTGAACTCCTGGTCAGAAATTCAGTCCCACTCCAGTCCTGACTACTTCACTTCTTTTACTTAACTTGCTCCAAGTCAGATATACAATTCAGGGTATCAGACAAAACAATGAACCTCTTCGTTGAAATTTTCACAAATTTTCAGCTTCATTAGTTATGATTAAAAGACGAAACATCATATGGCAACCAGCATAATGCATTACAGACAACCCTTTGCCACTCAATAAGAAGTACTAACTGAAAGACCTTTTAACACATATTTGTATTGTGTTGATGCGGTATAAAAATGCCTAGCTACAATGGGAAAAGTTGAACGTTATTATGAAATACAGTTTGAATTATTTAAGAAGTACATTTGCATTATGTGCAATAATATTTTATAATAATGACTGTCGAACGAAAATCACAACATTATTACAAAATACAATTTAATTTTAGTTATAAGAAACACCTTAGTGATGCAGCTTGGACACATCCTCAGTGATGAACCCAGGGTCACAGGGTGTTTCGGGTCTTAGATTATCAGACACCCTCACCTGAGCGACCAAGCAGTGCACTAAGCCATATGTCGCCCCTTTTGATCCACAGCCACCTAGAGGCTTTCTCCGCTGCCTCGCAGATGTTTCTGGTGGCTTTCCTTTCTTGAGCACCTCTGATTCCAAGCAACCTGAGTGATCGGTGCAGGCTCTGTCCTGGGAATCCTCTACAGCCAACCTCGATTGGCTCGCAGCGGGCCCTCCACCCCTTCCGCCTGCAGTCCTCCACCAGTTCCAGATACTTTTTCCGCTCAAAAGCTTCCTCAATCCTGTCTTCTCAGGGGACTGTGAGTTCCAGTAGCACCACTTGCTTTGTACTCTCTGATGTTAGGACCATGTCTGGCCTGAGTGTTGTGCTGATGATGTGGTCTGGAAACTTCAGTTGCCTCCCCAGGTCCGCCTTCAGCTGCCAGTCACCTGCTGAGGATAGCAGACCAGCTGGGGCCTTTGACTGTGACTGAAGCTTCTCCCCGGCCCTGACGAAAACAATGTTTGGCCTTGCTATGGGCTGGCGCTTGCTTTGCTGGATTCCGGCACAGACGGTGTCAGCTACTGCCTTCAGCACCTGGTCATGGTGCCATCGGTACCTCCCCTCTCCCAGTGCTTTCGGGCAGCAGCTCAAGATGTGCTCCAGCGACCCTCTTGCAGGGCACAGAGGACAAGATGGTGCTTCCGCTAGCCCCCAGCAATGCAGATTGGCTGGGCTCGGTAGGACATCATACACTGACTGGATCAGAAACTTGAGTCTTGCTGGCTCTGACCTCCAAAGTTCTGACCAGGTGATTTTCCGAGTCAGTGCATGTTCCCAATTTATCCAAGCTCCCTGCTGATGCATAGCCGCCGTTTTACTGCGCCGCTCCTCTTCCACCTCTGCTCGAACCTCGTCCTGAATCATCTGCCGTCTGTCCCTCCCCTGCGCTTTGTCATAGTGCGGCGTTTTATGGCAGCCGAGTCCTGCTCGCCCAACCGCCACAGACCCTACTAGCACACCATGCCGCAACCTTGCCTCTGCCAGCTGGACTGCCTCCTGCGCCCTCCACTTCCTTCCAGTCCTGACCTCTATGCCTGCAGAGGAGACTCTGGTGTCGGATGAGTCTCTGTACAGTAACACCTCCCTGGCTCTTGTTACTTTGAATTCCTCTGTGAGGCCTGAGAACGGGAGCTGGAGCTTGTTGGTGTGCCCATACAGGGCAATGCAGCTCAGGCTCTTCGGCAGGCCCAGCCACCTGCGCAGGAACTGGCTGATTTTCCTCTCCAGGGTCTCCACCGTCGTTATTGGGACCTGGTACATCAACAGTGGCCACAAAAGCCTTGGCAGAATGCCATGCTGATATATCCAGGCTTTAAATTTCCCGGGGAGGCCTGCCCTGTCCACTGCTGCAAGCCAGGTTTCCAGCTCTGCGTGCATGGCCTGGATTGCTACTGTGTCTCTCAAAGTCACGTCAAAGAGCTTCCCCAAGCTCTTCACCGGCTTCTCCGTCAATGATGATATTTGGAGACCGTTCATGTGGAAGCGGAATTTGTCCCCAACTCTCCCCTTCCTCAACACAAGGGACCGGCATTTAGCTGGCTTAAATGTCATTCTCGCCCAAGATGTTAGCCTTTCTAGACCTTTAAGGAGCCAGCGACACCCTGGCACTGATGTTGCTGTGACTGTTAGGTCATCCATAAAGGCTCTGATTGGCGGTTGGCGAGTACCAGATCTGGAGAGAGGCCCTCTGCATTCCACTTCTGCCGCCTTGACAAGCATGGTCATCGCTAGGGCAAACAGCGTCACTGATATAGTGCACCCAGTGATGATGCCTTTTTCTAGACAGTGCCATGCTGATGTTATAGATCCAGATGTGAATCTCATACTAAAACTACTGTAATAGTCCTGTATGAGATCTGATCTTCTGCAGAACATGGTGCATCGTCAAGGCTTTTGTCACCAGCTTGTGGGGAATTGATCCGTAGGCATTTGCCAGGTCCAGCCAGATGACTGACAAATCTCCTCGGTTCTCTCTGGCCTCTCGGATCAACTGGGTGACCACTCCAGTGTGTTCAATGCAGCCTGGGAAACCTGGAACTCCTCCCTTCTGCACGCTAGTGTCAATGTAGGAATTCCTCAGGAGGAAATTGGTCATGCGATTGGCGAGGATCTTGAAGAAGATCTTGCCCTCTACGCTAAGCAGTGAGATGGTACGAAACTGCGTTTTCCTCCTTTGGTATCCACACACCTTCAGCATGCCTGCTTGGCTACCCTGCCTCTTCGCCATACTACCCTGATGATTCTCCACAGCCTCTGTAGAAGTCTTGGGCAGTGCTTGTACACTTTGTATGGCACGCCACTCGGCCCTGGTGCTGCACTGGTCCGTGCTGCCCTGACCGTGTTCTTGACCTCTGCCAGCATTGGCTCTTCGGTGGTGAACTGGCTGGATGGTAGTGGTGGTGAAATTAGTTCTCTGCAGGGGCCCAGGTCTTCCTCCCTCTGCCGGTCGCTGTATGTTTCAGATAGATGGCGGTTGATGTCGTCTTCTGGGCACATGAGGGTCCCACTCCGCTTCTGCCCTAGCAGCTTCTTCGTAAACCCAAAAGGGTTAGCTATGAAGGCAGTGCGCTTGCGGGCCCTCTCTCTACCCTTCCTCCTGTGCCACTCAGCACGCCGTAGGGAGATGAGCTTTTTCCTGAGGATGTCCCGGAGCTCAGCCAGGGCGGGCTTTTCTTCCCCACTCGCCTTCTTAAAACGTTGTTTCAGGGACTTCAAGTCTCTCCTGAGTGCAGTGATCTTGTTCTCTCGCCTATTGGGTCTAGCTGTGGTCTTGGCCTTTGGCTGTTTGATACCAAACCGCTTAGCACTGATGCAGATGATGAAGTTGCACATCGTTTGGAGCTGCTGGTCCACATTCCCTTTCGATGATGCTTCCAAGGCACCATCTACATCTTCGTCGAACTGGCGTCACTCAGGGTCCTTGTGTGCTGCTGGCCACAAGACCCTGCGATGTTCGGATGGATTGTTGGGTGGAGCACGCTGAGCTTGGAGGTTCTGAACACTGTGGGTTGACTCCGGGTCCTGCTCCTCCTCCGTCTCACCAGGGGCCATGCTTTGCACTGCCTCTGTGCGTTGTTCAGCTTGCTCCCTCCTCATACAGCCCATCTTCGTCTGATGGATCTTCAGACCTTTCAGGTTCTTGCAGCTTTTGCCACACATACAGGTTACTCTCATTGTCGTTAGTCCATTGCTCATGTTCTGCACCAGAAGGTCCGTCCGTGTGGGGTGCTCATCCTCCCCCCCTCTCGGGCACCCCTGGGGGTATCTTTCATTAGGGCTTTCTGTAGCTTAGTTGGGTGCTCCCTCACGGGAGCTGCAGCTTGGGGTGCTAACCCTCGCTGCCCCGGTTGCCGTCTCTCCGAGCTGTTCACTGTCTCTCCAGCCGTCACTACACTGTTCGTAGTCGTCATCCAGCCTTTCCTGGATGTCACTGGCTGTGCCAGAAGGATAGTTATAAGAAACACCTTAGTGATGCAGCTTGGACACATCCTCAGTGATGAACCCAGGGTCACAGGGTGTTTCGGGTCTTAGATCATCAGACACCCTCACCTGAGCGATTATATTTTATATTTATATTTATTTTGTTTCTCGTTGTTCGCTGTGTGTATTTTGTGTTTCAGCGGATTGCATAACCAATCGACAGCAAATACTTTTGCAAGTCCCACCCCAAAGTACCAAAGTACCAAAGAAGTACCCAGCTGGTTTGGCATTTTTGGTACTGGAACTTTCGGTACTGGTACTCGACCGGAAGTCAATGGAAAAGCGAAAGTACCGTACTTTGTGCAGTGGAAAAGTCTCCTTAGACATCCCTCCAAATCATTGAATTCAGGTGTTCGAATCACATCCTTAGCCGCAGGCAGACCACTTCTACAAACATTTGCGAAAGAATGGGTCACTCTCAGGAGCTCAGTGAATTCAAGCATGGTACCATGATAGGATGCCAACTGTGCAATGAGTCCATTCGTGAAATTTCCTTGCTACTAAATATTCCATGGTCAACTGTTAGTGGTAGTTTAACAAAGTGGAAGCAACTGGGAACAACACCAACTCAGCAATGAAGTGATAAGACACATAAAATCACAGAGCGAGGGCAATGCATGCTGAGGTGCACAGTTTGCAGAAGTTTCCAACTGTCTGCAGAGTCAACAGCTACAGACTTCCGAACTTTGTGTGGCCTTCAGATTAGCTCAAGAACAGTGCGTAGGGAACTTCATGGAATGGGTTTCCATGGCTGGGCAGCTGCATCCAAGCCTTACATTAACAAGTGCAATACAAAGTGCCGGATGCAGTGGTGTAAAGCACGCCACCATTGGACTATAGAGCAGGGGAGATATGTTCCCTGGAGTGACAAATCACACTTTGTCTGGCAATCCGATGGGCGAGTCTGGGTTTGGCAGTTGCCAGGAGAACAGTACTTACCTGACTGCATTGTGCTATGTGTAGAGTTTGGTGGAGGGGAGATTATGGTGTGGGGTTGTTTTTCAGGGGTTGGGCTTGGCCCCTTGGTTCCAGTGAAAGAAACACTTAATGCTGCAGCATTCATACCCATTTTGGATAATTTCATGCTCCCAATTTTGTGAGAACAGTTTAGGATGGCCCCTTCCTGTTCCAACATGACTGCACATCAGTGCACAAAGCAAGATCCATAAGGACATGGAGTCTGTGGTGAAGGAACTTGACTGGCCTGCACAGAGCCCTGACCTCAACCCAATAGAACACCTTTGGGATGAATTAAAGCGGAGACTGTGAACCAGGCCTTCTCGTCCAACATTAGTGCCTGACCTCACAAATGCTCTCCTGGAAGAATAGTCAAAAATTCCCATAAACACAGTCCTAAATCTTGTGGACAGCCTTCCCAGAAGAGTTGAAGCTGTTATAGCTGCACAGGGTGGGCCAACTCCATATTAAAGCCTTTGTATTAAGAATGGGATGTCATTAAAGTTCTTGTGCGTGTAATGGCCGGTATCCCAGTACTTTTGGTAATATTGTGTATATCGTCATATCGCACAGACCTAGTGTAGAGTACTGCAGTACAGCTTAGAGTTGATGCAGAAGCTTAAATCAGCCTTATAACATTCAGAAGGACAATGTGCTATGAATTCTCCGACAGACTGTCTCTGTTTTGGAAACCTTATCTCGCAGTTCACACTACTTGTGCATTAATAAATCATAGGGAATTTCTATCATTTAAATGTCATAATAATATTCTCTGCCACAGTCGAAGATGGTTGCTCAATCACAAAGGTGATTATTCATTAAGCCGGCTTATTCATTGGACAGACAGATACATAATGAACATAAACTCTGTGAGTGATAATCAAGTCTAGTGTATTGTGAACATGCGCTGGTCCAGTTACATGTTTGCAGTGGTGGAATGTAACAAAGTATTTGTACTTCATTACTGTACTGAAGTACATTTTTACGTATCTGTACTTTACTTAAGTAATAATAATAATGCATACTTTTTATTTTACTCCATTACATTTTGCGGCAATTATCTGTACTTTTCTACTCCACTACATTTCTACAATTTATGCTGTTAGTCGTTACATTTTATGAAAACAATTTCCTCAAAATCTTGCATGAAAAAATAGTTAGCCTATTGTGTTCTGGCGCTGTTTGCCATTTCCTACCAATCAGGTGGCTTTATTAATTCCAATGATGGCTGATGTGTTGAATAGTTTTGCAAGTACATAAATGATTTAAAGATATATCATGTCCTGATTGGTTTATCTTAATGGTATATTAGTGGGTAATACCTAGTAGATAACTTGTCATCCACATAATTCTAAGTTAGGGTACACACAGCATTGCACAGTGCACACACAATAAGCACACCAAACTTTCCAATACACATATAGTTGCTTGTAATTTTTACGAGCAATGACATCGGTAGAGGCGTAAGTCAGTATATCTACTATTCTTTTACAAAATGACACACCCCTGACGTTGAGACAAACCATTGTTTGGGTACTTTTACTTAAAAAAAATACTTTAAAGTAAATTTAAAAGTAAGTACTTAGTACTTTCACTTAAGTAAGATTGTTGATGTAGCACTTCTACTTTTACTTGAGTACATACACTCACCTAAAGGATTATTAGGAACACCTGTTCAATTTCTCATTAATGCAATTATCTAATCAACCAATCACATGGCAGTTGCTTCAATGCATTTAGGGGTGTGGTCCTGGTCAAGACAATCTCCTGAACTCCAAACTGAATGTCAGAATGGGAAAGAAAGGTGATTTAAGCAATTTTGAGCGTGGCATGGTTGTTGGTGCCAGACGGGCCGGTCTGAGTATTTCACAATCTGCTCAGTTACTGGGATTTTCACGCACAACCATTTCTAGGGTTTACAAAGAATGGTGTGCAAAGGGAAAAACATCCAGTATGCGGCAGTCCTGTGGCCGAAAATGCCTTGTTGATGCTAGAGGTCAGAGGAGAATGGGCCGACTGATTCAAGCTGATAGAAGAGCAACTTTGGCTGAAATAACCACTCGTTACAACCGAGGTATGCAGCAAAGCATTTGTGAAGCCACAACACGCACAACCTTGAGGCGGATGGGCTACAACAGCAGAAGACCCCACCGGGTACCACTCATCTCCACTACAAATAGGAAAAAGAGGCTACAATTTGCACGAGCTCACCAAAATTGGACAGTTGAAGACTGGAAAAATGTTGCCTGGTCTGATGAGTCTCGATTTCTGTTGAGACATTCAAATGGTAGAGTCAGAATTTGGCGTAAACAGAATGAGAACATGGATCCATCATGCCTTGTTACCACTGTGCAGGCTGGTGGTGGTGGTGTAATGGTGTGGGGGATGTTTTCTTGGCACACTTTTGGCCCCTTAGTGCCAATTAGGCATCGTTTAAATGCCACGGCCTACCTGAGCATTGTTTCTGACCATGTCCATCCCTTTATGACCACCATGTACCCATCCTCTGATGGCTACTTCCAGCAGGATAATGCACCATGTCACAAAGCTCGAATCATTTCAAATTGGTTTCTTGAACATGACAATGAGTTCACTGTACTACAATGGCCCCCACAGTCACCAGATCTCAACCCAATAGAGCATCTTTGGGATGTGGTGGAACGGGAGCTTCGTGCCCTGGATGTGCATCCCACAAATCTCCATCAACTGCAAGATGCTATCCTATCAATATGGGCCAACATTTCTAAAGAATGCTTTCAGCACCTTGTTGAATCAATGCCACGTAGAATTAAGGCAGTTCTGAAGGCGAAAGGGGGTCAAACACCATATTAGTATGGTGTTCCTAATAATCCTTTAGGTGAGTGTATTTTGCAGGATATTTGTACTTTTACTTAAGTACTAAGCTTCAGTACTTCCTCCACCACTGCATGTTTGTAACATTTAACGGAGTCCAGGAGGGACAGGAAACTTTTGCTGAAGTTCAGTCTCTATGTCCACCTATATATAGAAATCTCTAAGTATTACAATATTCTCTAAGTTAATTATTAAGTCAAAGTTTCTCGAATTCAGTCAGCAATTAACTGTATGACTCCGTTGGTCTGAACTAAAGAATATAGATGGGCAGGTTGCACACCATGTGAATTAGCATTGCTACAAAAGTAAAATCTTTTATAAACTTGGGTTAAATTTTTAACAGTGAGTTAAAAATTGATGCCAAGCTGCCTCCACGACCAAATATGTTCATACTATTTTAGCATATTTGTAAAATAAACAACAAATCATTTCTTTTTCTATTAAAATTTTTCATTTCAATTTTATTGGTTTACTCTATCACATACTAAAGGCATGCAGGTATACATTAGACAATTGCTTTTAATTGAATCACTTTTCAGGAGAAATGAAGCATTGTTTCAATGAGCTGTAAGGGTGGCAACAAATTTGTCCACGTTTGTAAAAGTGAAAAACTTAAAACTGTGAAAAACAAGGCATATTTCTTCCTACGTCAATGAACAAGTTTAAATCCTGGGAGCAGTGCTCCCCTGATACTAGTTATATCTCGGGCTAGTGTTAACCCAATTTCATCAGTTCTAATATCGCACTTTCAGTGCACGTTGACAAGGTAATGTTGTCAAAGTGTGCAGCATTAATATGTATCATTTTCTGTTTTGAGTATAGAGCATATGTACAGAATGTCCAAATGGAATATTTGTAGGATTAAGCATGTTATAACAAGCAAAACTTCCATAGATAGGTTTCCAGCACTTTTCATCACCCCTTGTACAGTTCTCTATTGCAGACCTGATGACGTCTATTACTCTTTTGTTTTGCAAGTTGCCTGTTTTGAAAGTCTATTTATTTATTGAAATGTGTATGCAAATCTGAAGTGGAAGAAAAACCCCCTTTATTCATGTTGGTGTGTGTATCAGCCAGTATCAACAAATCATTAAGTAATATATTCTGAATCATATGTGTATGATTCTGATTACTACCTTGAATGTGCATTATTAAAATAGGAAAGATGTTAATTTCCTTGCTCCAACATCATGACAGAGCATGAAACTGGTTGTTCTCTATCGACTGGTCAATGATAATCATCTTCATCTTCTTCCAAAGCAATCAGCCAATCACAGGATTCCACTGTCCCCACCTCTAAAGTCTCAAAACTAAACCTGTAAAGTGATTGAGTGATGCGTAGAGAGGATACGTGCATGTGGTCTGGGAATTTGAGACTAATTTAAAGCTGAGCAAGTGAGTGTTGTGCAGATGTGAGTGTGTAGTGAGTATGGGTTTTCTGCTCATGAGAGCATATGCGCATGTGGTTTTTATGTGTATGAGTTTTAATTAAACACCATAAATAGAACTGGTGTGTCTGCTGACCACAGATTCGAGGAGCCTCTGGTCCACCTGCTCAAGGAGCAGCACCGCACAGTGAAGGAGCAGCTAGAGGCCCTGCGGAAGCGTCGGGCTCAGCTGGGGAGTCAGGCTCCGCCCCTTCCAATTGTGCCCCCAGCCCCATCCCGCCCCCTCATACTAAGCCGCGTTCAGAAACAGCAGCTGCAGCAGCAGGTGCAGCAGGTAGGTCCTGAATTTGTCGCGTGATTAGGTGATCAGTCATCATCACATGCCAGTGACTGTATCTCTGGTGTCTGAAAGCACACACAGCTGCTGCTTCAGGTGCACATGCTGAGCCGGCAAGTGGTGGCCCTACAGAGTGAGGCAGACACTACGAGCGTCTTCCTGGTGGGTGTCTGCCCTCTGCCACTGTACACTCCTTTCCACGTTAATTTGTGTTAACAGTGACATTAAAACATTATGGTATCTGTTCCAACTCTTGTTGGCCAGTCAGAACTCCAGATGTTTGCACAGCGCAGTGAGCAGGCTCAGGGTACGATGAAGACTGGCTTTGTTAGTGCCTTCAGAGCCTGCAACCTGCAAGGGGCATTATCCCTGCTGGAGGAGCTGACAGACCTTGTTCCCCTTGACACCGCCTTGTCCCAGCCACGGCACGCCACCTCTGGTAAGGAGCTCTGTGTTGCTGTGTCTGTTGTGAGTCCTTTATGAAACACATCTGTAAATAAACTGTTTTGGTAAACCTGGGATGACAAATGAGGATTTGCTGAAAAGCAAAAAATATGGTGGCGGTGTGATCAAGAGAGTCTTGCAAGAGAGTAGAAACATTTTACACCCTTTAGGCTAAACTTTAAGTGCATTTCAGGTATACTTTAGGGTATTTTTTAGGAAGAAGGGGATTAAAATAGAGTGTGATTAGTGTCTAGTTTCAGTGATATTATTATTATTATTTTATATAAATTCAGAGCCTTGTAACTCCTAAACCCCTTTGAATCAAAGCACCCCTTTGGGATGCGTATCTCATGAAGTGGACTACAGAACAGGACAGTGTTTTATATACAAGTAGTACACATGTGTATTTCAATACAAAAAAATTGAATTTCTTACTCCAAGCCTTTCTACTGCTTTTTAATAACCAGAGGTAGTAAAAAAATAAATGCAGTTTGCATAACCTTGAAAAAAGATATGTAGACTTTGACTATGTCATGAAAAAGTACTCTGGAAGGCATGCATAATTCACATGGCAAATGTAATCAAAATCAAAAATAGTGAGGGAAAAATTATTTTGCCATTTTGTGGAATTAAAATGGAACATTCAGGTAAGTGACAGTTGTATTATGTATTTAATTCTGCCACAGACTGATAAAAAGTTTTTCTTCAGGACCAACAGATTGCAGCATTTGATTCAATTCTTTCCTGCTAGAATGTTTGCTTAGGAGTGATATGCTTTGAAATATTAGTTGCAGTAATATCTTTAATCTGCTTACAGGGTGGGGCGGAAGGTGATGCATCTGTTAGGTACATTCATCATTAGCAATTAAGTTACTGGTCCTAGTTCAATAACTTTTCTAAGATTAATATTGTTCATTTTATTGGTAGAAGTTCCCCCGGCACTCCAGATAGTGACTGATTGTGTGTGTGTGTCCTGTGATAGACTGGTATCTCATCCAGTGTGTACTCCAGGCTTCTGTCACATATTCCTTTTTTGCACCTTGAGATGTTGTTGATTGATTGATTTCCCTTTATGAGATGGAATGAGCAGAAACGGGTATATCTATATGAGAATGGTTGAATAAGGTAGCGGCTTGCTGCTGTCTCTTCTCCGCCCAGCTTGCTCATACCCTGTGTTGCCTGCCCAGCTAGCCTGGCTGCTGGCCACCCGGCCAGTCTTCCTCTACCCTGAACTCCTTCCAAACCGCAGTCTGGACCCCAGCCAGCACCCACCTCGCTTAAACACCATCTACACCCGGGGCGAGGAGAGGTACACCAACTGTCTCTATACTAGCAGTCAAAGGGGAAGCACAACAGAACTTGACTAGCTGCTCATGTGTAAGAATTTTTATGAACTCAAGGCACTTGCTGCTCATGGATTGTTTCAGATGCTTTTTGAGATTTTCAGGACTAATTTAGGGCAGTTACAGTGCCTCGCAAAAGTATTCACCCCCCTTGGCATTTTTCATGTTTTATAGCCTCACAACCTGGAATTAAAATGGTTTGTTTGACAGTTTGCACCATTTCATTTACAGAACATGCCTACAACTTTGAAAATGTATTTCTTTTTAATTAGGACAAAATAACAGAAAATTTCAGTGAGAATAACTGTTCAACTCCCCTACAGTCAGTACTTTGTAGAGCCACCTTTTGTGGCAATTACAGCTGCAAGTCGCTTTGGATAAGTCTCTATGAGCTTGCCACATCTTGCCACTGGGATTTTTGCCCATTCTTCAAGGCAAAACTGCTCCAGCTCCTTCATGTTGGATGGTTTTCGCTTGTGAACAGCAATCTTCAAGTCTGACAGATTCTCAATTGGATTGAGGACTTTGATTAGGCCACTCCAACACATTTAAATGTTTCCCCTTAAACCACTCGAGTGTTGCTTTAGCAGTATGCTTCAGGTCATTGTGCTGCTGGAAGGTGAACCTCTGTCCCAGTCTCAAATCACAGGCAGACTGACACAGGTTTTGCTGTAGAATATCCCTGTAGCTGTAGATGGTTTAGCACCATCCATCTTTCCCTCGACTCGGACCAGTTTACCCAATCCCTGCATCCCCACAGTATGATGCTCCCACCACCATGTTTCACTGTCGCGATGGTGTTCTGGGAGTGGTGGGATGTGTTAGGTTTGCACCAGACATAGCATTTTCCTTGGTGGCCGAAAAGTTCAATTTTAGTCTCATCTGTTTTTGGCGGCCTGTCTTAATTTCAGTTTTAGTCTAGTCTTTGCGTCAAGCTGTCATTTTAGTTATTATTAGTCTTAGTCACGTCCATACTCATTTTAGTCTAGTCAAGTTTCAGTCGACTAAAAGTCTGAGCATTTTAGTCAGAATTATCCATAACTATTTGTCTAGTTTTAATCAACAAAAACTGATGACATTTTAGTCTAGTTTTAGTCAACGAAAACTGATGACATTTTAGTCTAGTTTTAGTCAATGAAAATTGTATTTTAGTCTCTTTATTTTAGTAATGCAATTCTATTTTACCTAGTCAATATAGTACAAGTACCTAGTAGAATAGACAAAAACTAAATTTTCTTTTAGTCAAATGCATTTCACAATTAAAACAACTTATTATTATATTATTGTTACCTTATAGACTGAAGAATACTCTACATCCATTCCAGACACGGAAGACACTGAATTTATAACATTTATTTCGCCAACCAAACATGTTTGAACTTAGAAGTACACACAAATTTAAATAAAATAAATAAATAAAATAATGTCCATCTTCTTGCACGGGACTTGCTTCACTGAAGCTGTTTCTGGAATCTAGCACACGAATAGATACAATGTCAGGACAGATGCAGCCTCTGGAAAATCGAACTGTTGTAAATATTAAGTAACATAAATCCTTGCTATCAGGCCTATTTTGCCCTCAATGACTGAAACTATTGGTTGTACTGTTTATTTTCAGCTACAATTGTTTAACAAAAAAAATAGGCCTCATAATACCATAAGGGATGCCAATCAAAGTGCATCATGCTCTGAATCATTCACGAACATCCTTTCCACAAGAACATTATTTCAGTTAGCAGGTATTTACATGAGCTGTAGCCAGAGCGTATACCTCTACGTGGATTTTTAACTAGCCTGGCAAGCCAGACCTACGCATGATGTTCCAAAAAACGCTTTCAATGTTTCAAACACTACCCCTTTAGACATATATCTAGTCACACAGTAATGAAAGCTTGAAAGTTTAGATCGCCAGGATTCGAGACAACTGAGCTCATTCTCAGTTTGCTACTTAGCTTTAGTTTGCTAAAATGCCTACATAACTTCAAAGTGTTCCCTTTACCCACGTATTCTTATCAGACATCTTATCAGAAAGGATGTTTTGTACAGATCGCCAAGTGTCCATGCTTAAGAAATATAATTTTCTCCAAAACATCTAAAGCAAGCAGGCTAACATCTATTGCTAACGATAACATGTTAACCACAGTTGGCATGAGCTTTCTAAAATAGAAAGTAACGTCACGTTAATGTCTTTATTTACCTCAGTGTCATTGTGGAATGCCTTGAGATGTCTTTTAAGGTTTTAAGGTTTGTGGTGTTTTTTCCCAATATTTTGTGGCCGCATTTCTCCTCCATCTGTGCGCCCGAATGGGAGACACAGGAAACAGAAATACTGCATAATAATAATAACGCATCAACGAAAATGAAGACACATTTTAGTATAGTTTTTATTTTGTAAACCAAATTTAGTCTCGTTTTTATTCGTCAACAATATTACATGGTATATTTCGTTATAGTTATCGTCACATTACCAGCATTTACATTGCGTCTCGTCTCCGTCACGTCAAAAAGGTTCGTTGACGAACATATTTTCACAAAAACAACACTGCATCTGACCAGAGCACCTTCCTCCATACATTTGGGGAGCCGCCCACATGCCTTTTGGCAAACTCAAAACGTGCCTTCTTATTTTTTCTGGCCACTCTTCCATAAAGCCCAGCTCTATGGTGTGTATGGCTTATTGTGGTCCTATGGACAGATACTCCAGTCTCTGCAACTCCTTCAGGGTTACCTTTGGTCTCTGTGCTGTCCTCTCTGATTTTTGCCCTCCTTGCCTAGTCTGTGAGTTTTGGTGGGCGGCCCTCTCTTGGCAGGTTTGTTGTGGTACCATGTTCTTTCCATTTGAAGATGATTTAATGGTGTTCCAGGGGATCATCAAAGATTTGGATATTTTCTTATAACCCAACCTTGACTTGTACTTCTCAGTAACTTTGTCCCTGACTTGTTTGGAGAACTCCTTGATCTTCATGGTGTGATGCCTCTTGCTTAGTGGTGTTCAGAAAAGGTGTGTTTATACTGACAAATCATGTGACACTTAGATTGCACACAGGTGGACTTCATTTCACTAATAATGTGACTTTTGAAGGTAATTGGTTGTACCAGGACTTTTTAGGGGCTTCATGAATACATATGCACATGCCAATTTTAATTTTTTAATTTTTATTTTATTCTTTTTTATATATTTTTTTTCTCATTTCACTTCACCAACTTAGACTGTTTTGTGCAGATCCATCACATAAAATAAGATTAAGAAACATTTAAATTCCAAGTTGTGAGGCAACAAAACATGAAAAATACCAAGGGGGATGATTACTTTTGCAAGGCACTGTACATGTTCAGGGAGTTTGTGAATAAATACTGCTGAAAGGAAGATAATAAAAATGGATATTACATTCACTGTAATATTCAGTTACCAAGCTGATGTTTTTGTTCAATGTGACACAGTTTTTTTTTGTTTGTTTTTAAGACTATAATGGGCGTACCACAATTAGGACACCACCTTAGCAGCTATGTGTATACAGTGCCTGACAAAAATCTTGTCGCTTAACCAAGTTGTAGGAACAACAAATAATAACTTGACCTGTAGTTAATCAGTTGGAATCAGAAATGGCTTATAAGAAAAGGCAAAGCCCTCTAGATTATGCTTATTATACCAAAATAAAGCTTTGCATCATTCATTGAGTTTTGTCATGGAATTAGGACAGAAAGGTCAACTTTTGCCTGGACAAAAGTCTTGTCATATACAAAAATAATGTAGAAATTATACATATACTTCATTTAGAATACACAAACATGCTACAATAACATCAGAACATAAAGCCATGGTGCCTTGGAAAAAAAAATAATAATGTGTATGACTCCCATGAGCTTGGAGGACCACATCCATACGTCTTGGCAATGACTGAAATAACTTGTTGATTAAGTCATCTGGAATGGCAAAGAAAGCAGTTTTGCAGGACTCCCAGGGTTCGTCTAGATTCTTTGGTTTCGTCTTCCAAGCCTCCTCCTTCATCTTACCCCAGACATGCTGAATAATGTTCATGTCTGGTGACTGGGCTGGCCAATCCTGGAGCACCTTGATCCTCTTCAGTTTCAGGAACTTCAATGTGGAGGCTGAAGTATGAGAAGGAGCACCATCCTGCTGCAGAATTTGCCCTCTCTTATGGTTTGGAATGTAATGGGCAGCAAGAATATCTTGATACTTCAGGCTGTTGATGTTTCCATCTACTCTGCAGATCTCTCGAACACCCCCATGGATGTAACCCCAAACCATGATTTTTCCTCCACCAAACTTGACTGTTTTCTGGGTGAATTTTGAGTTCATGCGGGTTCCAACAGGTCTCCTGCAGTATTTGCGGCATTTGGTATGTAGTTCAATGGATGATTCGTCAGAAAAATCAACCTTCTGCCACTTTGCCTCTGTCCATCCTTGCTGCAAGCTGTGGGCCTTGGCAAATTCAACATGCTTTTTTTTGTTGTGTTCTTGTTAATGCTGGTTTCTGAGCACTAATTTGGCCATGGAGCCCACTGCGTGCGAGAATTCGAGAAACTGTTCTTGTAGACACAGCGGTTTCTGGTGATCAGTTCTGATGTAGCTCTGCTGCAGTCGAAAAAGGGTTGGCCCTGGACTTTCGAAGCAACAAACGGTCCTCTCAAAGAGTTGTCTTACGGGGTCTGCCTGACCTGGGCTTGTCATGAACATCACCAGTTTCTTCATATCTTTTTTTTAATCCTCTCCACTTGATGTTTGGATACATTAACGATGTCTGCCACCTCAGCAGCAGACTTGGTCTGTGGTTGAATCTTTGGCATGTTGTCAGAAGTCAGGTTGCACTTCAAGTGAAGGTCTGGTGTTCTTAGGGTTCTTTTTATACACACCTGGGATTATGTTAATTACAATATTTGTCACAGGTGAACCTCTAATCTGTGATTGTTTGAATCATTAAAAGACATGACAAGACTTTTGTCCTTGCAAAAACAGGTGTTATGGACTTTAACAAGCTGTGAACATCAGGACACTTTTTGACTGTTTCATTTTGCACCCAGTCATTAATGTGAACGCCCTTGGCATTAAATTGATCCATTCATTGTAACAATTGATTGATTAGAAATAAAGTTATATGCCTTTTTAAGTTACTATGTCCTTATGTGACGAGACTTTTGTCAATGACTGTATAGACACACACACACACACACACACTCTGTATTGCATACAGAACATGAAGATACACTGTGGTTGCTCTTGTGCACATGGCCAAGGGTGAGGCACTGATTCTGAGCTATGGGACCCTCATTCTGTCCTCCTTCCCAAAAGCCTCTTGGCGCAAAGTCTGAGAAACTTCAGTGAGACAGTGAACCCCTACCAGCTCATGTGCCAGTATCTTCTCATCACCAAATCTCCCAGACAAATCCGCAGGCGCATCCACGACATGTGCCAGCCTACTTCCCCTGCCAACATCGTGAAGGTGTGTCACCTGGGTATCACTGCTTTCTTTTTTTGTGGGTTCTCCTATGATCAGAGGTCTGTGTTGCGGTATAGTACAGCATTTCCCTTGAGAGTTAGTAGTGAAGGTTTTCCTTTGTGAAGTCTGTTCGGCACAAACTGAACCCTGCTTTTCTCTCTTTCATCTCAAGTTCTTTTATCAGCACAAGAAGGTTCCACGTATGTTGCTGTCTTGTAGCAGAGTGACACCGGAAGAACAGTGCCCCCCAGTGGAGAGAGAGGAGATGGTGCTTCCCATGTGGCTGAGGGTATGGAGGATTTTAAGCGTGCTTCAGAATGAGGTTAATTAGAGTTCCATGAGTAGTCTATCTATTCAGCTGAGGTGCTCATTTCTAGTATGTGCTATAGACCTATCAGATGCTTACAGTATGTGCTGTGTGAACTATTCCTCTCTTTTCACAGAAGAGCTTGCCTCACATCTTTAAAGTAGTAGAAGAGTACAACCACCGATCAGCTGAGGACATAACTCTGGAAAGTCAAAGAAAGGGCTCTTACACTTTCCCTAGTGGTACTCGCTATCCACCTTCCCTCCCAGAGACCCTCACCCTACGGCCTGCTGGCTTCAGATGCCTACGACAATCGGCCCCCATTCCTAAAGCTAGTGTCTGCCAAATTTCAGCCCCTGCTTCTGTGAACAGTGCCACCTTGAGCTCAGAAAGACAAATAGTGCCATCTTGTGCAGAGGATCGTGTCCAGCAAATGCCCCAACGTAAATTGTGCCCCATCCAGCCTGCCCCACCTAAACCTCAGCATCAGTTCCTCACTATGGCTGTGAGTGGAGCACTGAATGTGTTTGATCTGACAGGGAGAGCCACTGTGGGAAATGTCTGTGCATCCAGTGGAAGTGAAATGCTGGGTTTGGCACCTGGCCAGGGCTGTGTCAGTGGTTCTCCTGCTGTTGTCATCAGTCTGGTCACACCTGTAAGTGCCCCCATCATTAGTTCTGCTCCTGCTGACAGCAGATTGACAGGGACTGAGTCTGCTTTGCTTATCCAGGAGCCAGTGTCTTGCTTTTCAGGTTCCCTGGACCAGTCCTATAAGCTTCCTAGACCAATATTCCCAGTTCCCCAAAATACCCGTCCCTCCAGCCTAGGTCTTCCTACTCAAACGCTGCTCTTCTCTCCCTTGCCACTTGTTTCTCCTGCTGCTACCCTACAGTCAAACCCAAACCTAATCCCTTCCACAGTCCCCATGTGCAACAAGGCTGAACTCCCAGTGACTCCCAGCCTTCATTCGGTCCATGCCATTTCTACTCCTGCACAGAGGTGTAGCAAAAACAGCCCCACCCATTCAATCACTGATGAGGTTGTGGCTTCTCCTGGCAGAATTTGGCCTAGTTGCACAGCCTTTTTGGGTCAAACTGACGTACTAGATGTTCCTGATGCCAGAGTGGATTACACAGAAGGACCCTGTACACCAGGGCCTCCATCCCAGGACTGCTACATTTTATCTGGGCCCCGATCTAGCATGGCATCAGAAGCCATAGGCCTGAAGCAGGCTGTGAATCAGGCAAAGGTCCAGCACATTTCAGCATTGCAGGGTACTAGGGAGCACCGGATCTCAGCTGCAACAGCCAGTCCAAGAAACCGTGGGATCTCTCATACCCCTGATACACTGGGCTACAGGAAATTGTCACTGACTGCGGGGTCTCCATCCAAAGACTCTTCTCATTGGGAAGACAAAGGATGGGATGAAAAGGAAATAAGAGAGGAGGAGGACGGACATGATTATGGAGGTCTGCTGCTGGCTTTATCAGAATCATCCATGAGCCCACACTCCAGTCTGGACAGCCATAGTGACACCTTGCAGAGGACAAGTGATGCAAAATGGCGAGAAAATAGAAGACAGAGGGGCAGTGACAGAAACAGAAAAACAGCCAGGGAGCAGGAGGGAATGCAGTGGAAAGAGAACAGTGCACGGGACACGATAGAGGAGGATGGGCAGAGTGGGAGGGGCGGTCATAACCATGGTCAAATAGAGGACTGTGAAGATCAGCCAGAAGATGAAGATGAGGAGGCAATGTCTTCAGCCTCAGAAAAGTCTGTGCTCTCTGTGCCTGAGTTGCAGGTTTGTGTTTTCCTGTTTATCAGAGTTGTCCAGGTAATTTCATTCCTTGATTTTGGACAATGGCATGGACCTACATATCAGAGCATGTGAGCGGAGTGGAGCAGTGAGAATTTCCGCTCCTCGCTCACGAGGCTGTTGGCTCCACCCCGATCAATACCGCTCCTCGATCCACTAAAATTTCCTCCCGCTCCAGTCAAATCGCTCCACGCTCGCTCCAGTTTAAAAGAGGGATAAATTAGGGTGAACAGATAATCCGTGTCAGGGAGGACACTCTGAGCTAGGACAGGAATTGTAAATTACCATTTCAATTAAACGGACCTGGATTTCACTTGAGCACTGAGCTCTTGCTGTGTGCTGATTGGTCAGTCTCCTATAATCATGCATGTGTCACTAATGCTAATGTGAAACAGCTGGATGAGTCTTTCAGTCAAGGAAACAAACCAGTCAAAGCACAAGAAGAGCTGAACTATTTAGCCGAGCACAGGAGCCTTTCAATTTGAAAGTAGTTTGTAAAACCCGAAGTAGCTCAAAGTGTCCTCCCTGACATGGATTATCTGGTCACCCTAGATAAATAATCTGCGTGCCTAACAAATGTCACGTTAAACCGAAGCCTTATATCATAAGCAATGGCAACACTGTCACTCAGAACAGAAAATATTTATTTTTTAAAAACATACAGGCAGCAACGGACAGGTTTGGCAATGGCATTCCACACAAAAATAAGCATAAAAATAAAGGAATCAGTGGGCTTAATAGCCTAAATAATTTGCAGGCTAAGCATCCACGTTTTAAATTCCTCAATTTTTTTTCTGTTGATGCTGCTGCTGCGACTCTCTATAAAATAAAATTTCACTGACAGCGTTGCGTGAATGTAAAAAATCATATTAGACCTACTTTGAATAATTTATTTGATTACCAATATTTGCTTTATAGGCTTTTATACTTTTATTTGCTACAACCATATAAAACTTGCTCACGGTTTGCTCTGGCCTCCGCGTGTTCGCGTAGCACACACTCATGTTTCCGAGAAAGGCCTTTTTAGATTCCAAAGTGAATCTTTACTCACTGAAAGTTTCACCACATTGTTGTTCTTGCTCTACATTATTGTCATCTATTTGTTTGATAAGAATAGTACACTTGTATGACCTATCAGTTTCCTTTGTGAAATACTTTGTGAATTCCATCTCGGCCAATTTGTGTAACAGTCTTGATAATTATACAGATGAATTCTGGATAGATTTGGGCACGCCTCAGAGTAGTGTGAGCGGTATTGGAGCGAAATTAATTTAAAAACCGCTCCGCGCTCTGACCAAATTCTGTACGCTCAACTCCTCGCTCAAGCTCCGCTCCACTCCGCTCACATGCTCTGCTACATATTAGCTTAAGCCCAGGAAGATGTATAACATAATTTTATCACCTTAATTGTCAAGTGCTTCTGATGAAACATTTACTGGTATTTAACCAGCTAGATAAACCTGGATACCTAAGTCATAAAACCAGAAACAGGAATGGTGACTACTGATGTGTATGTGACTAAGATAGCGATGTTTTGCAGAATAATTTCTAGAATTCCTCATTGACAGTGCAGTGACGGTGCTTATATTCCCTATGTGGACCCTTATATAATGAATCTCTAGAGTCATAATTAATCACTGTAATAATAGTGGGGGTTTTTTTTTATTTAAATGTGGTAAAAACAGGCCTGGGTACTTTATTATGTAAGTGTTTTTTTTAATGCTGCTTTGGTTTCACCTGTGTGTCTATATAAAGTTTACAGAAACACTATAGTATTCATGAAGCTACTGTACCTCACAGGAGACCATGGACAAGTTGAGCTGGCTAGCTTCGGAGAGCAGGTTACAGGAGGACAAGTACCCACAATCCTCCAGTCCCCACAGCACTTCCTGCGCAATCACTACTTCTATTAACCAGAACTTCCAGCTGGAGGAAGAGGTGGAGCTTAATGAGGGAGGGCCTGTACTCTTGCCAGTTAGAGAGGATTCCCTGGTAGCAGACCTGGCCCACACCTTTGACAGGGAAAAAGATTATGTGGATAACTCCCCCCTGATGGAGAGGAAAGATGTGGCCTTAGCTCAAGTCAGCCTTAACCAGGTAAGACACTCCGCCCCTGCTCCTGTTAAACAGATTGAGGAATTCATATTGCAGCTTAGATTTAAATAATTTCTGGGTCGTCGTCTTCTGTTGTAACTATCAAGTATTTATCATCATCTGCTCCTGTAACACATCCACTTCAGGGATCGGTTTTTATATTCTGTGATTTCATGATTGTTTGAAATACTTTTTCATGGAGGTGGTGGCAGTTGGGGGGGGGGGGGGGGCATGCAGTCTAAATGGACTGCATGTGAAGCCCAAATTTTGGGTCTAGTGGATATTTTGTGCAGTGTGTGTCGACTGCACTCATGCAAAAGAAGTTGATAGGTGGAATGTCATTGCTGTACACATGCGCCGATCGTGGCTGTATGCAAACACAGACATGCCCCAAAATGTAGTATATATGCAAAAAGGAGTGTAACAGAGCACTGATGAATGGAATATGAACTATTTAATGCGCTGTGCCTTGCTGCTGCCTGCCAAGGTATGTGTGGCCCTGCAGGACATTCCAGGCAAGCTAGAACAGTTTCTGCATATCCTAGGAGAGTCTGAGCAGAGCAGCACAGGCCATGGTGAAGTGCAGCTCTTCTTGCCGCTGTAGCCCATGCTGTGGGCGTAGCCACCGTCCTGCAGCCTGAGCAGGCCCATCAATGCGGCCTGGTACAAATGGTCAGGTCATGCCTAAAAAGCACCTATCACTAAATCTGTCCATCTCTCTATTTATATAAGTGACATACAAGCAAGGCAAATAGTACATAACAAACATATAGCTGTCAAGGAGTCAACCTATTTCATTTAACAGCATTAAAGTAAAATAATGCTGTTGTATGCCCAAGCAGCCTATAACGTAATTAGTGATAACAGGCTTGAATGATGTCCTGTATTCTAATATCAACTGCTGCCCCCTCTGATCAGTTTGAGCAGCAGCTGGAGAGCAGCATTGGAGATGCACCTTCTTGCTACCAGGAGGTGCTAGCTGTCCTGCAGGGGAGCCACAAGCTCAGCAGCACAGGCCAAAAGGAGGTACAGAGAGGAGAGTTGGGGCTCTCCATGACTCATTCACCTTCAGTATACTTAACAACACCTATCATCACAGTTACTTATCATCATAGTTAATCTTCATTAGTTGTGGCTGAGAACCTTTTGAAGTTCTGCATTAATGCTCTCTAAAGAAAAACTAAAATTAATAAAAAAACGCTAAGCACTGCTCCTAGCCGTGTCGCTCATTCATGCTGTTAATTTCAGCTAACACCTTGCCCCATACATTTATTTGGCAAAATTGGACACTAAACACTCAATGAAATTTTAGATAGATATCTAGATCGCTAGCATTGTTACACTACAATGAAATGCTAGAGAAAGAGAAAAAACTTTTTCATTGGACCAAAAATCATTCATTGTGCCAACACAATGTGAAGTTAAGGATTGTTAATTCGTAAAGCAGGTATACCACCCTTGTCATGTCATTTCATATGTGTTAGCCAATAAAGGATTAGCAGATGAAAAATATTTTGAAAAACTATTACATTGATTTGTATGAGATGACTAGAGAAGACCCACCCATTTTGAGGAAGCTTAACTTCTGCCTCCCCTGGCCTCACCAGACAAGCTGGCCATTCCTTCTGGCCTCTAGGTGTCGCTGTTTACAATATTGGAAAACAATTACAATATTACAACAGTGATTTTTTTCCAAAGAAGACATGAAATGTGTTTTTAAACGGCAAAAAGATTTAGTAATGAGTCATTTCAAAGTTGTTTGTAAGTTGTTTGTAATCAGTGCATGCTCCTTACTACCTTACTACTACAAACACAAACAAACAAATTTATTTTTGTATAGCGCATTATCACAACATTACATAAAGTGCTTTACAGCATCCCCACCCAAAGCCCCCAGTGAGTAAGCCATAGGTGACAGTGGCAAGGAAAAACTCCCTAGAAGGAAGAAACCTTGGGAGGGACCAGACTCAAAGGGGGAGCCCATCCTCCTGGGTCCGGCAGGGAGAGTCAAATTGGTGAGATGGCTAAGTGCCAAGTCATACTGTCCAAATCATAAAATTTGAGAGACAACTGGGGGGCAGGGGGGAGATGACAAGCCGGTGCCAAGCTCTCCAATCGCCAGGCAACCAGAAGTAAGGCAGCGGGTCATACATGGAAGATGACACAGGCAGAACGGCGAGCTGGATGCAGGGATGTCATTGGTAGTGGCGACGTCACATGTAGCAGGGTGTGCTGGACATCTTGATATATTGAGGTCTCCAGGCAGCACCCCCCAGGAGGTGTAGGGGAAATAAAATGTGCAATTAGTCAAAGTAGGGGAGACTATAGGCAGTGCTAACAGTTAGGTGAGTGCAATATGTAAGTGCAATGTACAAGCTCCGGCAGATATGGCTATGGCAGCATAAGTAGGAGGGAGAGGCAAGTGGGAATGCAGGCATGGGGAGTCCCTGAAATGACAGCACTGACAATTCAGTTTATCCAAAGCCAATGGCACCGATCCCCACCCAGCTCTACACCTCACACTTTAGGTTTGACTGGGAGTGAGGAGTTAGTTAGAGCTAGAACTAGTGTCCCTATAAGCTAAACTAAACGGGTGCGTTTTTAGTCCAGACTTGAATATTGAGAGTGAGCCTGAAACCCGCACATCCGGTGAAAGACCATTCCACAGCTGAGAGCTCTATAGGAGAAAGCTCTGCAGCCTGCCGTAGCTATTTCTACTAAGAGATATCCTGCGCCTTGAGAACGAAGCAAGCGCGGAGGGTTGTATGAGGTCAGCAGATCACTAAGGTATTCTGGTGCAAGGCCATTCAGTGCTTTATAGGGTAATAGCAGTATTTTATAGTCAATCCGAGACTTAACTGGTAGCCAATAAAGGGAGGATAAGACCGGTGTAACGCGATCAAATTTTTTAGTCTACTTGTGTGTGTGTGTGTGTGTGTGTGTGTGTGTGTGTGTGTGTGTGTGTGTGTGTGTGTGTGTGTGTGTGTGTGTGTGTGTGTGTGTGTGTATGGGCATGGGCATGTATGTATTACATTATGGAGACATTTGGTCCCCACAATGTGATAGAATCTGTTCCTCCTGACCCCGTCAAAGTGTCCTTGAGCAAGACACTGAACCCCAAATTGCTCCCGGTGTGCAGGTTGGCGCCTTGCATGGCAGCCTTCGCCACCGGTGTATGAATGTGAGTGTGAATGGGTGAATGTGAGGCATGTATTGTAAAGCACTTTGAGTACTTGTAGGAGTAGAAAAGCGCTATATAAATGCAGTCCATTTACCATTTTGACATTGTGGGGACCATTTTTTGGTCCCCACAAGGGGGAAACTCAACTTTGTAAACATCTGTGACTAAGAAATGTGCCATCAAAAGAATACAGAAGCCAAAGATTTTTTCCCCATTGAAATGAATTGATGGTCCCCACAAACACATGAATACAGGTGCGTGTGCATGTGTGTGTATGTATGTATGTATATAAATTCACATACATACATTTGTGTATATAATTATTTTCCTGGTCTCTCTATAGATGAAGGCACACATCTCCAAGCATTTAAAAGGCTGCCCTTGTCTGCAGAAAGAATTCTGGATGTTTTTTAATAAGCACCATCCAAGCCCCTCACACCAGAGCCAGCCTGAGGAGGCCACTGAACACTTGAACCTGGAGGGAACAAAGGGATTTTTCAAGCTTTCACCTGTAATATCAAGGAGTAACATGGAGAAACTCAGTATCCACAGGAAAAACAAGGTTTGGAGTTGTGTCAATGAGGCACACCTTTACTGGCTCATGTTTTTCATACTACGATTTAATGAGTACATGTTACTTCATATTCAAGTTAATTATCTATGCCTCTATTGGTGGTATGACAGAACTACTTGGAGCTTCTGTTGCTACTATGACTCTGTCTAGAGTATAGTCACTAAAATACAAAGGAAAGTGTTTACTTAATGGTTTATTTACAAGGGCACTGACACCCGTAATAACAAAGTTAAAAGAAAAGCCATCAGTGTTAAAAGCTGTCTTTTTTTTATTCCAGGAAGGGTAGGAGTAATTTTATGATGACAGTGTTGAATGATCCCAATTAAAAACTGAAATGTGTAATGTCATAGCAATAACATAGCTTCTCTGTCAAAAGTCTTCCAGGGTGGTGAACAGTCATTATATCACATCCATCCCAACAAAGGCCCCTCCAGCCCATACTCACCCAGGAGAAGGAAAGTGGGGCACAGAGCTCAAGGGTGAGAGAGGTTAGAACAAAGTGCACTTCAGTGTGGGTTGACTGGTGAAGAAATCCATCCAATAAGCAAACTTATTCATACTCTACAATTACAGATACCATTTCACTCTTTGGGAACTGGTTGGATACACACATGGCTCTAAGGGAGCTTTTCCACTGCACCAGGTACCATACTTTTGGTATGGGTACTTTCGGTACTTTTCCTTTTCCCTTAAGTACCAGTACCAAAAGTTCCAGTACCCAAAGTACTAAAGCAGGGGAGTGCTTCATTATTGATTGGTTATCAAATAGCCTGCCTCTGAAACACAGTGCAACTGCTGTCTTGAAAAAAATTACCATCTCAGAAAAACAACGATAAAAGAAAGTAATTATAATATATTTGTGGACAAATTATGAGACCCAAGCTTTAATTGTGATCTGGTGAGAAGAACCAGAAGACCTGGATAGCATGGAAGAAAAAAAATGCTATAATATACTAGGGCTGCATGATATTGGAAAAATACAAATATCTTGATGTGATTTTGTTGTAATAAATACTGGGATATTTATAAAGCAAAAATAAATTTCTTGCCAACCCATCTATGAGTGATTTAAACAGCAAGGATGAAAATGATTGATTCACTCAGAGAACACATGTAGTGTTCATGCAGAAGTAGTGGAGGTGAATTTTAAACTGATTTTTTAAACATACTAGATAATCTTGAAAAGCTGCGAACAATCGTTAAAATTGCAATGCTTGCTAAGTTTTGTTTTCTATGACAAAGTAAGAATGATTTAGTGAAACTTAGACCCACCACACTATAATATCTGGTATGTAGGTATGAGTAAGTCTGATCTCAACCCAGCTGACTATCACAATCCTTGCGATATGAAAATTGCATGTGCATAACATATGATGCTGGTATATATCACACATTGCTCAGCCCTAAAATATAACATAGGCATTTATCAAATTAAGTATGAAATATTGATCCTAAAGACAGAGTCCTCCAACACACAGAAAAAAACAAGGAGGAGGAGCGAATGGAGCAAGTGGATGGAAAAGTCAGCGAGGGCAGAGGAGAGAGTGAGAACCCCCCAGGTCCCAAGCAGGCCCACAGCAGCCCACTCGCAGATCCTGTACTTCCTGCTAAAAACATTTCCCTCACACCAAGTGGTGAGAAAGTCATTGTGTGGACAAGGTAAGCCAAACTAGTATCTACCTGTAGGGAATTTTCAGATCTTCTGATTAAGAATAAATTAAAGGTTATGCATGAAAATTATTTAAACATAAGACATAATGGGGTTAAGTAAATGTATATTAGTAAAATGCTGTCATTATGGAAGTACATTGAAAATTTCTGAGATATCTTCTGACACTCAAGCCATATGATTAACTTGATATGTGGTACCATCTGACCCAGGAGAGTGTTTTTTTTTTTTTTCAAGAAAATTGCTCAGTTATGTACTGAACTTCCAGCTGCAGGGCAAAATAACTAGAAATGCAGATGGAAGAGAAGTAGTGAATATTGCCATGGTAGCTCTCATCTGGGACACTGCTGTCTATTAAATGAAACATGGCATTGTATGCATATAATGAAGCACTATATGACGTGTCTTTGTCCATCAGGGAAACCGACCGTTTGATTTTACTCACTTGTCAAAAGCAAGGAGCCAACTGGAACACTTTTCAAGCACTCTCAGCTCAGCTGGGCAATAAATCAGCCAGTGAGGTAAAAAGATATTCTTTCATCAGACAGAATACGTTGAAATTATATTGTGTCATGTCATCATTTTTTTATCAATGTTTTAATAGAATGCTATTTCATTTTAATTATCTTGTATTCTGTTTACAATGAAATGGGTAGAAGGAGCTGTTGCATAACGGCATTTCATCAACAACGGTCTTCATACAGTATATGATGGTGGTCCCATAAAATTATAACGGAGTTGAAAAATTCCTGTCACCTTATGATGTCATAGCCATCATAACCCAACGCATTACATAAGTGGTTGTGGTGATGCTGGTGTAAACAGACGTACTGCACTGCCAGCTGTACAATAGTATAGCACATACAATTATTTTCAGTACTTGATATGATAACTGTTACTGGTTTATGTATTTACCATGGGCATCATTAGGTCCTTTCAGTGGGGGCTATAGACCTGAGTATTTTACTATAGTTTTTATTGTTATTTAGACTACACCATATAGCCCAGCTGTGTAGTAGGTTATAGATTTGTGTAAGTACACTCTGATGTTTGCACAACGATGAAATCGACTAATGGCACATTTCTTAGAATGTATCCCAGTCGTTAAGCGACGGATGACTAATACTTGTATAGCCTGGTGTCCTGTCCTGAATGTACCTCTCCCTATGTTGTAAGTATTGCTGTTCACTCCTCTCCATTCTTCAGGTTGCTAAGCGCTTCCGCAATCTCCTGCACCTTTTCCATGCCATATCCAAACTGGCTTGCTCAGAGAACCAGCCTACTACTGAAGAAAGGCCACAGAAGGAGCCTGACTGAGCAAAGGCAAAGACAAGCCACGGAGGACTCTTAAGACACTTGGTACTCAGGGAGGATGTTGCTCTGCGCATTTGGGCCGACTGCCCAGTTTTGAAATCCAGATACTGCATCAGAGGTGTGGCTGGACTCTACCACTAGAGAACATCTGAACACTCAGTTCTAAACAGTCATGAACACGAGAAGCCTTCTTGTTGTTCATTTGATTTCATTATCAATATTAAAAAGAATTTGGGGTGTACATGAAAGTAACTGAACAATGATTTTAACAATGGAAATAGCATGCAATCATAAACCTTGTATTAATTGTACCTGGTTCTCCATAATTACTGGTCAAGTGAAAAAATGCAGGTGAAAAATTGGAGTTTCAACCAAAAAAAACCCAAATGAGTAACCCAAGTGAAGAAGACTAACAAGGAATTGTGCAGTTGTAAGTTATCTCAGTTATCAAGAAAACATTGTATATATTACTTTACTGTAAATCACTAAGTAGACGCTGAATATAATTTATTTTTGTATATATGTATGTGATTGTATATAATTCCTAAATGGAAGAAGACTGCTAATATGAAACCTGCATTAAAAATATTACGCGTGTCATGGTACAAAGCAAAGAGTGTACAGTTGTCATATTAGCAAGGTCTCCATCAGTGGCCGCTGCAATGAAGGAGCGACGGTGCACGCTAACAGAATGGAACGGCGTCTTGACCAATAGGAGGGCGCCTTTCAGCACGCTTTGCGCACCGTGCTTTAGTAAAGCGTGGCTCCCCTTCCCAAGCAGATATGGCTGACGTTTCGTCCGCTCTGATCGCCCTGCTCATCCTGAGCCCTATGGGCCTTGGTATAGACGTACTGCAGCTCCAAAACACCGACTTCGACTACTGGGTGTCCGAGCAGGATATGATGCTGGTGAAATTCTTTGCCCCTTGGTAAGGGAAAAATATGCATATAACAATTATTTTTTAAATGCCGGCATGTTCTGTGTAGTCGATATCCAGGTGTTATGACATAAAATTACCAGTAAGGTGGATTTTACGTTGTTTCGGGGGATTGGCGGTTTAGGGCTGGTATGTTAGATTGGGAAAAAAATACATGAAAGTGGATTATGCATGCGCTGGAGACACGAATTATGGCTGCACGCTGAATTTCTGGTTAGTTTTAATTTGGAAATGGATAAATGCGATTGTGTTTTGGGTACGTATTAATAAATGGTAAGTGACTAGAAAGCTGCGATTAAAATTTGTGGTGTGTATTACTGTTCATCGTAATAACAGCCGGTCATCGTTTGTTTGCCAGGTGCAAAAAATGTCAGAAATTAGCTCCTGAGTATGAAAATGCAGCAACGCGCCTGAAGGGGACTGTCACTTTAGCAGAGGTAATAATTGTTTATATCCGTATTTTTTTTTTGTTGTAATTAGGAACCTCGTGCTTTCCAGTAGGCTATTAGTTAATAGTATTGTATCGCCAGCGGGGATTATCATATCCCGGCATGCTCGCGGGGAATTGCCCCTTGTTGTACTGTTATTAATGTATTTCCCGATTGTGGCGTGTATGTTTGCCCATATCTTATGTGAGCCCTGTCCGATCCTCGCGTGTCCTTAACTGTGTATAAATCTCCCACCGTGTATGTACCTTACAGTACGGCTTCTGACGACCTTGTGTTTCTATAACTCAAGGTGCTTCGGTCTCCCGAATAGTACGGTAAAACTGCTTCAATCAGTTACAGACCATGTGTAAATCAAGCATTATACACTCACCTAAAGGATTATTAGGAACACCATACTAATACGGTGTTTGACCCCCTTTCGCCTTCAGAACTGCCTTAATTCTACGTGGCATTGATTCAACAAGGTGCTGAAAGCATTCTTTAGAAAAGTTAGCCCTAGCATCTTGCAGTTGATGGAGATTTGTGGGATGCACATCCAGGGCACGAAGCTCCCGTTCCACCACATCCCAAAGATGCTCTATTGGGTTGAGATCTGGTGACTGTGGGGGCCATTTTAGTACAGTGAACTCATTGGCATGTTCAAGAAACCAATTTGAAATGATTCGAGCTTTGTGACATGGTGCATTATCCTGCTGGAAGTAGCCATCAGAGGATGGGTACATGGTGGTCATAAAGGGATGGACATGGTCAGAAACAATGCTCAGGTAGGCCGTGGCATTTAAACGATGCCCAATTGGCACTAAGGGGCCTAAAGTGTGCCAAGAAAACATCCCCCACACCATTACACCACCACCACCAGCCTGCACAGTGGTAACAAGGCATGATGGATCCATGTTCTCATTCTGTTTACGCCAAATTCTGACTATTTGAATGTCCCTTTGAATGTCTCAACAGAAATCGAGACTCATCAGACCAGGCAACATTTTTCCAGTCTTCAACTGTCCAATTTTGGTGAGCTCGTGCAAATTGTAGCCTCTTTTTCCTATTTGTAGTGGAGATGAGTGGTACCCGGTGGGGTCTTCTGCTGTTGTAGCCCATCCGCCTCAAGGTTGTGCGTGTTGTGGCTTCACAAATGCTTTGCTGCATACCTCGGTTGTAACGAGTGGTTATTTCAGTCAAAGTTGCTCTTCTATCAGCTTGAATCAGTTGGCCCATTCTCCTCTGACCTCTAGCATCAACAAGGCATTTTCGCCCACAGGACTGCCGCATACTGGATGTTTTTCCCTTTGCACACCATTCTTTGTAAACCCTAGAAATGGTTGTGCGTGAAAATCCCAGTAACCGAGCAGATTGTGAAATACTCAGACCGGCCCGTCTGGCACCAACAACCATGCCACGCTCAAAATTGCTTAAATCACCTTTCTTTCCCATTCTGACATTCAGTTTGGAGTTCAGGAGATTGTCTTGACCAGGACCACACCCCTAAATGCATTGAAGCAACTGCCATGTGATTGGTTGATTATATAATTGCATTAATGAGAAATTCAACAGGTGTTCCTAATAATCCTTTAGGTGAGTGTATGTCTACAAGATCTGAAAGCTTTTAGCTACCCTTGATTGTTAACGTGGATTATCTCAGGCATTATTCATAGTTTGTTGATATTTGTGTTTATCATGTGCATTAAACGAAGCAAGGTCAGGTCAGGTTGGGGAGCATGCATTAGTACAGCCCGTTGTTACACCCACTACACGATGAAACACCTTGGAATCCTGGTTGGTGACCTCCCCCAGGCTGACATGCAGTCGAGTCGCACCCCCTGGAAATGGACATCTACATGGGCGTCCCCTTGGCCTGGTCCAGCTACTCAGATCCTCAGCAATAACGATCCTGCGAGCTGGATGACTCTCAGGGAAACGAGCCTCATGGCTGTAGTGTCATAATGCTGTAACTGATGCTCCGTCACAATGCAGGTAATGTGCCTCATTCAGAACCCCGTGAGCAACTGCTTGATCACCAGTCAAACCAGTGGTTCTCCGAAGAGACACGGTACTAAAGGAGTCCAGTCTTCATCTCAGGTCACTGGATATCATCCATGTCTCGCAGCCATACAGCAAAACAGGGAGCATGAGGACTCTAAAGACTTGGACTCTTGTCCTCTTACAAAAATGTTGGGAGCACCACACATTCCTTTTCCAGTGACCTCATGACCCCCCCCCCCCCCCCCCCCAATGCTCTCCCAGTCCGTCTACTGACCTAATAGGAAGAATCACCAGAGACATGAATATTGCTGCTGAGGTAAGTGAACATTTCAACATGGTCAATATTATCCCTGCAGAAAGATGCACTGCTGATGGCTGTGCCCAAGGGGTCATTAAAATCCTGGATCTTGGGTTTTATCCAGGACACTCACAAAGCCCAGACTTAGACTCCTCGCTCCTTTTCTAGTGAGCCCCGATCGGAGCCTCCATTGATTCTGCGAAAATTACAGCATCATTGGCAAAGTTAAGATCAGTGAATCTTTCCTCACCAACAGATGCCCCACTGCCGCTGAACCCCACGACCCTGCTCAGCACACAGTCCATGCAAGCATTGAACAGAGTAGGAGCAAGAACACACCTCTGATGAATCACAGAATCAACTGGGAAGAATGCAGAGGTTCTCCCTCCATTCTGCACAAGACTCACAGTACCAATGTACAATCCAGTCATGATACCCATGATCCCTCAAAGTGTCAGGATGTCCCACAGGGCAGCTTGATCAACTAAGTCGAACATTTTAAAAATATCAACAAAGGCTGCAAAGAGACTTTGCCAATATTTGCATTTGTACTCGATGAGAACCCTTAGTGCCAGGATGCAGTCAATGGTAGATGACTTGGGTGTAAAACCAGATTGCTGTGATTATTATTATGTTATTGTTATTCTAATTTTACGGATTCTGAATTCTTTAAATATGGGACCAGGTTTTACCATTAAACTTGATGATACATGTGTATTTGTTTTTCTTGTTGAGATTGTTTTATATTGTGATCTTTGCTTTAATTGAAGTAATATTTAATTTAAATAACAACTAAACTGTTTCTAAACTGTTTCTGTTTTACCTGGAACTGAACTTGTTTGATACAAAAGCATTAGACCTACATTGTGTTTTGGGAGGTCTCCGTCTTCACTTTTTATTACCTGATATATACAGTATATTTTGTTTTAAAGAAAGCAATAACTTTCCTAATCATTACTAAATGCCACTAACATAAAATGAATGTAAGCATATTCTGACAATGCATTTTTACTTGTTCTTTACAGAAAGTAATGGTCTGTAATGACTCATTTAAAGCCATTCAGCTACATATTTATGCTACTGATATGATATTAAGCTTGATTTTCAGGAGAAAAAAATAGGCATTTTTTTAAATCACTTTTTTCCAAATATATGCATATTATTTTGGCCAAATAATTAATTTAGTAAGTTCAGTGTCTCTTTTTGATACATCATCACTATTGTGAAGTTAATCCTTGTATATTTTGTACAGTAAGTCTTGAAACTGAATGTAAAATTCAGCAGAAATACCCCGAGCTTAAGAAGTTAATTATATAACTACTTTGCCAATTACAGTAAGAGGACAGTTTTACATTGCAGGGTGGCATGGTGGTTAGCACTGTTGCCTCGCACCTTTGGGACCTGGGTTTGAGTCTTTGCCTGGGTCACATGTGTGTGGAGTTTGCATGTTCTCCCTGTGTCGTCGTGGGGTTTCCTCTGGGTACTCCGGTTTCCTCCCACAGTCCAAAGACATGCTGCGGCTAATTGGCGTTGCTACATTGCCCTTAGGTGTGCATGTGTGAGTGAATGGTGTGTGAGTGTGCCCTGTGATGGGCTGGCCCCCCATCCAGGGTTGTTCCCTGCCTTGTGCCCATTGCTTCTGGGATAGGCTCCGGACCCAGTAGGATAAGCGGGTTGTACGATGGATGGATGGATGGTTTTACATTACATTCTTACCCTCACATTGAACTTCCTTATAAAAAAAAACTGTTACCCCACTGAAAACTACGGGTAGCAGTTTCTGGCAGCATAAAACTACATGTAAGAACTTGGTACCCCCATTTAAAGTATCGGAAAGTTTTATTTTGATAATATAAATCCTTATACAAATATAATTTCAAATCTATGGGTAGGATATTTTGACAAAGTAGACAAAAATGACTGGTATACCTCCATTCACACTAGTGTGGTTTTGCGGTATCACCCACTGCAGAGCTACAATTGCGTTCTCATCCCTGAGGTGGATTGTCATGGGGTGGGTGCAGCAACATGCTGTATCACTGTGCTGTATCACTGTGTGTATCACCTATAACTGAAAATTTCTGGTATGGTATCAAATTCTGGCAAGGCAGCAAAAAACGTCCGCCTAAGTGCTGTAAGCCTATGTATTTATGATAAACCATGCCTATAAAATGTCTTTCTAGATCACTTAAAAATAATTTCTCCTGTGCTTTACAGGATTTCCATGTAGAAAAGATACTTCTAGAAGTAGTTTAGGTATTTTTCAAATCATTACATTTCTTGTTATATTATCAAATCAGACTTGTAGCACCGTTACAGTCTAAGGACCAGGTTAATTTGTGTGAATGAAAGGGAAAAAGGAGAAAATCTATAAGCTCATCTCATAGATAAGTGTACTGACAAACTATTGTACAGTATAAGCAAAAAAAAAAAACACAGAATCATACAAGGAAAAAGGAGGAAAATTAATTCATTATAGCCAAGAACACTACTACTCACCCACCTGGAAACACAATTACAGCACAGCCAAAAAAAACTCTTCCTCTGATTGACTGCCTCCAGCTTTCCTAACCACACAAATCAGACAATGAAGATGGCTATTAAACAACATAACCCTAAACTCACCATATGACAGCTGAAGAATCGCAATTGACAGAAAATTCTATCAGTCACAGTGGTTGCGCTCACAAACAGCAGGATAAAGGAAACAAGTACTGCAAACATGGTACCTAGTTCACAGCATGGATAGTGAGATGTGGTGTTTCTCAATAATGCCACATATTTCCATTTCTGACCAGGTGGATTGCTCAGCAAACTCAGGAATGTGTGGACGCTTTGGAGTGAATGGGTACCCCACTCTCAAAATATTCCGAAATGGGAAGGAAGCTGCTATCTACAATGGACCACACACGGCAGGTGATTGGCTTTCTGTGGGCCTTTGTCATAAGTGAATGTGGCATTGCGTGTGTATGCTGCTATTATCGTTGTGTGACCAGTGTTTACACATGCAGAGGGCATCGTGCAATATATGCAGAAGCAGGTTGGACCCAGCTCTGTGAGCCTACATAGCAAGGCTGACCTGGATGCCTTCATTGATAACTTTGATGCCAGCATAGTGGGTAAGTGTTCATTTATATTGTTCTAACACCTGAAGCCAGGAGGTCATTCATTTTACATTTACATTTACAGCATTTGGCAGACGCCCTTAGCCAGAGCGACTTACATAAGACTCTACAATGATTTTTTCCCAATACTAGCTCAATAAAACCAAAGCTATGAATACCATCGATCTAATACTCTGTTGGAAAAGTGCATTTTTATTTATTTATTTATTTTTTTGTTAAGGAATGGCAGAAGTGCTAATTCAGGTATTTCTGGAAAAGGTGTGTTTTAAGTCATCTTTTGAAGACACTCAGTGACTCAGCTGTTCGGACTTCTAGGGGGAGTTCATTCCACCAACTTGGTGCCAGAACATCATCACAGCTGACACTAACTAAAAGCTGATTTTAGAATTTACCATTTTTTTAGATTGTTGTCTAGTTAAGAGGCAGTGATGATGAGGCACAGTATGTCAACTTGAAGTGCTTTACCAGTTCCACATGAGATGTCACCCGCTGTTCTCTCATCTCTTCTTATTTCTGCCCTTTTATCTGCCTGATATCTAACACCTAATATATTATACCATATATTCTATGTCACCAGTCTGCTTGTTTTGGGTAATTATGACTCTGATGATTAATATCAGGGAGAACACAAATACAAAAGTGATGAACAGTCCTACACAGGGCGCATAACATCATGGGAGGTACCGCACACAGAGAGTCATTGGTCTCCGTCGTGTTCTCCACACTTTATTAATGTCCTTTACATTGCTTTACACTCACCAGTTCTTCAACTGACACCTTTCTCAATTTGTTTATTTGACATTTTCAAAATGCTGCAAGTAAAAATCTTTGCCTGCTCAGGTAAACATGGTTGAGGCACCCTCCTATGTCTATGAGACTCTGGTTTACTGACAACAGTTTACATTTGTTAAGTTTCCGAATAGAGAAAATTGGCTACGGTCAGGGTAAAATCAGGGCAGCTGCAACCTATAACTTTTATATATTGAAAGTAATAATAAACTGTGCACATAAAATATAACTCAGACCAAAGTCTGCCGCTCATCTCCAATGTTTGTCATCTACAAGTCCAGAATGCATAAAAATCACATTTCAAAATATATAGAGAAAAAGGCAATATACACTGTCCTTGTTTATAGTTGTCACAGTAAGCTGTTGGCGCAAGCCTGCTAGCAGTCAAGTTTCGTGGTTTATGGAGGGACTGTGTTCAGCCGTGTTTTAACCTGATAACTCACTTGAATGAAGTGAAAGGAAGAGCTGAATGGTAGATAACGACGTCAGGCAGCATTTCAACTTGAGAACTCCCATAGTGCATGTTCAGTTTTGCATTGTACAATTTTTTCTTTTAATCAAGTTGAAATGTTCCCAAACTTTGAATAATTTCTATTCACTGAAATGAATGAGAGATGGGCATGTTAGAATTGTTTTTTTTTTTTTTGTATGTTTACCTGTACCGCTGACATAGTGACAGCAGTGTAATAAGGCAAATCACCTTTCTGCCTCCCCAATAGGCTTCTTTCCTGGGCACGGCTCTACACAGCTAGCGGAATTCCTGAAGGCTGCCGCCACCCTGAGGGAGAGCTACCGCTTTGCCCACACAACGAAGGCTGAGTTGGGCGTCATGCACGACCTGCACACAGAGTGAGGGGGCATTGAGGGCCAGCCTGTGCGTCTGGGGCAGGGGGCGCTGGAACACTGGGCTTAAGAAAGTTGCTGCTTGAAATCCCTGGAGTGCTTCAGCTGCATCTGTCCTGATATTGCAGATCTGCTTTCATTATGCTATCATTATGAAGTTCTGCAGCTACTATTACAAATTCATGGAAACCTTGTGTAAACCATGCTAAATAGAAGTGTAATGCTGTACTTTTAATTAGAAATGTGATGCCGTGTTCATGCTTTGTACCACAATGCTTTTAGGTCATAGTATTGCAATACTAAGCAATACTATTATTGGCATGTTGCTCAGTGGGCTACGTCTCTGTGCCTGTGCTCAGAAGATCGCCAGTTCGAGCCCAGCCTCAGCATGTCTGCAGGTCCTTCAGCAAGGCCCTTAATTCCCAGCTCCCTGGGCGCTGCTATATGTGGCTGCCCTTCACAGCCAGCTTGCTCTTACCTACAGAGAGCAAGTTGGGGGAGGAGTAAAGAGAATTTTCCCAAGGGGATCAATAAAAAGTATCAACTGTTATTACTAGCTAAAAGGAAGCTGGATAATGGAGCGAATGGGGACTCCTTCCCAGAGCGTTGTCACTCAGCTTTCCCTTCTCTGGCTTCTTCTTGTCGCTCAGCCTTCCCTAATTCTTGGCTTCTGTCTTGCAGGACTGTTCTGCTCTTCCGACCACCACGGCTCCACAGCACATTTGAGACAAGCATAGAAAAGTATGATGGTCCTATTAATATCTCTGGACTACGCAAGTTCATCAAGGACAACATGTGAGTGCGTGTGTGTGAGTGACTGGGTGCGTGTGTCTATGTTTCTCTGCTATTCTTTTGCGATATGGTTTACCTTTTTCTGTTTTCTATCCATCCATTCATACTTCAGTGAAGGGTGGGCATGTCTGTCTCCATCTCATGCCTGAGCGCTTTAGATTTCTACAGACATTAGTACAATTTTCCCCCTTCTGCCTGCAGCTTTGGAATTTGCCCTCATGTGACCCAGGATAACAGAGATAAACTGAAGGGGCGAGACTTGCTGACCGCTTTCTATGATCTGGATTATGTGCGGGATCCTAAGGGATCCAAGTACTGGAGGAACAGGTGAGCACCCTGTGTGTGTGTGTGTGTGTGTGTGTGTGTGTGTGTGTGAGAGAGAGAGAGAGAGAGAGACCTGCTTACATGGACATTCTTGCATACTATTTTCATTGGGTAGTAGACAGATTATATTTCTAGATTGAGCTACACCATGTACACCAGATATGACTGCCCGGCCAAAAAAAAGAGTCGCCTTTTGAATTTTTCGTTGGACGCCTTTAGCTTTGATTATGGCACACATTTGTCATGACATTGTCTCTACAGGCTTATGCAACATCTCACCCTTTATTTTCATCCAGATTTGCATTCATTTCTCACCGAGATCCTGTATTGACAAGTGAGTTTAACCACTCCATAAAGCCTCCTTTATCACATCCCAAAGACCTTCAATGAGGTCAAGGTCACAATTCTGTGGTGACCAAGTCATGCGTGAAAATGATTCCTCATGCTCCCTGAACCTCACTTTGACAGTTCGAACCCATAAAATCTTGGCATTCTTGTCCTGGAATATGCCCATGCAAACAGGGAAGAAAAAAATCCATTGATATTGGATGGAGGTGTAACCTGGCCATTCAGTAGATTCAGGTACCCAGCTGACTTTACTTTATTGCTGCATAACGTTGCTGAGCTGTAATAATGATCCAGTCATTGGCTTTTAATTATTTGCTGATATAAATTCAAACAGCGACTTTTTTTTGGCCGGGCAGTGTTTATCAAGTGCTGTCTTAAGAGTGCACATGTCATTATGCCAGGTACACAGAATCTCAAAATCTGAAGTGTATGTAATGGGAATCCAGTCATATTGAAAATAAGAAATTTAATTATTTTCATTATGGAGCATTTATTTATTATATAATATGAATAATATAAAATAATAATGTTAAATAATAATATAAAATATTGAATTGTTCTCAGTGATTTTATAACTCACCCATGTAAAGCACCTTGGGGTAACTGTTATGAAAGGCACTATGTCGCTGTACAAAAGTAAATTGAATTGAATTATATAAAAGCTCAAATTTGGGGGTTGCAGTTACACAGCCACCATTCAACTGAACTGTCTTCATTTGCTATATTTATTGTCGATACATTTGTTTTCAATAGCCACTCATCCATAAGGGTTTGCAGTTGTTTGAATCTTATATTTAAAATATGCACGGCATAAGACATGGTACACCTTGTATGTACTAGTAAGTCAAAGGGCTTTTGTATCTGGACAAAAAGGATATAGTATTTCCTGCTGCCTCTTAAAATTTCAGCAGATAGACAATATATTGATGCTAAGCTGTTCTTTCTCTCCTTGCTGATGCTGAAGCTCTCGTTTATGCTCTGCCTCTGTTAGAGTGCTGAAAGTGGCATCTCAGTTCCAGTCTCGGAGCCTTAGCTTTGCAGTGGCCGACAGGAGAGAGTTCTGGAAAGAGCTAGAGCAGGAGTTTGGCCTGGGCCTGTCAGACAGTGGGGGGCCGCCTGTTGTCACCATCAGGACACGGGAGGGACATAAGTATACCATGCGTGAGGAGTTCACGTGAGTATTGAGGAGACTAGTGTGCAGTATGTTTCTGTATTGGCTATAATATTTTAAACATAGTAACAAATGAATAAATGTGATTGTAGATGATTTTCCCTGTGTACCTCAATATTATGTTGACTTTACAGATTTTATCACGTCTGTTTCTTCGATGCAGTGCTCGTGTTTATGCCCATGTTTGTGTCTGTGTTCAGTCGTGATGGAAAGGCACTCGAGCGCTTCCTGGAGGATTATTTTGCTGGATACCTGAAGCGCTTTATTAAATCCCAGCCTGCTCCTGAGCGCAATAATGGCCCCATCAAGGTATGCGTGCCTATGTTGCATACACACTGATGTGCCAGAACATTATGACTATGCCCCACTTGAAGTGAATTTTGTTGACTGTGGTGAAAATGGTGTCTTTGAAGTCTGGGATGTATTACATAGCTGGGGTGAGCAATATGATGATTTTATATTGTGATTGATCTTGAAGACGTCCACAATCTGCTTTTCATGCGAATTGTAAAAACTGTGATCTTTTATGTTCTCCTACTAATATTTCCAAACTTCATATAATACTTTGATTACCAGTAGTAACGCATCACTACCCAATCCATACCACATTATCTGCCATGCCAGTAGCTCACTTTGAATTTTCATGTCTGAAAGAGAACCTGTGACAGAGACACATGATATAATTTGGCCAGTCAACACAGCGTCTAGTAGGAAGTCATTCTGTTTTGGCTTGTGATCCGACATGCAACTACCCGATTCGTACCATCTGCTCGATTTGTACCTCGCACGTTTGTGCATGTACAACAATTCCAAGCATACGTGCACAGCATTATATTTTCTGGCACTGCCCGATCTGTTCATCCTACCATTTTACAGCAAACTACATAGTTTATATTTACAGCAAACTACAGTGGTCACTTTATTGAATCCACTGACTAAAAAAAATCTGTTTCTTTGCTTGTATATTTAAGTGTTCACTGCCGAAGTTTGTAGTCTTTTGATCAACATTATTACCTAAATATCCCATATCTGAAATAGTAGTTTATTTTCCAATAGCTTTGGTCCCCTCTGAACTACAGGAATATAAACGGTTACCCAACCATGACTGGGGTACCTATTGAGTCCTATAAACACAAACTGAGACATAAGTGCAGGTCCTATGCAGAATTTTCATTAAACAGACAGAGAACGCAAAGTATCTAAAAGCAGAATATCTGGCTTAATAACCTATTCTGGGCTGGTGGAGATCACTCACGAGGAATCCATAAAATGAACCTGATATAGTGAAAAGAAATATTAATAGAATGTGTTGTGAAAATGTTGTGAAGTGAAGTAGTACATATCAGGCACCGTCAGGCAAGGAACAAATCGGGGCATGCACAGTCAGATATTACACAAAGCGAAAACTTTGTAAACTTTGTCAGGCCACGGTTGGCACATCCAGAGGTAATACGACAGATCTATATAAAGACTGTAAATGGAAGCATCTGACACAACTTTGTTCAATATTTAAAATAAAGTTTAACTCAGGATTTAATTACCATTTTGAAAGCAGTGTCTTTTAATGTAATATTGTGTTTTAAATGGTGCTAAGAGGTTAGTCCTTAGGCTTGTTCCAGTCTGAATATTCTTGACAGCACATTTCAAAATTGGAAAGAAAGATATGAATTCAGATCGTGGATTGTGATTGTATGTTATAAAGATTTTTTTAGCAAGATCACCCACCCCTATAAGACAGTAAGCTCACATTCGGTACTCATAGTCGACATGTTGAATGCAGAAGAAATGGGCAGGGATAAAGACTGGAGTGACTTTGACAAGGGCCAAATTGCTGTGGCCGGATGACTGGATCAGAGTGTCTCTGAAACGGCAAGACTTGTGGGGTGCTCATGGTCCGCCATGGTGGGTACCTCCTGAGAATGGTCCAAGGAGGGAAAAACCACAAACTGCTGGCAGAGCATTGGGCTGCCAGGACTCATTGATGTAGGATGTGATTGACGGTACAAACCAACAGAAGAGCTATTGTGTCATAAATGGCAGATAATATTAATGATGATCACAGCAGTAATGTGCCACAACACATAGGCCTGTATTTGTTGAGTGAAAGCAGAACATTGTTAAATCTCTTTTCATCATTAGACCCTACATAACTCATTGTCAGCTTGTTTATAAAGAAAAGAAAGTTTGTTCATATTTGGCATAACCGAAAACTATAAGGTTACATTTACATTACAAGCCTCATTGTTCAATTACAGTTTTTGCTCAGATCAGATTTGCCTCTCTTAACAGTTGAACCTATTCATAATTACAAGTGACCTGTTTCTAACTGTACTGAGAATCCATCTGTCCTCCTTAACAGCACACATTGATATGTTTTTGCATCTGTGTCTCCAATAAGAAAAAATGGTATATTTGTGAGACAGCTCATGGTATTAAACCTGACAAAATGGATGTTTTTACCATTTCTTTGTCAGTTGTTTAGATCACCATTTGATTTTAATAAGTTCAACAAGTCCCTTCCAGTTTGGCTTGAACTGATTCATTTCCCCAAATATCGAGTAAATCGGCATTTTTCCCATCCTTCCCGTCCATTTTTTACTGTGCTGCCGCTGCTGGATGAAGACACCAATGCTCATACATATGAGCAAAAAGAAAACAGACTAATTCCAATTTGACCATTCTCATTCATATTGCATGGCTATGAATCAGATGAGTATCTGGAACCACATATGAAAGTGACTCAAATCTGATTTGAAAGGATCAGATTTCTGTGTCCACACAGCCCTGAAGATCTGTGTCACATTAAGACAATAAAAAAAATCAGATTTGAGTTACATTAGCCTGGTAATGTGAACATAGCTTTATGCTGCTTACAGGTATTTTTTGGAAGTTCAGCTTAGCTGCAGTTATGCCGAGTCAACTCCTTACCAGCCTGATAGCCATATGTTTGTAATATGCCATTTGTCTCATATATATATATATATATATACACAGTATATATATATTAGGGGTGGAGCCGAACCCGAATACGGTATTCGGAAAGGCACAAATAATGTGTTTTTTACGAATACTTATTTCGAACAAATACTTTAAAAAATATTTGTATTCGGGAACAAGAAAAACTTTATATCAAAAAGCTGCGTTTCCTCTTGAGACCGCAGTGCATGCCCGGATGAGTGAGTGAGTGAGTGAGTTCAGGAGTCGGGGGGGGGGGGGAGTAAAAGAGGTGACTGACACAGGCTGCTCCACACAGCAACAGAGAAGGCTCTGAAAAAAAGACTTAACTGTATCACTATTTTTGTACCTTAACTGGGTTCCGGAGGCAGTTTATAACTTTCGGGAAGCGGAGTTTGATCGGGAGATTATTCCATTATGCTGCATTATTGACGTCTGCAGTCAGGTGCTCTCATGTTCGCTCTGTTTACGTAGCTCTGTTAGCTCAGTAATTTAGACAATAGGCTGTTGACAGAGTAACGTTAACGTTTGGTTAAAAAGGTTAAAACAATGCTTGTGTAGTTGTGTCGAATTGTATGCTCTTGTAGGAGTTATATGGTACGTTTAAGTTACTCTGTCTACTGCATATCCATAATTATTATAATGGATATAATTAAAGAATACTTACACTGTAACATAAATTAGAAGTGCAACGCAAAAAAACTGGATTTTTCCAATTTTGGTGAGCTCATGCAAATTGTAGCCTCTTTTTCCTATTTGTAGTGGAGATGAGTGGTACCCGGTGGGGTCTTCTGCTGTTGTAGCCCATCCGCCTCAAGGTTGTGCGTGTTGTGGCTTCACAAATGCTTTGCTGCATACCTCGGTTGTAACGAGTGGTTATTTCAGTCAAAGTTGCTCTTCTATCAGCTTGAATCAGTCGGCCCATTCTCTTCTGACCTCCAGCATCAACAAGGCATTTTCGCCCACAGGACTGCCGCATACTGGATGTTTTTCCCTTTGCACACCATTCTTTGTAAACCCTAGAAATGGTTGTACTCGAACTCATTAGAACTCGAATTTCTTAAAAGTCGAACCAAGCAGTTCGAAAAAAAAAAAAGACCTAGGACTCCATCTTAATCTCAGAAGTCGAACCGTGAACGCCGACCTAAGATAACTTGTATGTGCGGGGAAATGAGTCACGCGGCACGTCTCTCAGTGGAAACAAAGGGTAACGCTTCAGTGTCAGCCTCGCATTCGCTGTGATAGCATCGTTTGTTGGTGATAGTGCTTCTTTTTATTGAAAATATCAGGTAATACTGTACTTTATATCATTTTGGTAGCCATTGCTCACCAAAATGTTATGCAATAGTTGTACAAATGTTACAACCTAAAAGTTTGCGATTTATGAACAAATTAATGAATAGAGAGTAATAATAGAAATAAACAATGGACCGCATGGCATAGTCTAGTGTTGCCGCAGTGTCGGGGCATGGCTTGGGGTAGTATTGGGGTACATTCTTTAACGTTTTGGACGCCATTTTGTGTTTAAATGCTAAAAAAAAGCTGGCAGGCGGTGCAGCCGGAGCCGCGGGCGTGGCGGCAGGCGGTGCAGCCGGGCTGGACGGGCGAGCCGGGCTGGATGGCGGCATCAGGCAGGGCCCCTGGCCGCAAACGGAGCAGTTCCCTCAGGGTCTCCTCCACCTGGGCTAGCTGCTGGAGCGGGGAATCAGGGTCGGCGGTAGCAAACTCCCTCCGGAGCTGCTCCCGGAGCGGAGCTGCCTCTAGGGAGTCTCTCACGGCGGGTTCCTCAACCACCCGCCAGTACAGTTCCTGCAGGAGGCGAAACCTGCTTACAGCCTCCAGGCAGGGCTGTGGCTCAGGAACCCTGGGGGGTGCTGCAGCAGGCACCTCGGCCATGCGGCCAGCAGGGGGCGCCTCGTCGGGCGCCGCCGACACGTGGCCAGCAGGGGGCGCCGCAGCAGGCGGTGCCGCGGGCAGTGCGGCGGCAGCAGCAGCAGGCGGAGCTGCCCCTTTAAAGGCTTTAGGGATCTGGGGAATTGCGTCTCTTATGGCGTGTATCCCTCCTAGACCCAGGTGCACTGGCCGGTAGTTGTAAGCCTCCATGGGGGGTGGCTTCTCACCGGCGCTGAGCAGATGGGCAGCAGCGGTTTCCTCCCAGGTGGGGAGCAAGGAACAGGCTCCCAGGAAGAGCGTGGAAGCTTCTTCCGGTTGTTCCCTGCTTTTCCTCCGCTTCTCCCAGCTGCTTGTCAGGCTTTGGCTCAGGCGGCGGAGGCATTTCCGTGCCCTTCGGAGGGGATAGTCCTGTCCGGGCGGGTGCCCCTCCGTGAGGAGGTCCGTGCCCCGGTTAGCCAGAGCCACGGCTACGGGGTCTTCTTGGACCTCGGGCTGGGACCGCCAGTACACAAAGTCTTGCAGCAGACCGAGCCGGTGGTGCTCGGTCTGCCGCTTTGTGCTTTCTCCGAGATCTGTCATTCTGTCACGTTGGGTGATCCGGCGAGCGGGTAAGCAGGCGAGTAGATGGCAGTATGGGGCAAACGGGGTTTATTGACAGGTCTGGAGGCACATCAGGGAAACGAGCACGAGACATAACAATGACAGATCTGGGGAGACTCACTCAGACGCGGACTAAATACACCGGACAAGGCAAGAGAAACAGGAAACAAGTGATGACAATCCGGGAATCACACAAAGTAACGAGGTGGGCGCGGCACACACGAGGATCGGACGGAGCTCAGCGTGACAGATAGACAGTAGCAGTAATTATTATTATATAATAATATACATTTAAATATAAATGTACATAAATTACATAAAGATTTCTTATTCATTATTTTAATATTAATAATAAACCATTCGTGCGTTTAATTATAATAATATTGTTGTGCCAAGCAGGGACGGAACGGAGACAGGCGCAGACGTCAGGGTTTCGGGGAATGCGGGGTTTAAATACAGGTAAGGCAGGCAAAACGCAGACGGACAATACATTGACCGAACTGGGGAAACAAATTGAAACGTGGGCGAAATACAGAGGGCTAATGACAACAACCAGAAACAGCTGATCACACAAGGTTAATGAGGGGGCGTGGCACACGGAAGGAGCGGACGATCGGGGCAGGACATATTGTTTGGATACATTTATTGACTTACTTTACAAATTACTGTTTTGATAAATGTGCTTAGATGTGTTTAGTACAGTATATGCTCTTGTTTTATTCGGTTCATTTTGTGTTTAAATGCTAAAAAAACATATTTAGGTGTAATTTTTTGGGGCCGGGAACCAATTGGTTTTCCATTATTTCTTATGGGGAATATTCGATCACAACTCGAACTTTTTAAGATTCGAACTTGAGTTCTGAATGGATTAAGTTCGAGTTTTGAGGTACCACTGTACATAGAGGTAAGGAGCACACGCAGATTATAACACCTTACCATACCCACCACACAACGAAACACCTCAGGGATGAGAACCATTGTGCAGCAGGTGATAGCTCAGCACCACACTAGTCCAAAAGGAACAGTGTGAGTTTTCTTTCAGTGGCTGAAGTGCCAATACTGCGACCAAATTTTCCATGTTAGTTGGAGGACCTGCTTGCAGGGCTGGATGTAAATTAATATCATACCCAAGATGGAGCAATTACAGGTTAAGGGCCTTGCTGAAGGGCCCAATGGAGTATGATTACTCTTGGCAAACCTTTAGATTGCTGGCACACATCCCCAGCCTCAGAGCCACTACTCCGCATATCACATTTGGTAAAAGTGTCTGATAAATAAAGCAAAGGTAAATGAAAATTGAAAAAGAATGGAGTTATTGAGATTGTCATAATCTTGTCTTCTTGCCACATTCTCATCCCATTTGCTGCTATCAAGAAGTCACATTTGTCTTTGAAGTTAGTTGGTTAGGACAAATATAATCCTACATGGATTATTTTGGCCTTCAACATTCTATTCTTCCTGAAGTCTACCTAGATTCAATATTTGTTTAGAAATTTTCCTCAGACCTCCAGTTTGTTGAGGTAGTACAGCAATAACATGTGAAGGGATTTAATAGTTTGAGTGTCTTTGTGACAGGGTTTGTGTCTTTGTGCAGGTGGTGGTAGCAGAGACGTTTGAGGAGATTGTCAATGATCCAGACAAGGATGTGCTGATTGAGTTTTATGCCCCCTCATGTAGACACTGCAAGAACCTAGAACCCAAGTATGTGGGGCTGGGCCAGAAGGTGAGTATCATGCACTCCTGAATTGTGTAGGTTATTGACGTGTTTCATGCATCTGACAGAGCACAAACACATCTGATTGATAATCATCATCTGTCTATAATGGTGTTTAGCTGCCTTTTATTGAGGGTAACTAAGCAGTGGTGTTTTTGGTCCCTTTCCCCATTCTCTGTAGCTATTGGGTAACCCCAGGATCATCATTGCCAAGATGGATGCCACTGCAAATGATGTCCCAAATGGATATGATGTGCAGGGGTCAGCTGCCTTTATTTCAGCATATATGTTTTCATGTATGTGGAGTTTGCATGTTCTCCCAGTGTCGTCGTGGGGTTTCCTCCGGGTATTCCGGTTCCCCCCCACAGTCCAAAAACATGCTGAGACTAATTGGAGTTACCAAATTGCCCATACTGTAGGTGTGCATGTGCGAGTGACTGGTGTGTGAGTGTGCCCTTGAAATGGGTTAGCTCCCCATCCTAGGTGGTTCCCTGTCTTGAGCCTGTAGCCTCCGAGCTCCAAACCCCCAGTGACCCTAAACAGGATAACCGCATACCGGAGGTGGATGGCTAAATATAAAATATAGTGTGTTTGTGTGTGTGACTCTTACAAAAAAACACTGCACAGTGCAGACCCTGTTGTGTAAGGTCATATTTCCACCTGACTTGGTGGACATTATTACCTTATTACCTTTTTCTTTTCTTTCCAGCTTTCCCACTATTTACTTTGCACGAGTTGGGAAGAAGGACCTGCCACTTAAATATGAGGTTAGCTAATCTTTTTTTTGTTTCAAGAAAAACAAAAAAGGAGCGGCACGGTGGCACAGTGGTTAGCACTGCTGCCTCACAGCAAGAAGGTCATGGGTCTGGTCCTGGGTCCTTTCTGTGTGCAGTTCACATGCACTCCCCATTTTCATGTGGGTTTCCCCCAGGGGCTCTGGTTTCCTCCCATTAATCCTTTCCCTGTGATTAGTTCCACTGAGAGATAATCTGTTAGCAGATTATGCAACAGCGATATTGAGATTCCATACTTCCAATTAAGGAGAATTTTTTTTTTTAGCTATGATCAAGGTGATAAGTATGATCCTGTGATATTTGCACATATGGCTGATGGGTGTAATATCTCCATGGAAGACAAAGAGATGGACGCAGTGGAATGCTGTGACCCAGATATTGGGAGAGTTCAAAGATTACAGTTTGCTAGGAATTTTGGGTTAGTGTACCTTGCCAGAAGGAGTGGTAATAACATTGTGTTGTGTTGAGAGTCCATTGTGAATATCTGTACTGGTGAAGCCCATAACATGCATTCTGCAATTAGTGATGTGTGTTCTATGCATTACCTTATATTGGATTAGTCGTAGTTGTTCGCACTGGAGAAGATATTACTAATTCTGAACTCAGGATCCACTGTGCTCTTCCTAGATATTTCTCGGATGTCTGAGAAATGGGAGCGCGCATGTCGTCACTTCCGGCTTCAAAACTCAGAATCCGACTCAGAATACGAGTTCCGAGGGCAAATGGAATGCAGAAAAACTGCCCGAAATGGGTTGACAGAGACATTTCAGGGATTTTGAGTCATTCTGCGCTGCAGATTGGTTAATTGCGTTAAAAATTTTAATCAGATTAATCATGATGATGGATTAATCCGCATTATCACAGAATCACAGAAGTGCAAGGTACCTTTGCCAAGGGCACTGACACAACCCCATACCATGACAGACCCTGGCTTTTGGACTTGTTGCTGGTAACAGTCTGGATGATCCTTTTCTTCTTTGGTCCGGAGCACACGGCGTCCATTTCTCCCAAAAAATACCTGAAATACTGATTCATCTGACCACAGTACACGTTTCCACTGTGTGATGGTCCATCCCAGATGCCTCCGAGCCCAGAGACGTCAACGGCGCTTCTGGACACTGTTAACATAGGGCTTCCTTTTGGCACAGTACTTTTTTTACTGGTATTTGTGGATGTAACTATGTATTGTGGTACTTGACAAAGGTTTGCCAAAGTAGTCCTGAGCCCATGTGGTCATATCGCTTATAGATGAATGACGAACCTTGATGCAGTGCCACCTGAGGGATCGGAGATCACGGTTGTTCAGCTTAGGCTTGTGCCCTTGTCCTTTACACACTGAAATTCCTCCAGATTCCTTGAATCTTTTAATTATGTTATGCACTGTTGAAGGTGAAATATTCTAATCTCTTCCTATCTTTCTATGAGGAACATTGTTTTTAAACATTTCAATAATTTTCTCACGTATTTCTTGGCAAACTGGCGATCCTCGGCCCATCTTTGCTCCTAAAGGACTAGACCTTTCTTGGATGCTGCTTTTGTACCAAATCATAATTACAATCACCTGTTGACATCACATGTTTCAAATCACATCATTATTTAACCAATGTACCTCATTACTAGCCCTAAATTGCTCCTGTCCCAACCTTTTTTGGAATGAGTTGCAGGTCTGAATGACAGGAAAGGATGTACACTCACCTAAAGGATTATTAGGAACACCATACTAATACGGTGTTTGACCCCCTTTCACCTTCAGAACTGCCTTAATTCTACGTGGCATTGATTCAACAAGGTGCTGAAAGCATTCTTTAGAAATGTTGGCCCATATTGATAGGATAGCATCTTGCAGTTGATGGAGATTTGTGGGATGCACATTCAGGGCACGAAGCTCACCACATCTCAAAGATGCTCTATTGGGTTGAGATCTGGTGACTGTGGGGGCCATTTTGACCTTATATCTTCCTCTGGTTTGCAAGATGTCCATGCTTCTGGCTCTCTCTTGGGTGATTCAGATCATAAATTCATTGAATTCTTGGACAGTTGACTGGAAAAATGTTGCCTGGTCTGATGAGTCTCGATTTCTGTTGAGACATTCAAATGGTAGAGTCAGAATTTGGCGTAAACAGAATGAGAACATGGATCCATCATGCCTTGTTACCACTGTTCAGGCTGGTGGTGGTGGTAACCATGCCACGCTCAAAATTGCTTAAATCACCCTTTCTTTCCCATTCTGACATTCAGTTTGGAGTTCAGGAGATTGTCTTGACCAGCACCACACCCCTAAATGCATTGAAGCAACTGCCATGTGTGTCACGATTCGCGGGTAGGCGAGCAGGGAAGCAGTCGAGAGCAGCCAGGTAGTTAGGGAAACGGGGGTTTATTTGGAGGCAGACGGACATCGACGGACACTGCACATGACAATACAATGACGAGTCTGGGGAAGACTGACTCAGACGAGGACTAAATACAAAAGACAAGCTAGACTTAACAGGACACAGGCAATCACAATTAGGGCTGAACATGAGGTAACGAGGTGGGCGTGGCACACATCGGGAGCGGACGGAGCGGGGCGTGACATAACCCCCCCCCAAAGGCGCGCACACCGGGCGCGCCCGAGAGGAGGCGACGGACGAGACGGAACCGGGGAACAGGACCTGGAAGACAAAGCAAAACATCAACCAAAAACAGGGAACAAGACAGAGACACAAAACAGGAACAGGGACGAGACGAAGGACAGAACCCGACAAAGAACAGGGAAAGCGGACAGACAGACCTGGAAGGGAGACACAGAAGGGGAGAAAGGCGGAACAAAAGGGCCAGGAGTGAACGGAGGAGGAACAAAAGGACGAAGAGCAGAAACAGGCGGGACCAAAGGAAAGGGAGGAGGAAGAAGGGGAGCACGAGGGAGCCCAAGCGGTCGACGGGCAGCGGCCGGAGGGGCCGCAGGGGAGAGGGAGGAGGGAGCAGGAGGGGACCACCCAGGGGCCAAGGGAACGGGACGAAGGAGTGACGGAGGGGACACGGAGGGAGCAGGAGGGAACACCAGTGAAGGCAGGCAGGAGGGGGAAGCCGCGGCAGGCGGAGGCGCAGCCGAAGCCGGGGAAGGCGCCGTCCGACGCCCAGCCGGAGCAGGGGGCCCCGGAGGCGACCGACATGGAGCCGGAGGCGCGACCGAGGACCGGCACCGCGGATCCAGGGGGGGACCCGAAGGCGACCGCCGACCCCGAGCCGGAGGAACCGCAGGCGGCCCCGGAGCCCCAGCCAAGGCGAGCGAGGGCGAGCCAGGGGGCAGGGCGGGCGGGAACCGGGCCCCACGCTTATGGCCCCGTCCCTTTCGGGACACTGACAGGCGGGGTCCTGGGGGGCGTCGGCCTTGCCGGGGTAAGGGCGCGGGAGTCAGGAGGGAGGCAGCAAGCAGCGCAGCCGCGGGCAGAGGGGCGGCAGCAGCAGCAGGCGGTGCCGCGGGCAGATCGGCGGCGGCGGCAGGCAGCGCAGCCGCGGGCAGATCGGCGGCGGCGGCAGGCAGCGCAGCCGCGGGCAGGTCCGGAGCATGCAGGTCCGGAGCAGGCAGGAGGGATGCCGAGCGTGTTGGCGCTGTTCCTTTAAGGGCTCTCGGCACCCGGGGAACAGCGTCTCTCACGGCGCGTATTCCTCCGTGTCCCAGACGCTCCGGCCGGTAGAAGTACGCTTCTAAGGGAGGCGGCTTCTCCGGCGGGAAGCTGGCCAGGCTGGTTGCGGCGGTGTCCTCCCAGGCGGGGAGCAGAGAGTAGGCTCCTAGGTAGAGCGTGGGAGCTGCTTCCGCCAGCTCTCTGCTCCGCTTCTCCCGGCTGCTAACCAAGCGCTGGCTCAGGCGGCGAAGGCACTTACGTGCCCTCTGCAGCGGGTACTGTTGTCCGGGCGGGCGCTCTTCCTTGAGGAGGTCCACGCCCCGGGTGGCCAGCCCCAGGGCTACCGGATCCTCCAGGACCTCGGGCTGGGATTGCCAATACACGAAATCTTGCAGGAGACCGAGCCGGTGGTGCTCGGTCTCCCGCGTCATGTTGTCGTGGAGACTCGTCATTCTGTCACGATTCGCGGGTAGGCGAGCAGGGAAGCAGTCGAGAGCAGCCAGGTAGTTAGGGAAACGGGGGTTTATTTGGAGGCAGACGGACATCGACGGACACTGCACATGACAATACAATGACGAGTCTGGGGAAGACTGACTCAGACGAGGACTAAATACAAAAGACAAGCTAGACTTAACAGGACACAGGCAATCACAATTAGGGCTGAACACGAGGTAACGAGGTGGGCGTGGCACACATCGGGAGCGGACGGAGCGGGGCGTGACAATGTGATTGGTTGATTATATAATTGCATTAATGAGAAATTCAACAGGTGTTCCTAATAATCCTTTAGGTGAGTGTATATATATAGTATTAAAATTCATGAGAGAGGGATATAGGATAGCATATATCATACGAACTAAGGTATATAAAAAATAAATAATAAAATATAGACAATGCAAATTATCATCACGAGCGGTGATAATTAATCCCCATTAATCAATTAAACACATAAGCAGCTGCAGAACTATTTGCACTCGGACGTGCTATCATCACCCACCTTCACACACGGACTGGGGAGCCCTTTTCAGTCCTGGCAGGAGACCAACACGTGAGTTCCGAGAAATGCCGGGCGATGCTCGCTTTATCCCATGGCTGAGCTCCGGTCAGTACTGGGATCTCCCCCTTCCTTTATCCTTTATCCTAGATGTGTGAGGCAACAGTGCTGACCACTGTACCACTATGCCACCCCCAGTTTCCGCATTTATAAGATTATACTTGTAGTGCATGCTAATTCCTATATTAGATGAGACTAAACATTGAGAAATTTCAATAGATAAATGTAGTTTTTCCACACAGTACTGTGATTGTGTGTAAAATAATAATAAGTCTTATTTATATAGCGCCTTTCTCACACTCAAGGACGCTTTACAATGCAAACAATGATACAGAAAACAATGCACACGCAACAGCAACAATAACAACAGAACAACAACATCAGTGTTACATAGTAACAGTTACATTATAGCATTCGTGGAATAAATGAGTTTTCAACTGAACCTTGAAAATGGTAAATGACTGTATCTCTCGCAGACTGCGTTCCTGAATTTAGGTACGGTAAGAAGGTTGGAGCCCGATGATCTTAGTGTGTGAGCAGAGGTGTATGAAAGAAGAAGGTCAGACAGATAGTGAGGGGCAAGTCCATGGAGAGCTTTGTAGGTGATCAGTAAAATCTTATATTTGATTCTGTAAGTGACAGGTAACCAATCATGAAAAATCGGGGTGATGTGGGCGGATCTTCTCGTATGTGTTAGCAAACGGGCAGCAGAGTTCTGAACATATTGTAGTTTGTTCAGAAGTTTTGATGGGAGGCCAGAAAGCAATGCATTACAATAGTCAATGCGGGTAGTGATGAAGGCATGGATTAGTGTTGTAGTATCCGCAACACTGAGGGATCGACAGAGGCGAGAGATATTCGGAGTTGGAAAAATGCAGTCTGTACCAGAGAGCTAACATGTGACTGAAAGATGAGAAACTGATAAAAAATTATGCCCAGATTATGAACCGTACTTGGTGGTTCTACTAAGACTCCATTAACATTAATTTTTATCTTAGGCAGAGTGGATAGCAGTGTTTTAGTGCCCACCAGCAGAATTTCCGTTTTATCAGCGTTAAGCTGTAAAAAATTTTGACTCATCCAGTGTGTGATTTCGCAGAGACAGTTAGTGAAGATGGTGGCATGGATGTACTAGTGTCAGGACTTACATATAATTGAGTGTCGTCAGCGTAGCAATGGAAGCTGAGACCATAGTGACATATAATTTGACCTAAGGGAAGCATATATATGGTGAAAATTGTTGGGCCTCGAACTGATCCCTGGGGGACACCCTGTGTGAGAGGAGTATTATCAGATTTATGTGACTTGATGGAAACAAAATACTGTTGGTCACTGAGGTGCGATGTAAACAAGGTAAGAGCAGGACCAGTAATACCAATATCAGTGAGGAGGGAGAGAAGGATTTTATGGTTAACAGTGTCAAATGCAGAGCTTAGGTCAAGAGGGAGAAGAATGCTGGCCTTTCCAGAGTCTGCAGCCATGAGAAGATCATTTGTCACCTTAAGTAAAGCCGTTTCTGTACTGTGTAGGGTTCTGAAACCAGATTGAAATGGGTCATACAAATTATAAGAGTTTAAGTGATCAATCAGTTGAACAGCAACAACCTTTTCTAATGCCTTAGCCAGGAAGGGAAGATTAGAGATTGGCCTGTAAAACTTTAGCTGAGATGAGTCTAGACCAGGCTTTTTAAGAACAGGTGTAATAGTTGCAATTTTCAATTCTGGTGGGACAGTACAAATAGCAAGACTACAGTTTATTAAATGTGAGATGGGTGCCAACAGAGTGTCTTAACAGTTCTTTATAAGTGTAGTAGGAGCAGGGTCCAACTGACACATAGATAGACTCAATTTCCTGATTAATAGAACATAAGAACATAAGAACATAAGAACTATACAAACGAGAGGAGGCCATTCGGCCCATCGAGCTCGCTTGGGGAGAACTTAACTAATAGCTCAGAGTTGTTAAAATCTTATCTAGCTCTGATTTAAAGGAACCCAAGGATTCAGCTTGCACTACGTTATCAGGAAGACTATTCCATACTCTGACTACACGCTGTGTAAAGAAGTGCTTCCTTAAATCCAGTTTGAAATGTTCTCCCGCTAATTTCCACCTATGGCCACGAGTTCTTGTATTTGAACTAATGCTGAAGTAACTATTCGGTTGAACAGCATCCAAACCTGTTAGAATCTTATAGACCTGGATCATGTCCCCCCTCAGTCTCCTTTGCTTGAGGCTGAACAGATTTAGCTCAAATAACCTTTCCTCGTATGACATTCCTCTAAGACCAGGAATCATTCTTGTGGCCCTACGCTGCACCTTTTCTAAGGCCGCTATGTCCTTTTTAAGATATGGTGACCAAACCTGTACACAATATTCTAGGTGAGGTCTCACCAAGGAATTGTATAATCTTAGCATTACCTCCCTTGACTTAAACTCCACACACCTGGAGATGTACCCCAACATCCTATTGGCCTTTTTTATTGCTTCCCCACACTGGCGAGAATGAGACATGGAAGCATCAACATACACACCAAGGTCTTTCTCATAATCAGCTACCTTTATTTCAGTAGGTCCCATAAAATACCTGTACTTTATATTTCTGCTCCCTACATGGAGTACCTTACATTTGTCTATGTTAAATTTCATCTGCCAGGTGTCAGCCCAGTCACTAATTAAATTAAGATCCCGCTGTAGCTGCTGAGCCGCTAGTTCAGTATCTGCTACACCACCCACCTTGGTGTCATCTGCAAATTTCACCAGTTTACTGTATATATTGGTGTCTATATCATTTATGTAAATTAGGAACAAAAGTGGTCCTAAAATTGAACCCTGCGGTACCCCACTATGAACGCAGGCCCACTGTGACATCGAGCCTCTTATAACTACTCGCTGCTTCCTATCCGTTAACCAGTTATCAATCCAAGTCGCTACAGTTCCTAAAATACCTGTCGCTTTGAGTTTAAGTGAGAGCCTCTTGTGGGGAACAACAAAAGCCTTTTGGAAATCTAAATAGATGACATCATAGGCCTTCTTATCATCAACTTCCTGAGTAGCTTCCTCAAAAAACTCCAACAGATTTGTTAAACAGGATCTACCTCTCCTAAATCCATGCTGGCTATCCCTCAAAATGTTATTTGAGTCCAGGTAATCTACCATTTTCTCTTTGATTATAGCCTCCATAACTTTACCAGTTATACAAGTTAGACTGATTGGCCTATAGTTTGACAAATTACTTCTATCCCCTTTTTTGAAAATGGGCGTTATGTTGGCATGCTTCCAATCAGAAGGTACCACACCTTCAGATAAGGATTTTTGAAACAGTAATGTTAAGGGTCGGCAAATAATATCCCTCATCTCTTTTAACACTATAGGTAAGATGCCATCAGGGCCCTGTGATTTATTTATTTTGAGCTTAGCTAGGCTTTGCAAAACATCAGCTTCAGTTATATATATATTAGTTATAGACGATGTTGAATTAGTAATAAGAACTGGTAAGTTACTAGTGTCCTCGACAGTGAATACCCGTGCAAAACTATCATTGAACTCATTTACTAAGCAGGAGAGGAGGGAATAAGTTCTGATAATGAGTGGGCAGGGGGTTGTGCTATGAGGGTGGTTGATGGAGGTGGGTGAGGGGTTGCAGAAAAGGAATCATACAAAGTTTCAATTTTAGACTGAAAATATTTCATAAATGAGTTACAGCGTTCATCAGAAGCAATGATAGTTTAAACAGGAGACTGACATAACTTATTTACTGTAGAAAAGAGTATTCTATGTCGGCTTGAAGCACTGTTAATAAGAGTAGAGTAGTATGATGAGCGTGCAGCCGTAAGAGCAGAGCTGTAAGCCGTCAGGTGTTCAGCGTAGGCTAGGGTATGGACTGTCAGACATGTTTTCTTACATAGCCTCTCAAGACGGCGGCCTGTCTGTTTCATGGTGCGGAACTCTGGTGTGAACCAGGGGGAGGTGCGAGTAGTAGGGACTAGTATGGATTTAACAGGTGCATCAGTGTCCAGAACTTGTGAAATTATAGTTATACACTGAAAGTATCTGCATGGGACAGTTCAGGTCAAGAGTATCATGGAGACGAGATGCATGGAGAGCATCTGAAAAGGATGACCGATCAGTTGACTTAAATTTGCGGTAGTTAATCATAGTTTTTTTACATGTTCTAGGCATAGAGTAATTAAAATAGAATTCAATGAATTTATGATCTGAATCACCCAAGAGAGAGCCAGAAGCATGGACATCTTGCAAACCAGAGGAAGATATAAGGTCAAGTGTATGACCCTTGGTGTGAGTTGGAAAATCAACATGCTGTACGAAACAGAAACAGTCCAATATTGAGCCCAGCTCACGAGCAGACGAACAATCAGTGTCAATATGAATATTCAGATCACCAAGTAAGATGATTCCCGGAGACATACCAGAAACAAGAGTAAGCAGTTCATTGAGGTCCGAGAAAAAATTTGGAAGGAGCTTGGATGGTCTGTACAGCAATGTATGGCCAATGATTTTAAAAAACAATTATTCAAATGATGAGCTGTTTAGTTATTCAACAACACTTAAATTAATGCTGTCACGATAGACCACCGCCAAACCACCACCCCTGCCTGTTAACTAGGCTTAGACAAAAAGCTATAGGCATTAGGGGTGAGCAGGTTCAGTTGTAAATAGTCATTTGGAGTTTGCCAAGTTTCAACGAGAAGTAGCATGTCCAGATTCTTCGCAACAGACAGTTCATTTAGCAAGGTTGCTTTATTCGTCAAGGACCGACAGTTAAAGAGAGCACATTGAAGATTTAAATCGGCAACTTTGCCTTGGTTATTCCGCTCCGTAGCGATCGGCAGATAACTCAACGTGCACCTTGATCTAATCCGGGGTCTTGATGTGCCATTTGACGACTCGGGTCTCTAAGTCTAAATTGTCAGAACAGCATTGGAGGAAGTACAGTTTATATGAAAACGATGACGTGGGGAGCGGTGAATGAGCAATGCCAAGCTCCTTACACCAGGTATATATTGTTTCTCCGAGCCGGGAGTGACTGCGTCAGGCACGAAGTTGCAGTGAGGAGTAGGTGTTCATACTCTGGGACAGCACCACTGACCACCGCATTAGCCAGAACCCATAAGTTGCACCCAACTGAGCAATCAACATAGTAAACGAGAAAGTGGAGGCTGACTCATCGACTATGCTGACACTGGGGAACCAAAGGGAGAGAACTTGTGGAGTACTGTAGGTGAAGTAATCAACAGGATGCGAGAGTTCAAGTAGAAAATACGCCCAAACAGTGGCAGTTCTGAAGCTGAGAAAGTGGCAATCCAGAAATTAAAATCCAAAATTTAGACTGACAAACGTGGAAAAGAATAATAAACACCGGTGAGAAGCGGCAGCCAAAACGCGCACAGCGTTCTCTCAACCGGAACTGATGTATGTGATCTTCTTTGAAAAAATGTTACATTTGTACAGAAGCATTTATATTAAAATTTTAAGAAAAAATGTCCATGGTCCAAATATACTGTGACATAAATTTTAGGCCAGTCTGATTTTAGGCACATGCAATCTGATCGTGGATCAGTATAGGAACTTGCTGCTAGAGCATGCAGACGCAGATGAGGATAAGCTGTAACAGAACCTACCGAAGAGCTCTTTTCCTTTCTGCTTGATGCTTTTAAGAATGGGATACAGTCTCTTACGGTGTTCATTTATTTTGTGAGGGAATTTATCATTGAGGCCATAGTAGGTTCCTTTTAATTCTCTGCCTCTGCTTTTCACCAGCTCCTTTTGTTGGTAATATTCAAACTTTGCAATGATGGGCCAAGGTTCCCTCTGTGCTGTTCCTCCAAGGCAGTGAGGTCCGAGAAATATAAGAGTTTAAGTGATCCATGCTGTCTACAGTTTCTGAGTCAAGTTTTAGTTCAGTATGCAAGAAATCTATGTGTTTACCGGGTTTTTGGATTTATTTTCGGGGTTCCCGGAGAAAATTGAGTTATCACGTGTGCTGAGCATTTGTATGGTCAGTATAACTTCATGGTCTTATTTTATCTGACAGTATTGTCCATTCCCTTGGTCAGTGTTTCAACAGTGATTTTCAAATACTCATTGTCTCATTTTAAATCCTTGATTTCCTAGTGATTGAATTCATTTCAGCACTTAGTGATTCTAAGACGCAGTCTTGCATTAATTGAACAAAGCCCACTAACCTCTGATGTTGGCGGGTATAAGTCCTTGGTGTTGGTGGAGGATTCCCAGTAGCGTTTCTTAGGTTTCTCATTCTTGGGTGAGCCATTTGTATGCTGGTTGAGCTTCAGTTCCAACATCTCACACAGATTGTAATGAAACCTGTCAGTGAAATCTCTTCAGTTTCCTCCATGGTTGATTTTCAGTGAGGACCTCTATCAATGTTTTTTTTTTTTTTTTTTAAAGATTTAAAAAAACAGAGGTTTGTTTTCTTGGAAACAAAAAATACATGACTCGGTGATCGATTGGATACACCATCATGCCTGGTGACTTTGTGCATGCTCTCCTTTGCTTGAACTCTTTTGTTGCAAAAATCTGTTTGGTGGTAAAAAGTCCACAGTTGACAGCATATGTATAAATCATACTTCATATGAATTAGTGTTTATTTTGATAAGTTAAATTACGGATTCCCCAGTATAAACACATAAACTTGAAGGTTAAGAATTAAACTTTATAATTGCACATTATTTACTGATATGATTACTCTTGGCTGGCAGTTCCAGAAAATCAATCAACATCCTTCAGATTCAAGAATGCAGCGGTACTATGGCTTAAGTACAAATAATTGGATTAATAGGTTGGCCACATACAGGGCCTACCCAAAGCATAAGTGAACTAATCGGCTGCTATGGCCAAGCGGCCACCCCCCCCCCATCAGTCTGTCAGAATAGGAAAGGAAATTAGGCAAATAAAATTTTGCTTAGGGTCTCTGAAAGGGTTGGGTTAGCCCTGAGCATGTAGGTTAATTGTCACTGGCATCAAAATCGAGGTATTTCACTTATGAATATATACACTACTGTTCAGAAGTTTGGGGTCACTTAGAAATTTAATTGTTTTCCATGAAAACATACATAAAAAAAGTTGGAATAGGAAATATATCTAAATAAATAGGAAGTAGTCATTGACTAAGTTAGAAATAATCTTTTTTGAAACTAAAATAATAATTGTCTTCTTCAAACTTTGCTTTTGTCAAAGAGTCCTCCATTTGCAGCAATTACATCCTTGGCATTCTAGATGTCAGTTTGTTGACGTAATCTGATGAGATTTCATCCCGTGCTTGCTGAAGCATCTCCCACAAGTTGGATTGGCTTCTTTCGTACCATTCGGTCCAGCTGCTCCCATAACAGCTCAATAGAGTTGAAATCCGGTGACTGTGCTGGCCACTCCATTATACACAAAATGCCAGTTGACTGCTTCTTCCCTAATATTCCGAAACACAGGATGAGATGTTACTATCCTTTGTGCAAGCACGTACAATAGGTTCAATGTTAAGCTTGTCGGTAAATGGTGAATGTTAGACTTGGACAAGTTTGGTGTAGGTTGAAACTTTGGGATGTATCATCAGTAGTGCTCCTTTGGCTCATGGGGTGTTTCGGCCTTTCACACTATACACCCTCACCAGAGGCGGCCAGCTATAGGGTGATCAGCCCTGCGTTTGCGTCCCATGCCCAATTAGTCATGAGAGTCGCCTTGGTGTCAAATGATGGACCTCTCATGAAACTATATATGACAGCCTAAGCTTGTTACTTGGGGGCCCAGCAGGGGGCATTCCTCTTCAACCAGAGCCACTGGCTGCTTCTTTCTGCTGCCTCTGATGCAGCTTTGACGGCTGCACACTGGCTCTGGCCCCTGATTCCCAGGTCTCTCAGCAGTTTGATGGCAGATGTTGCTACAAACCCTCTGCATCCAACTTCCACTGGGCAAACTTCCATGGTCCAGCCGCGATGTTGTGCTTCAGTAGCTAATTCAACATAGTGTAGATATTTTCACTCGTATGCCATATCCACTGAATCCTCTCAGGGTAGAGTGAGCTCGATAATGTAACCCTTCCTTAAGGAAGGGGACCAGAGTATATTGCCCTTGGGTGAGACTGGTCTTGCACCCTGTGAGTATATGCGGGAGGGAGGCTGGCCTGGAGCAAAGGGCACACCCTGGATCTTCACCAACCCACTGATGGAAATTGGTTGGTGTTGGCAGGACGTCATAAGTGGCTTTGATGGTAAAGCTCAAACTCCTTGCCTCCATAAGCCACACATCAATCCAGGTTCCTCCTTTTGACACTGTCCCACCATGTCCATTGCCCCTGTTTGCCAAGGGAGACTGCCTTGATCCACCTTGCAGCCTCCTCCTGACAGCACACTTCCTTCACCACCATCTTCCTCCGTGCTGGAGCAGTGGCCTTACTCCAGGCTGGGAGGCTAGTTGTTAGCCCATGCCTCCTCTTCCGTGCTGAACTTTCCCCACGATGTCAGCAAATCTGAGAGCTGATATTTCCTCTTTCACCGCTGTTGCTGGTCTCCATTTTCGCCCAGCAGCCAAGGTTGGTGCATTGCTCTTCATCACTTTGTCTTGAGAATTGTTCAGTGTAATCTGCAGTTGTGTTTTAGTGCACTTGTACTCCTCAGTGAGGCTGGTGAGGGGTAGCTTGAGGACGCCATCTCCGTAGAGGCCTATGGTGGTGAGGCATCGCAGAACTCAGAGCGACTTCTTGATGTAGGCTGTGACTGCTCTTTCCAACTACTCTACTATTGAGATGGGGACCTCATAAACTGAAAGAGGCCACAATGCCCGGGGTAGGAGACCAAACTGGAAGCACCAGGTCTCTAATTTCCCAGGAAGTTGGGTGTTTTCGATGGACCGTAGGCCACCATTAATGTCCTTGCGCAGTTGTTTCACCTCGTCTCTGTCTTTCAGGCTTGCATCGTAGCACCTTCCGAGGCTTTTTACAGGCTATTCAGATACTGTGGGGATTGGATCATCTCCGATGAAGAACCTCTGGTCAGCAAGCACTCCCTTCACCACTGAGATGCTGCACGACTTAGATGGCTTTCTTCATCCGGGCCCAACTGATGTTCTCCTCCAGTTTTCTGAGCAGTCTCCTGGCACATGGGACGGTGGTAGTTAGGGTGGTAATGTTGTCCATGTAGGTTTTGAGGGGAGGGAGGCACAGACAAGAGCTGACTGGTTGTCCACCAACGACCCATTTTGCGACTTGAATGATGATCTCCATTGCCATGGTAAATGCCAAGGGAGAGACTGTGCATCCAGCCATGATGCCTACCTCCAAGCGCTGCCATGAAGTGGTAAATTCCAGAGTTGAGAAGCAGAACTGCAAGTCCTGAAATTAGGCTCTAACCAAAGTTGTAATGTTGTCTGGGATGTTAAAGAAGCTGAAGGCAGACCAAAGGAGCTTGTGGGGCACAGAGCCAAAGGCATTAGCGAGATCTAAGAAGATTACATTGAGGTCATGCTAGCATGTTCTAGACACCCAGAGAAGCCCGATATCCCTGCCTTCTGTACAGATACTGCGCAGATACTCGGCCATCCTCCGTGCAATGACACTTTAGAAGACTTTACCCTCCACATTAAGCAGGGTTCTTGCATATTTTGGAGCTGTATTTGGGTCATTGTCCTGTTGTAGGACAAAATTGGCTCCAATTAAGCACCAAGTGCGCCTCAGCATTTGTTGTCCCCGCTCTGTGATTTTATGTGTCCTACCACTTCGTGGATGAGTTGCTGTTGTTCCCAATTGCTTCCACTTTGTTATAATGCCACTAACAGGTGATTGTGGAATATTTAGTAGCGAGGAAACTTCACGAATGGGTTTACTGCACAGTTGGCATTCTATCACGGTACTACGCTTGAATTCACTGAGCTCCTGAGTCAACCCATTCTTTCGCAAATGTTTGTAGAAGCAGTCTGCCTGCCTAGGTGCTTGATTTTATACAATGATTTGGAGGGGTATCCCAATACTTTTGGTAATATTGTGTGTGTGTGTGTGTGTGTGTGCGTGCGAGCGAGCGAGTGGGTATACCTATCCTTATGGGGACACAATGTCCCCATAACATGATAAATATTTGGGGGTTTTTTTCCCTTATGGGGACCAGTTTCCTGGTCCACAAAAGGGAAAACTCTATTTTATAAAAAATTTGTGACTGCTATGAAAAAGACTAAAAATGCAAAAACTCTTGGATTTTGTTTAGTTACTTATGGTTATGGTTAGGGCAGGGTGGGGGTAAAGGTTGTCATAGTTAGCGTTAGCATTTTTCCCATAGAAGTGAATGAGGTGGCCCCATAAGGATAGGTATACCCGACATGTGCGTGTGTGTGTGTGTGTGTGTGTGTGTGCGAGCGGGTTTACCTATCCTTATGGGGACACAATGTCCCCATAACGTGATAAATATCTGTTTTTTTTTCCCTTATGGGGACCGGTTTCCTCGTCTCCATAAGGGAAAACTCTATTTAATAAAAATCGGTGACTGCTATGAAAAAACTAAAAATGCAAAATCTCTTGTATTTTGTTTGGTTTGTTTGATTGCGTGTGTGTGTGTGTGTGTGTGTGTGTAACATGATTTATCCAAGCCTAGGCACATTACATGCAGTCTGCGTGAACTGGCAGAAAATGTCAGTAATGGTTCTGATTTTACCTACAAGATAACTAGAATACAGTCTTCTTACAATAGATGCACCTACCTGTGTTACACGGTGTTGGGCTCTAGCATCACTACAAATAGCAAAGCTATTGGTTTAATTACATTTTCCAGTACTGAGGTTATGGAATGGCTACTTTCAAAAGCAAATAGTATTTATATAGGGAAATGTTGAGGTAGCTCTTAGAAGCATCACATTGCTGCAAGTCCCCAGATTGACCCATATTTATTCAACCAAATCGTGTATTTGTGCTGTTGCTAGCTCAGTGTATGCCTCTGCCCAATTACAATCTAACATTATGCCCACAACCTACTCAAAACCAGCTGTATTTTTGGAACTGCCATTTTCAATTAATTTCAATTCATCATGACTGAGGAAGCTATCGTAACACCTTGGCCATACCTTGATAAACAGAAATAAATAAATAAACAGAAATGACCAGACTACAAAGTTCGGATTTGAATACATCAAATTTTTCAACAATAAAGCTATTGTCCGCTTTGAGGACTGCAAACATGAACTTCAGAACATGTTCTGACTAAAGAGGAATTGGCTTGCCAATACAAATTTTCTTCAGTGTTGTGTGTTCAGTTACCTCGTTAAGGCCACATTCTGTTTACATCATAGCATTCAGTTTGGCATGGTTATGTTTTCTCTGTACTTTTGTGCAAATGTGCAGTCAGAATCATTGATGTTGTTGGTGCCTGTTTTACTTTTCATTCAGTGCTTATTCTCAATGAATGCAGTAATTTTTCTCCTTTCCAAACAAATCAAAATGATTGACTGATCATTGAATAAGTTTATTATTAAATTATTTGAAAAAATTTGGTTGGTGAATATCATTTTTAAGTTAGTTTCAATGATTACATTTTAATGATTCAATGATTACTTCAATGTAGTTAGGCTACTTTTGCTAAGTAGTAGTGTAACTTGCCTCATTTCTCTGATGTACACTCACCTAAAGGATTATTAGGAACACCATACTAATACGGTGTTTGACCCCCTTTCGCCTTCAGAACTGCCTTAATTCTACGTGCCATTGATTCAACAAGGTGCTGAAAGCATTCTTTAGAAATGTTGGCCCATACTGATAGGATAGCATCTTGCAGTTGATGGAGATTTGTGGGATGCACATCCAGGGCACGAAGCTCCCGTTCCACCACATCCCAAAGATGCTCTATTGGGTTGAGATCTGGTGACTGTGGGGGCCATTTTAGTACAGTGAACTCATTGTCATGTTCAAGAAACCAGTTTGAAATGATTCAAGCTTTGTGACATGGTGCATTATCCTGCTGGAAGTAGCCATCAGAGGATGGGTACATGGTGGTCATAAAGGGATGGACATGGTCAGAAACAATGCTCAGGTAGGCCGTGGCATTTAAACGATGCCCAATTGGCACTAAGGGGCCTAAAGTGTGCCAAGAAAACATCCCCCACACCATTACACCACCACCACCAGCCTGCACAGTGGTAACAAGGCATGATGGATCCATGTTCTCATTCTGTTTACGCCAAATTCTGACTCTACCATTTGAATGTCTCAACAAAAATCGAGACTCATCAGACCAGGCAACATTTTTCCAGTCTTCAACTGTCCAATTTTGGTGAGCTCGTGCAAATTGTAGCCTCTTTTTCCTATTTGTAGTGGAGATGAGTGGTACCCGGTGGGGTCTTCTGCTGTTGTAGCCCATCCGCCTCAAGGTTGTGCGTGTTGTGGCTTCACAAATGCTTTGCTGCATACCTCGGTTGTAACGAGTGGTTATTTCAGTCAAAGTTGCTCTTCTATCAGCTTGAATCAGTCGGCCCATTCTCCTCTGACCTCTATCATCAACAAGGCATTTTCGCCCACAGGACTGCCGCATACTGGATGTTTTTCCCTTTGCACACCATTCTTTGTAAACCCTAGAAATGGTTGTGCGTGAAAATCCCAGTAGCTGAGCAGATTGTGAAATACTCAGACCGGCCCGTCTGGCACCAACAATCATGCCACGCTCAAAATTGCTTAAATCACCTTTCTTTCCCATTCTGACATTCAGTTTGGAGTTCAGGAGATTGTTTTGACCAGGACCACACCCCTAAATGCATTGAAGCAACTGCCATGTGATTGGTTGATTAGATAATTTCATTAATGAGAAATTGAACAGGTGTTCCTAATAATCCTTTAGGTGAGTGTATAGCCTTCATGTTGCTCAGCTATGTTTTTTTGTAGAATAACTAGTAGCATAGCTTACTACATTTTTTAAGTAGCTTGTCCAACACTGGTATTACAGATTGCTACAAGATATCGTTAATCTTTTGATTGAATTGCAATCTTCCCTAGTTGCTTGTGATGGTAGCCTGTGTGCTAACTGTGTCCTAACCATCTGGTAGCTTATAACTGGCATTACTCTGTCCTGTATCCAAAAGTAAAAGGCTGCATCATTAAGCTCACATGACCTGAACAAAAACAAATGTCTGATTTATGATTTATCTGTTTTATGTCTTGAAGGCAGAAAATGTATGTTACTCAAAAATTATTCAACAGCAGAGCAGCATTGTGTGTTACACAATATTAAAGCTGAGTGATTTGCTTAATCTCCAGGGCCCCCGTGAAGTGAAAGACATTCTGAAATTCCTAGAGAGAGAGGCCACCCACAGACTTGGGCAGAGGAGCACCAAGGATGAGTTATGAATAGGGACCAACAGGCTGAGGCATGGATGAAACATGGATGGGAAACCACGAACCATCACAGGAAGATTAACAGGTGACTTTCACAGAGCCGAAACAGAAGCTGCAAGTTGGAAAGTGGCCTTTCATGACCATCGCTGCTCCCCCTGAAGTAGGAAAGGGAGGAGCTGCTGCATGGAGCCATGGTAACAGTGTTACACCATGCTGGCTGTATGGCTATATTTATACTCTGACAAACTGAAAACATGAAGGAAAAGACAGCCTAGCCACTTTTCTGGGATATGTTTTATGTAAAATTTGAGTGTGTTACTTTACCCTCTTACAGATTATGTAGGGTATGAATGAATTTAAACCCTGATTCATGGGGAGGTGGGCTGCATCTTGTGAAATATTTTGGTAATCCACTTTGTTTGACTAAAGGAAATGGATTAATAAAAACACAAACATGACTGTTCTCACCCTCATCTGTCTGGCCTTGCATTGCTACACTCCATTCTATCTAAACCCATAGAACCCTTATATGCTTTTGAAAACCATATTGGTATCTTCAATCCACCAGTGGGTGCAGTGATGCTTCCAGGTGCACTAAAAGTCAACAGCACTCTTCTTGAAGGCATATTTATACTTCTTTATACATAGATTCTACGCTGTTAGTAGCTGAGTAGCCGTGTACCTTATGCCATAGCCTGACGCACACCTCCCCACAAATGTAACTAGGCGTCAGGCTATGATGTAGGGAACATGGCATTGTGGCTATCTGTGGCATACACTCTACGCAGAAGCATAAATCAGTCTCTTCCCTCCAACCACATTATGGTGCTTTTTTCACTGGCATACAGGAACCTACAGAAGCCCATTTCCACCACAAAAATTAAAAAATAGATCAGATACTGTCACAATTATGAGAAGCAAAATTGAAATTATCCATCCATCCATCCATCATCTGCCGCTTGTCCAGGGTTCGGGTCGCGGGGGCAGCAGCTTTAGTAGAGGCACCCAGACCTCCCTCTCCCCAGCTAACCCCACCAGCTCCTCGGGGAAGACACCGAGGCGTTCCCAGGCCAGCCGAGAGATATAATCCCTCCAGCGAGTCCTGGGCCTGCCCCGGGGCCTCCTCCCTGTAGGACATGCACGGAAAACCTCTCCGGGTAGCCGCCCAGGAGGCATCCGCACCAGATGTCCAAACCACCTCAACTGGCTCCTTTCGACGTGAAGAAGCAGCGGTTCTACTCTGAGGCCCTCCCGGATATCCGAACTTCTCACCCTATCCCTAAGGGAGAGCCCAGACACCCTGCGGAGAAACCTCATTTCGGCCGCTTGTATTCGCGATCTCGTTCTTTCGGTCATTACCCATAGCTCATGACCATAGGTGAGGGTAGGGACAAAGATGGACCAATAGATCGAGAGCTTGGCTTTTTGGCTCAGTTCTTTCTTAGCCACGACGGACCGGTTAAGCGCCTGCAGAACTGCAGACGCCGCTCCGATCCGTCTATCCAGCTCCCGATCTCGCCCACCCTCACTCGTGAACAAGACCCTGAGATACTTAAACTCCTCCACTTGAGGCAGTACGTCTTCCCCAACCCGAAGGGGGCAAACCACCCGTTTCCGGCTGAGAACCATGGTCTCGGACTTGGAGGTGCTAATCCTCATCCCTGCCGCTTCGCACTCGGCTGCGAACCGCCCCAGTGCATGCTGGAGATCCCCAGCAGATGAAGCCAACAGGACGACATCGTCTGCAAAAAGCAGCGAGGCAATCCTGAGGTCACCAAACTGGACACCCTCGACACCTTGGCTGCGCCTAGAAATCCTGTCCATAAATATTATAAACAGGACCGATGACAAAGGGCAGCCCTGGCGGAGCCCAACACGCACCGGGAACACGTCCGACTTATTGCCGGCAATGCGGACCAAGCTTCTGCTCCGTTCGTACAGGGACCGTATCGCCCACAACAGCGGACCCCGGACCCCATACTCTCGAAGCACCCCCCACAGAGCACCTCGGGGAACCCGGTCGTAAGCCTTTTCCAAATCCACAAAACACATGTAGACCGGATAGGCAAACTCCCAGGCCCCCTCCAGTACCCTTGCAAGGGTATAAAGCTGGTCCAGTGTTCCACGACCAGGACGAAAACCGCATTGTTCCTCCTGAATCCGAGATTCGACTATCGATCTCACCCTCCTCTCCAGTACCCCGGAATAGACTTTCCCAGGGAGGGTGAGAAGTGTGATCCCCCTGTAGTTGGAACACACCCTCCGATCCCCTTTCTTAAATAAGGGGACCACCACCCCGGTCTGCCAATCCAGTGGCACTGTCCCTGACCTCCACGCACTGTTGAGAAGGCGTGTCAGCCACAACAGCCCCACAACATCCAGAGCCTTCAGGTACTCCGGGCAGATCTCGTCCACCCCCGGGGCCCGGCCACCACGGAGTTGTTTAACCACCCTGGCCACCTCAGCCTCAGTGATGGGCAAGCCCCCCCCCAGCACGCTCAGGCTCTGTGCCCTCAGATGTCTCAAAGGCAGTGTGCGTAGATGTATTTGAGGCAGGGTTGAGGAGGTCCTCAAAGTACTCCTTCCACCTCCGGGTGATGTCCCCAGGTGAGGTCAACAGCCCCCCCCCCCCCACTATAAATAGTAGGAACCAGGAGCTGCTTCCCCCTCCTGATACTCCGGATGGTTTGCCAGAACCTTTTTGAGGCCGACCGAAAGTCACTTTCCATGGCCTCACCGAACTGCTCCCACGCCCGGGTTTTTGCATCTGCGACCGCCCGAGCCGCGTTCCGCCTGGCCCGGCGGTACCCGTCAGCTGCCTCCGGAGACCCCCGGGCTAATAATTCCCGGTAAGCCTCCTTCTTCAGCTTCACGGCCCCCCTCACCTCTGGTGTCCACCATCGGGTACGGGGGTTACCGCCACGACTGGCACCGACCACCCTGCAGCCACAGCTCCGAACGGCCGCTTCCACAATGGAGGTCCGGAACAGGGTCCATTCAGACTCAATGTCCCCAACCTCCCCCGGCATGCAGTTGGAATTCTGCTGGAGGCACGAGTTAAAGCTCCAGCGAACAGGAGCCTCTGCCAGACGTTCCCAGCATACCCTCACTATGCGCTTGGGTCTACCAGGTCTGACCGGCTTCCTCCCCTGCCACCTGAGCCAACTCATCACCAGGTGGTGATGAGTTTACCCGAGTGTCCAAGATGGAAGACCGCAGATCAGACGATACGATTATAAAATCGATCATCGACCTGTAGCCCCAGGCATGTTCGTACCATGTCCACTTATGGACACCCTTATGCTCGAACATGGTGTTCGTTATGGACAAACCATGCATTGCACAGAAGTCTAATAACAGAATACCACTCGGGTTCAGATCAGGGAGGCCGTTCCTCCCAATCACCCCTTTCCAGGTCACACTGTCATTGCCCACGTGAGCGTTGAAGTCCCCCAGCAAAACGATGAAATCCCCCCGTGGCACGCCAAATAGCATACCGCTAAGGGAATCCAAGAAGGCCGGGTACTCCGAACTGACATTCGGCGCATAAGCGCAGATGACAGTCAGAGACCTATCCCCGACCCGAAGGCGCAGAGAGACAGCCCTCTCGTTCACCGGGGTAAACTCCGTTGTTAATGCACCGAGCTGTGGGGCCACCAATAGCCCCACCCCAGCCCGGCGTCGCTCACCCGCCGCAACTCCAGAGTAAAAGAGCGTCCAGCCCCTCTCCAGGAGATTGGTTCCAGAACCCAAGCCATGTGTTGAGGTGAGCCCGACTATATCTAGTCGATACCTCTCAACCTCCCGCACAAGCTCAGGCTCCTTCCCCACCAGAGAGGTGACATTCCATGTCCCGAAAGCCAGTTTTGTCAGCCGGGGATCGGACCGCCAGGGCCTCTTTGTCTGGCCCCTCCCCCGGGACCTTTTTGCCTTGGGAGACCCTACCAGGGGCTATTGCCCCGGACAACATAGCCCCCAGGTTCACGGAGGCAGGCAAACCCCTCCACCACGATAAGGTGGCAATCCAAGGAGGAGAAACTAAATTAAGAATCATTGAAATTATGAGAAACTAAATCATAATTGATATGCTAAGTCATAATTATGAGATACTAAGCTGAAAGTATGAGATAAGTCAAAATTATAAGATGCTAAGTCAATTACAAGATACTAAGTCATAATTATGAGATGTTAAGTGATAATTATGATATTCTAAATCGAAATTATGAGATAACCTAGACCAGTCACTGCTTCATATACACAACTCACACCTCAGACTCCAAATTCAATATTCCAGCTGTAATATCTTTTTAACAAAAGCAAGCCAGGCAGTTCCTCTTGATGTCCAGTACACAGGCAGCCATGCACAACAATCATTCTTGCGGTTCAAACCCTTTCCCCATCTGTGCTTAATCTAGTTAGTATCTAGGAAAATAGATATCAGCTGTAGCCTACTGAGATAGGCTGCTGGTTCAGCATTTTGAGTTGATGGTGACTCTTGCACATTCCTTGGTTTCCCAGATTTCTGTATGGGCAAATCTGAATTAATATTTGAATGTTCGCATGTTCTCTTCACGTTCATTTGCAGTCAGTGGTGCCCTGAGTCTCCATTCATAGCATGAATTGTGAAATAAATGGTCTATACATGTTTGTCATACATGCTTATTACACTGTAATCATTAATGTACAATGGAGTACATATGGTGTAATAATTCTAAAACTGAGACAAACATCTAGTAAAATGTGCTTTGAGCAGTAGAGTATGCACACACTTTGACTTTCATATTATGTAATTCCATTCAATATTCATTTTACATATTCCCTATAGTATTGTTTAACAGAAGCAAGCCAGACAGTTTTTAACCACAGGTTTTTGATGTCCAGTACAGAGGCAGCCATGCACACTGATCATTCTTAAGGTTCAAGTCCTGTGTACTGGTCATTAAAAGTCATTGGTTAAAAACCACCTGTCGGAGAGAGTGATCAGCCCCCCCCCCCCCCCCCCCCCCCCGGCTGCTGGCCCACAGAGTATGAGACACGCGCTGTTTCACTTGTACAAGGGGAGCCACACCTTCTACAGTGAGTTACAGTGGCCCCTGACAGAGTTTATTTATACTATAAGGTAAACATACTGATCAGGTTACATTGTGGGTGTGAACAACATTTGGAATGGGATAGGATGCAATGGGAAAGTGGGAGTGGGAACAGGAACAACAGAACGTGTCAAAGGTGGCCTCGTCTGCTGCACGTGGTGGAAAATTACTGTTAAGCATTTACACAGTTGCTGCATGGAACAAGTTATGCATTCTTCAGAATACACGTGAGTGATAATAAATACAGTTATGCATTCTTCAGAATACACGTGAGTGATAATATATATACAATTTCAACCCAACACCGCCTGGCTTGCTTTTGTTAAAACTATATTACTGTCTTCCTGAAACTGAATATGGAATATGAGGTGCAAGCTGTGTATATGAAGCATGGTTGTAGGTTTCATATTAACATTGTGAGGCACGGGTATATCAAGGTCGGACATGTGACATCACGTTGCATTATAGGGTGATTCTGTTGTGCTATATACAGTTCCCTTTTTTATTCGTAAACTATTGCTGTTAAAGTTACAATATATAAAGTGAAATTTACCTTTCATTATTTTTTTACTGTTATTCATCTTCATTAATATAGCAGTTTAAGTGCGTTAATGTCCCACATTAAGTACGCCGAACTTGAGGGAATTATTGAAATTATGCACAAATCTCTAGATTCTGCCACGAATGTCAGGTCCTGTACTGTGGAAAAATTACCTCACTCAAGGCTACACCCTGACTTCCTGTCAGTGCCCTATGTGTGCCGGCTGCACGATTGGTTCCACGCATGTTGGAAAGATGCCATGTTGCTGAACCATAGGTACTAGGTCATAAAAGACTGTCGTACGAGACTTTATAACACAGACGGATCCACGTTATCTGTCACGGCATTCGAATATGTCCTATATATATGTCCTATATATATATACAGTGGTACCTCAGTTCTCGAACTCATTATAACTTGAATTTCTTAAAAGTCGAACCAACCAGTTCGAAAAAAAAATTACCTAGAACTCAATCAGAATCTCAGAAGTCAAACCGTGAACACAGACCTAAGAACTTGTACGCACTGGGAAATGAGTCACGCAGCACGTCTCTCAGCGGAAACAAAGGGTAAAGCTTCAGTCTCAGCCTCGCATTGGCTGTGATACCATCATGCATGTTTACACTAGCTGAATACATATATTTAGACAGTAAAAATACATTTAGACAATGAGACAGTAACAGTAATTATTATTATTATATAATAAAATACATTTAAAAATAAAGATTTCTTATTCATTATTTTAATATTAATAATAAACCATTTATACATTTAATTATAATAATATTGTTATTGCCCAGCGGGGATGGAACGGAGACAAAGGCACAGACGTCAGGGTATCGGGGAATACGGGGTTTAATTACAGGTAAGGCAGGCAAAACGCAGACGGACAATACAATGACCGGACTAGGGAAACAAACTGAAACGTGGACTAAATACAGAGGACTAATGACAACAACCAGAAACAGCTAATGACACGGGGATTCCGCATGGGGTTAACGAGGGGGCGTGGCACATGGAAGGAGCGGACAATCGGGGCAGGACACATTGTTTGGATACATTTATTTTCTTTCTTTAAAAATTACTGTTTTGATAAATGTGCTTAGATGTGTTTAATACAGTATATGCTCCTCTTATTTTACTTGGTTCATTTTGTGTTTAAATGCTTAAAAAAAACATATTTCGGTGTAATTTTTTGGGGCTGGGAACCAATTAATTGGTTTTCCATTATTTCGATCAGAACTCGAACTTTTTAGGATTCGATCCGGAGTTCTGAACGGATTAAGTTCGAGTTATAAGGTACCACTGTATATATATACAGTATATATATACAGTAAAACCGGTTTAAGTCGACACTCGCAGGACCAGCTTAAAAGTGACGACTTAGGTGTATCTCATCAATTCTCTAAGTCGACGACTTATAAAATCGACACTTCGGCGACTTATGTCTATCTCACCATTTTGCCAACTAGTAAATATAACACCATACCTCTACTACACCACACTATACACGCGAAACTTAAGACCAGGGAGCGACTAGTGCGATAGGTGGGGATTCCCCGTTTCTACATTGCCGTGGTGACAAGCAGGCGGCGGGAATGCAGTGATTAGGCTGTCGACTTACAGGTAGGAAAATCCATTCATTTGTGTTGTTCGGGACCGGGATTTAGGTGACGACTAAGGGAATTTGACGACTTACAAGCGGCGATTTACACAAGGAATTTTAAAGGAAACCTCATTAGGAAAAATCGGGACTTTTGCTTGAGCGTCGACTTGTGCACATTGACGAGTTACAAGCCGGCGACTTATAGCAGTTTTACTGTATGTCCTTTTTGTCATCTCCCCCTGCTCCCCGGTTGTGTCTCAAATTTTATGATTTGGACAGTATGACTCGGCACTTAGCCATCTCTCCAATTTGACTTTCCCTGCCGGCCACTGGAGGATGGGCTCACCCTTTGAGTCTGGTCCCTCCCAAGGTTTCTTCCTTCTTGGGAGTTTTTCCTTGCCATTGTCGCCTATGGCTTACTCACTGGGGGCTTTGGGTGGGGATGCTGTAAAGCGCTTTGAGACGATAATATGATAATGCGCTATAGAAAAATAAAGTTGTTTATTTCTTAAATCCATTTTTTTTTGTTTTTTTATGAACTATTTAAATTATATTTTAAAATGTAATTATAGTAAATATATATATATATATATAATATTACATATATAATGATATATATTTAATTTTAAAAACTAATAAAATAGGAATTTAAGAAATAAAAAAGACACTCAAATCAGGCCATTTAGAAAAGGTAAGTAGTTTAAAAATAAATAATACACAGAAAAAACTACATAAACATAACGCATGTGTCCATATAAAGAAATTATATATATTTTTATTTTTTTAACTGTTTAAATACAGTGATGCTACAAAGGTATACATACATATATTGCACAGACACAATTTCTATTTAAACGCTGTCAAAAATTATACAGTATATACATTGCTTTTAAAGTTTCACTATAAACCAGTGTTTTTCAACCTTGGGATCGTGACCCCACGTGGGGTAGCCTGGAATTCAAATGGGGTCCCCTGTAATGTCTAGTAATTGATAAAAAAAAATTACTGATAAAAATATTTTTTCAACTAATTATCATTCTTTTAAAAAATATTATTAGAACACCACATACAATCTTAAACAATTGTATTCTTTGACTTCCGCCTGCTGTGATGTCATGTGCATACCCTTCGCAGTACGAGGAGCATAAGATGTGATGATCTCTGAGTATTTTACGCTTTTAACAGAAACCAGTAGCTGATTCCATAGTAGCACAGCAATTTGCAATCTTTGCAACAAAGTGTAACTGAGCTGATGCCAATGGGAGAAAAATTGTGTTAAAATTTTAACTATTCGCCACTTGTGTATACTTGTTTTGAAAATATTCATATTGAACTGCAAATCCCTCAAAAACGCTTAAAACAAGACGTACAAACAAGGTGGAACAGTATGTACGTTAGGTATGTTTGTAGTAGCCTAATTATTTTTTCCATCTGTATTTACTAGCTTAATATATACTGTAAAGTATAACAAAGTAAAAAGTGCTCTTGTATCGGTATCAGCAGTTGTTTATCGGCATCAGATCATAACTGAAAAAATGTGGATCGGCTTATCTCCAATAAATATTAATGAGTTCAAATAAAATGATTGCGATCACCTTCAGCCTTGTAATGACAAGCTCACCTAACTGTACTTGTGATCAGGGAAAATAAAATGTGACTTTGTGCACTAATCTGGCTACTCTGTATTTGCAACATGGTATAACAAACATGATTAAAAACTAATTCTAGAAAAAAAATGTCTATGGGGTCACCAGAAATTTGTGATGTCAAAATGGGGTCACGGGCCAAAAAAGGTTGGGAACTGTCACTTCCGAAAATGTTACACCTACCGATAAGGCCTGTCTTTAAATTGACAGAATCTCTCAGTTATCTTCCAAACATTGCTTTCAACATCCTGATGCACATATCTTAACAGTACATTCTGTTCAGTGTGAGAGATGTCTGGTGTTGAGTCACATATCAGATTGCATATCAGATTAATAGATTGCAGTTTCTCTTTCTGCCAGGATGGTGTTCAGCACTCTTTTGCCCCAGACATCAATGAACTCATTCTGTGTCTCAGGACTCAGATAATGTGTTAACCTTGAACCTTCCTTCTTTTGCCTTACTTTCTTCAAGTGCTCTTCTAAAATGGAATCAGAACGTGCAAGCAACTCTAAAGTGCCTAGAAAGTTTCCATTGTGTACATCATCTAGATTTGAAGTTTTGCCTCTGAATGGAAAGTTTCTTGATGCTAAATGAAGGATCACATCCAAAAGCCTCTCAAGAATCATTCTATTCTTTTCTATTTCTGTCTGTCAACTCCTTTTCCAGACAATAATGAATGCTGAAGGCTCTTCCATTTCAAATAGCATTCCTTATGAGGCATGTGTTTCATGTTCTGGAAATTTTCTGTACATTTTTTTGCCATTTAATGTGTGATAATTTCACACCATCCTTGCTGTTGAGAGTACTTTTAGATGGCTTTTTCAGCTCATGAGAAAACAGAAGGCATGGGATGCAATACAGAGCCTCTGCACTTTCACTGTAGATTAGCCAATCTCTTGATTTTCTCACGGCCATTGGCCAACTTTGCAAATTGGAGGTAGTTAGGAAATGGCTTGCCTTCCTTGTCTTTTGCTGTAATTTTATTGTTTTTTCTTTGCTTACCAATCTGCGTACTACTTTGTCTCTCTCTTCATTAGTCAATTTCTCTGGCCATAGTGCTGGATCCTCTGGCATACACTCCTTGGTGCTGCCCTGACTATTTTCTGACCTTTCTTCATCCCTTTCACTTTTCTCAGAACCTTTTCTGCTTTCACTTCCTTCACTTGCATCATCCTCTATCACATCTTCTCTATGTACCTGGACAGACCCCTCTACATGCATGAAGCATATCATAGATATTAGCAGGCAACTCCAATTTAGCCTAATGGATGCGCATGCTTAATATTTTAATATTTTGTGTAAAACTTCATTAATGATCATATGATCATTTGCATCATAAAAACTGTGGCATTTTATTTTTCTGATGGATGTGACAATTACACATTACACTATAAATAGCTAAAACAATGTGCTTCATTTTAAACCATAGGCTCACCTTGTCTCAAGTCCACATTATCAGAGGTTGAGGGGTCTGTTGCTGCATCACCCTCTGTGACAGTTTCTGAAACTGAGTGGCATGTTTCACAAGTTAGCTTTGCTACTAATTTGACAGCCTATCCTTATGAACCTATTAGGCTACATTGAGCCTAGGAAAGTTACGCTATTAGCCCAATTATATTATAGCCCAGTAATAAATATTAATATTCACATGGAGAATGACCGTGCTCCTTTAACAACAATGTTTGCTGCTATTCTCGACTCTGTAGGTGTATGTCAGAATGTAATCAGGCCTACTCATGCTTATAACCATACCCTTAATTTGATTCTTAGCCATGGTATCCTGGTGGAACACATATCTATTATACCTCAGAATCCTCTGGTTTCAGATCATTACTTGTTAACATTTTATATACAGTATAGCCTCCCTTCGGCCCCAGCTCGAAAGTACAGTATCAGACGTTCCATTACCTCATTAAGTACTACAGCATTTCTCAACCAAATTCCACAGTCTTTCAACTTTACACCTGAAGCCTCATGTGATAATGAACTGGAACAGGTAACTGTGAACATGGAGAAATCGCTTTGCAGCATTCTAGATCTTGTCGCTCCACTTAAGAAGATAAAACATAGAGATAAGAACCCTTCCCCCGGTACTCTGATCATACACATGAACCTAAACAGACTTTACGCAAGCTAGAGCGCAAACGGTGCTCAACTAAACTAGAAGTTTTCAGATCTGCCTGGAATGATAGCCTCTAAGTATAGACAAGCACTAGTGACCGTGAGATCTGTGTACCTCGCCAAACTTATTGAAGAGAACAAAAATAATCCTAAATTCCTATTTGAATCTGTGTCTAAGTTAACACAAAATTATTCAACATTAAACTCGCAAGTCTCACAAGCATTTAAGAGCGTTAACTTCAGTACACTTTTTAATGGTAAAAGAACTAAGATTAGACTTAGTCTTAGATTAGGATTGATGGTAGCGCTCACTTTTTTCCAAATGCTCCAAACAATCAGAAAGGGGATTCATCAGAGAAAATGACTTCACCCCAGTCCTCAGCAGTCCAATCCTTGCACCTTTTGCAGAATATCAGTTTGTCCTTGATGTTTTTCTTGGAGAGAAGTGACTTCTTTGCTGCCCTTCTTGACATCAGGCCATCCTCCAAAAGTCCTTGCTTCATTGTGCGTGCAGATGCACTCACATCTGCCTGCTGCCATTCCTGAGCAAGCTCTGCTCTGGTGGTGCCCCGGTCCCATAGCTGAATCAACTTTTGGAGACGGTTCTGGAGTTTGCTGGACTTTCTTGGGTGCCCTAAAGTCTTCTTCACAACAATTGAACCTCTCAACCTTGAAGTTCTTGATAATCTGATAAAAGGTTGATTTAGGTGCAATCTTACTAGCAGCAACATCCTTACCTGTAAAGCCCTTTTTGTGTAAAGCAATGATGGTGTTTCCTTGCAGGTAACCATGCTTAACAGAAGAGGAATAATGATTTCAACCACCACCCTCCTTATAAAGCATCCAGTCTGCTATTCTAACTAATTCAGCATGACAGAGTGATCTCCAGCCTTGTCCTCGTCAACACCGTCACCTATGTTAATGAGAGAATCACTGAAATGGTATCAGCAGGTCCTTTTGTGGCAGGGCTGAATTGCAGTGGAAATGGGTTTTTTGGGATTAAGTTCATTTTCATGGCAAAGAGGGACTTTGCAATTAATTGCAATTCATCTTATCACACTTCATAACATTCTGGAGTATATGCAAATTGACATCATAAAAACTTAGGCAGCAGACTTTGTGAAAACCAATTTTTGTGTCATTCATAAAACTTTTGGGCACAGCTGTAATTGGTGAATTCTGTCTTGCCCCTTCACCACCTTAACTACTAAGTAGTGAGCTTACTAACACAAAATAGCTGCCATCACATAATCCAGGTGGGTGCCATACAGTGGTGGTGGTTGATGGGAGTGCCCATTGGTTCTGTAAAGCATTTAGGGTGTTTTGAAAAGCGCTATATAAATGCTACTTTCATTCATTCATAGTATTTTAATCATGTTGTCAGTTATTAGTCCAGAAGTGAAAGAAATTGAAGTCCAGAAACATTGATATCTGTCCCACAGACAGCTGTCCCATTCCCACCCTAATCACTTGGGATACACTTATTTGGACTGTAATGGCAGCTTTAATCCTATCCTAGGATTTATGAGTAGTTGTAAATTATTTCCAGTTCAGTTTTTCACTTCATAGACCTACATGATTACATACTTTAGAAGTGATATGCTTCTTTTTTTGAATATCACTTCTGTTCTTTTGGGCACTTTGGGGAATATGTGTGGTTTTAGCACCGGTCCGCAGATGCTTTTGTATGTAAGACGATACTTCACACAGTTATTGTGTTATCCACAGTTATATTTTAGATATCCATAATAGCATTTCTCATAGTTAAAATTGTACTTTCAGTCAGAATGATACATTTTGTAATTGAAAGTCCCATACACTGACAGCGAATGGCTGACCAGTACCTCAATACGTCACTCACGCTCTGTTTGTCAGTGGACCGACTGGGTGACCAAAAACAAAAAAGGAGCAAAACTGGTAAATACAGAAACTATTGATTTAACTGCGCTTCAGCCTGGATTTTATGGAACACCATAATACTTAAAATGAAGTCAATATCTGTAAATAAGTAAATGAATAAATACACTCAGTGACAAAAAAAGTTAAACACCCAGATGGAGTGGTGAAAATGAAATGAATCTGCACATGGTGAAAGGTCATGAGACATTGTGTCACAATTACTATTATGTTAGATCAAACAGACAACAAAGTTAGCAGTATGGGCACACTGCTGGTCCCATATCAGTATGGTGTGTCACCCCCCTGGCCTGGATACATGCCGCGATACAGTGCAGAAGGGAGTCGTACAGCTGTTGTATCCTCTCCTGCGGCAACAGCTATTGCAACTGGCCCTTGAGATCCTGCAGTCTGAGTTGACGTTCGAGCTGATCCCACACATGGTCAATCGGGGAAAGATCGGGGGACCTGGCTGGCCACAGGAGGACCTCAACATGACGCAGGTAGTCCATAGACACACGTGCCATGTGTGGTCGGGCTTTGTGTTGTTGAAAGACTGTACCAGGGTGCTGCCTCAGGAGAGGTAAGACATGCGGATTCAGGATGTCACTGATGTAACACTGCCATCAGGGTCCCCCGAATCACTACCAGAGATGACCTGAAGTCATACCCTATGGCTCCCCACACCATGATGCCAGGAGGAACGCTGGTGTGTCTCTCCACAACATTGACAGGATTGGTCCTCTCCCATTGGTGCCGCCATACACTCGCACGACTGTCATCTGTAGTAATGCAGAATCAAGATTCATTGATGAACATGGTATGACGCCACTCTTCATTAGTCCATGTCTCCCGGTTACAGCACCACTGGCAGGTGCAGATGTCATGGGGTTCTGTAATGCTTAGTGGACAATATGATGATCCTCAGTAAGTGAGGTCTGTCTTGGGTGACCAGAACCTTCACGACATGTGTGGGTGCCCTCACGTGTCCATTGGTCCCAACATTGAGTGACTGAGACAACTGCATGGCCCACATGCTGGGCAATTGCAAGATATGACCACCCAGCCTCATGCCACCCCTATCAAACTCCATCAAGTGCCAGTAATGCTGTCTAATGCGTTTATGAGGCATCCTCTGTATTTGGTGATTAGACATGCCAGCTTCTTGCAAATCAAATCATTTACATACCCATCATTGGTCTGCACCTGTAGCAAATTACATCCAAATCGCACCATTACTTCTGAGTGCTTAACTTTTTTGTCACCGAGTATAAATCTTTCAATGATTATGTCCTTTTATTTTTAAATAATTCGATAAAAGGTATTTCATAATGTCTTCTATGTATAATCTCTAAACAGTATATCATAATGTTGTGATTTTCATTAGTTATTAAATATCATTTTACATAATGCACATATGATTAAGTAATTTGAATTATGTTTCACAATAAAGTTCAACTTTTCACAGTGATGTGTTTACAAATGACAGTTTTCTGAAACAGATTTTTATTTCATGATGCTTCTTTTCATAATAATGGGGCGTTCTGTCAGTCACTTTGAGGGGAGTGGGATCAAGCTTGTGATTGTATCAAGTGTCGCATGAATGTCTTCACAGTGATTGAAGTTAGAACTAGTTGCATATCAGAAACACTAAGCATATGGAACACCGTCAGGGTATAAACCGTGAGACAGAATACATCTCCACACAGCCTTTCTTTAGCCTGGAACAGATGGTACAGATTAGATGGGGTTCTCCGGGAATACAGTGCTGTCCATTCTGACAACACCAAATCTAGTTTATATACTAACATGTAGTATGTTCTATGTTGTCAGGATGAGTGAAGTTAGTGTTTTTAACTTGACTATTTTTCCATTTTAAATTTTGAGAACTCACTCTCTAAAACTTAAGGGGGGATTGTGTGGCTCATAGGGTAAGGATTGTATCACTGGTTCGAATCCCAGGGGCTGCTCCACTGATGCTGCCACTGGACCTCTGATCAAGGCCCTTAACTCCAAGGTCCAGGAATGTTGCACAATGGTGTGCCAAACCATTACCGCTGCAGTACCTCCAAAGCTTTAACCTTTTCCCAATCTCTAGCATCATTTCACTTAGCCAATAAAAAGCATTCAGTGAGACAATACTGCCTGCCGGATCTAACACGTACTGTGCCTAGGGGTCCCACATCACAAGAGATGCCCACCTTGCTAGCTCTGCTGACAAGCCCCTGTAGTCTGCTAAGGGGGTGGTGAGGATGCCATCCATGTTCTGAGAGAGAGAGCACAAAACCAGCTGCTGTGGTTCACTCATGATGAGGCTTTTAAAAAAGAGCTTGTGACAGGTGTGGCAGTCCATGTATTGGTATTGATGTTGCTGAAGCGTGGCCATGAAGCTTTAAAAACCAATGAACATCTCAAAATGGAACGCCCTATTTAATCAGAAAGGGCATTCAGAGCATTTAATAAAACTTATGTACACATCCACAGGTCTCTGAAGGAGTCTTACAGTAATTCATATAAAAAACTCATTCCCTCCATCAGTCTCTGTTTTACACCTCCCAGTTCTTCATCCTCACTGGATCCTCCTATTCTATATCCTCATATTTCCACCCCTCTGGGCATTTCTTCATACTGCACATTGGACGTTCCTCATAGTTCCAATTAGTCATCATCATCATCAGAGGAGGTCCCACTGTTGTCATGGTGATAACAGTGGGCAAGGTTGATCAGCTGTTCCAGGGTCTCCTGCATCTCCACATGCTCAGGCCCCTGGGACAAGAAGCTGGGAGCCACGCGGCGAAGATCGAGCGCACATGCCCCCTGCTGCAATGCAGCCAGCCAGGGCCCCAGAGCTGGAGAAGATTGGAGGGAGGAGAGCACTGGGACGGAGGCAACCACTAGAGGGCAAAAGAGAAACAAGAACACACTAGGTCTGGCACTTGCTAAAGCCTTTACAGACTCAGTCTGATTCTAAATACCCAGACTGGTGGAGCATGGCTATTATTTTCCAGTTCTTTTTCTTGTCCCAGTTCTACTGGTGATTTAGAAAGTGACATGGCACTAATTCTAAAGTATTTTTAAAATACTGTAACATGCAGAAATGTGTAATCAGTGAATGATATGGCTTCTGCTTCATGACACTGCTGACCTGCAGCAGTACAACCCAGCAGAAGAGTCAGTTTGTCACAGAGGGGGATCTCTCCTGAGCTCACCAGATGGAGAAGATGTGGTCTCACTCTGCAGAAATCCCTTTGGGCTTAGAGTTTGGTGGAAAAGCTGAGGGAAGGGAGAGGTGAGTTTACTGGGGCTGGACACGAGCTGCACAGCACTAGAAATAGAGAGACATAGAGAACAAGCATGAGTGAACAGAGAGGACTCAGCTAATGATAACTTTCAGCTTCAAAAACATACCAAAAGTATAGTACTTCAATTAATTTCAATGTATTTTTTGTAGTGCCATGGTACAACACCATTGAGATGGAATACTGCAGAAACAGGTGAGGGAGGGAGAGAGAGAGAAAGAAAGAAAGAAGACAACAGAGGAGAGGATCCAAAAACTCCCAAATAAGGAAATAAAAACCTCTGGGGGTCCAAGGTCAACTGATTGCTCAGCCCCACCAAGGCATGCGAACATTATAGAAAGAGTAGGCTTGCTTGCTAAAAGCAAAATGTAGACTATGGTCAAGGGCAAAGCCAATGTCCATCAATTAGTTCTCCACGCCGGCCTGCGTAGGGTGGTAAATTGAAGGCTGCACCCACGATGTTACAGTTTGTAAGTCACTTTATTTATATATGGAATGACAAAGAAACCTGCGTTCTGTGATCTGAGTGGATGATGCAGCTGGAACAAATTAAGTTTGTGTTCCACTGTATATGGGGGAAAAAAAGTTTGAAATTTACTGCTGCTGCATTGTCTGAGCTGTTTCATTCATGGATGCTTTTGCGAGAGATTTTGCAAAATGAGTGGAAGGAGAAAAGCAAACAAGGACTGGTCACTAAAATCCATTCACCTTCTGCTGTATGGAAATATTATGGATTCCACAGAGACCAAAAGCTCTGATTGGTCAGCACAAGTCAAGGCAACACCACCAACTTATGTGATGGACTCCATTGATATTCAAAATTTGTTGTATTTGACTATAGTTTATTTTGGGTACATTTTGAACTATTTTTTTCTTTATATATATCACTATATGACAAAAAATTCACATTGCAATTCTTGTAATTTTTCCAGTTTCGTGCAGCTGTAGTATATTTAAGCAATAACATATGAGAAGGAGTGTGGTTGTACTCCTATATATCACCGCTGTGATTCGGTCAGAGTCTGCAGGCTGAGTATATTATTGCTTTTATAGTCCATCACTAGCATTTATAAGTTAACAATAATGAGCCACAACAGATAATACTTTGCTTGATTATTTATTAAAACACTTATGGGCCTAGTTCCCACCAGCCAACTGCTGACTGTTGCCAAGCACACAGGTCACTTCCAACTACTTTCCCATCATATAATAATTTTCATAATATATTAATTTTACAGATGAACAGGGGCACATTTACCAAAAGCTCATGTTAGCAATTTAGATAGCCGAAATCATTCAATTGCATGGTTCCAAATATGCAAGTCGCTAACGTAATGAGCAACTATGCTTTTATTTCTTAATTTTGTGTCGTAACTTAACATCTTCCGTTTTTGAACAGAGAACATCTAAGTTTCACCATTTATGACTTATGCAAGTGTCTTTAATTTAAAAGTTAATATTTTACCTAAAATCTCTTATTTCAGCAAATCCACACTAATTTAAGCTACTTTACAACTTGCCTTTTGAGAAACATAAGTTAAATAAAACAATTGCTTCGTAGTCTTATACTTGCAAAAAAGTCTCATAAAGGTAGTTAAAAAACACTAAAATAACTTAGTTACCAACAGTTTGCATATATTTATAAAGACAAGTTTCTACAGTAGTGATCAACAAAAAGTAAACCATTTATAGTAGTTTTCTCTGTCCATAACTGCTTGCTTTTCCAAGACAGCAGTTATATTTTCTGTTTCTAAGGCAGGTTATTCACATAAACAATCAACAACAAACACATTTGCAAGTCCCACCCTAAAGTACCAAGTACCCCAACTGATTTGGTACTGGTACTGGACCAGAAATCAATGAAAAGGTAAAACACTCAATTTCTAGTACCAAAAGTATGATACTTGGTGCAGTGGAAAATGCCTCAGGAGCTGATCATTTGAACAGTGTGGGTGTCAAAGTATATACTCACAGCGGGCTGGCAGGGTAGTAAGAGCTCACATAAGAGGCGACAACTTCTTCGCCACAGCGGGCACTGTGTAATGGAGAAGGAGGTTGTGTCCCAGGGGTCAGAGTACTGAGGAGGTAAAGGCAGGTTTATGGGTCACAGGATTACAGAGACTCACTAACAAGGCCCTATGAACACGTCACAAACCTATACCTGACTAGCTTCTGTCCCTCCAGACCACGAAGTGTCACCCACTGGCCAAAGGAGCACCTGTCGCTCAGCTCGCGACATGCAGATAGGGGTCTCCATGGTAGTGCGTCTCTGTAACTGTGCAAAGCATCAGGAAGGCAGCTGCCTTGCATCATGGGAAATGGGACAGCTCCATACGCAGCCACCACCTGAAACAGACTGACTGTTAGAGCCTTTCTCAACTGCCTGTGTTAAGACTTCTGGAATTCTCTGTGGTGCTCCCAGTACCCGTGTCTGTTGTACTATATAGTCTGTGGCTGCTGATCCACACAATGTAACCCTCAAACTGGGGCAAACGGTCCAGAAGAAAGATGTTTTAAAACTGCAATAACATCACAGTTTATATTACGCTAAAAGATTACATCTAGGGCTGGGCTATATCGCATCGATATTACATCACGCATGTGTAATAATCACCAGGGCCAGACGCCAGCTTTCCGGTACTATACGGATATTTATTTTCACCCACAACTTGTTAAGCAGTTTAGTAGTGCACCTAAAATACTGTATTAATGAGGGCCAAAAGTTAGTAATCAGTAAAAATTTGGCTTATCCTTATGTTTAATAAGTGTGTCAGACTTTATACTGCAAAAAGTACTACCACACCACTGACATCTTTTTACCTTATTTATCCACAAGATTGCCTCTTTTAAAAGATGTTGTGACTGCAGGGCTGTTCCTTTCCTCGTGGCCACTTAATTGCATATTGCACTGAAGTCAACTGAACTATAGATTACTAAAACAGGATTATGTGGTGTGCTCCACTACAGTGCATATCGCACTAAAGTATACCAAACCATAGTATACCTAAACAGTATTAAGTGGTGTGCTCCGTTACAGTGAATATCACACTGAAGTATATCAAATCATAGTATACCAGAACAATAGTATGTGGTGCACTTTGCTAAGTGAATTTAAAGAAAAATTTTAAGAAACACCAAGTCTATACAGATTACTAAGTTTTAGGTGTCTCAAAACGCATCTCATTAATATTTTTGCGATACTGCTAATCTGCTTAACTTGTGGGCGTAAATAAAATGTCCATATAATGCCGAAAAACTGGTGTCGGGCCAAATGTTTCTCCCATCCATGCGAGCTGTCAGCGGCAAAGAAAACTGTATTAATAATACAACATAGAATATGTCTTAGAAGCAGTGAGTTTTGATCCACATGCTTATTTTGGCTTGTTTTTACACACACATAATTACTCACAAGTACTTGGTTACACAATGACATCACTAATAGTGCCGTTAAGATGTTTTTTCCAACTACATTTATGTTCTCTATTATAGGCTAACCTGCAATTTCCAGTTTATTCCCCTTAATTCTCATATATTCCCATTCCATATATTCAGAACACTGTAATGGCTTCTACAGCATAAGTATGGCTATTAAGAAATGATAGTGAAGTTCATTGAACAACAATTGATTACTTTTAATTTTTAAAATACTTCCATAGTGTATTTTCATGTTGACAACATGACTAAATATTTTGACTGGTATGTCTCTTGGTATTCACTGAAATATTTCACTTTTTGTTGGCATTGACTAAATGACTAAGAAGAAATCTGCATTTTTAAATGAATGAATGGTTGTGAATGAATTGCTTCATTTTGCTGGTGATTGAAATTATTGTGCTACAGTAGACAAACCATTTGAGAAATGCATAATCAGTTGAGAGAACCTCAAGACGAAAATCTTGCCCCATGCTGTAAGTTACCTTTGATTAAAAAAAATCACATAAGTGAGTTTTAAAAAAATAATGTACTTCCAGGAAGCTCTACCTTATGATGCATTTGGGAAACTTGCCTTTTCGCAACGCAAAACGCTCTGTCTAATGGTTAAGATATTCATTGCACAATGATATTTTTGGGAAACACCTGTTTTGTATAACAAAAAAAGTCCCCATAGCTTAAGACACAGCTACTAAAATATCATCTCCAATTATCTCCATTTTCTGAATTTGAAGATGAGGGATTTTACCCCACTTAGAGGTCTCAAAGTACCAGCCCATTACATGTTTATAATTCATTATTAAATTTGGCCTGTAGATCAATATTTTGTTTTCCACAGTATGAAAAATGATGTAATAACCATTACTCTCATCTGTGCAGGCAAGTTTCACCAACCCTCAAAACAGGTAGCATGTTTAATTTTTTTCTGTACAGTTCAGTAGCTGGCCTTTTGACAGCTTTACACTGGCGGGTTCTCTCTGTTTAACAATAACAATAAAAGTGAATGTTCTATGATTCTACTTTCTTTGTATTGAAAGTATGTCATTAAGTTCTCATGGTAATTTGTAAATTTTGTTCAGTGACATTAAAAATTGTATGAAATGACGTTATCAAATCATTTTATAAAAACGAATCGTGATAGAATTTAAAGACTCCCAGTGTACTGAGTTGTTTCCTGAGTAATCGCAATCGAATGTAATTGGCTTGAGGTCAAAGATTTACTCCCTTACTCAAGTCTGAAGTGAATGGAGAATATAAGTAACCGTACATATTAAAGAAATCAGAAAGACACATACACAAACAACATTTTTTTGCGAATGACCATCATCCTCAATGTCTCCTGATTATCCATCGGTGGAAGTGTACATGGTTATCCTCAACTTGTGTCTTGAAGTAACGGGGCACCACTTACACTAAGGAGATGAGGCCCCTTGGTTTTAAGTCTAGTTAATACATCACTTTTCCACTTAATAATAATAATAATAATAATAATAATAATAATAACAACAATCGATACTTTACTGATCCCCGTGGAGAAATTGTCTTTACACCTCCCTCAACTGGCTTTTTGAAGAGTAAGCTGTCCGCGAGGGGCTGCCACCCATAGCGGTGCCCAGGGAGCTGGGGGTTAAGGGCCTTGCTCAAGGACCCACAGACGTGCTGGGTTTGAACCAGTGACCTTGTGATTACAGGCACACAGGCTTAGCCCACTGAGCCACACGCTGCCCACATGGTCTTGCCATTATGGTCTATGCACAGTTGTGCATGCAGACCCTTTTGTTCATATTACATTCACCTTTGGGCACAGATGATTGTGCTTGGAGCATGCATACAGCAGTGATCCTCCACCAGACCAGGGGCCTCATGTATAAACGGTGCTTACGCACAAAAATGTTGCGCACGCCCGTTTCCACGCTCAGGTCGAGATGTATAAAAACTAAACTTGGCGTACCGCCACGCACATTCTCACGGCAACCCCAGACAAGGCGTACGCAAGTTTCTGCTCGATTTGGCAAAATGGAGGCACCTACTGGCAAAAGAGTGCTACTGCAGTTTCACTGTGTCAGACTCACAATCATGACGTGGACTTTATCAAATACACCGACATTAATTGTATGTTGTTTACAAATGTACGGCAGCTGATTTTTTTTTATCAATTTGTAACAATAAAACGGTGCAGAAAATGACCGAACTATTACAACTACCATGGCAGCTCTTGCGTTATTGGAAGACATAGCTTATAATGATGATGATTAAGATTAACATTTCCAACAGCAATCCTTTTTTAGCTGTGTGCTAAACATTACAGTATTACAAAAGCAGACGATGAGGAATTACGCTATAGGCTATCTGTTCCTTTACAAGTTCTGTCCACTCGCGGGTTCTTAGCCACAGGTGCTTTTCAGCGAGAACTTGCGGACCGATCGGGTATTTCTCAGTCAATTCTGAGTCGCGCCATGCCGGCTATATGGGACGGCATAATTCGCTTGTCACCCAGATATATAAAATTTCCTTACACTGTGGTTGAACAGGCAAGTATTAAAGCGCAATTTGCAGCGATGTCCGGTTTTCCCAACGTAGTCGAAGCTATCGACTGCGCGCACATTGCTATAACCTTCAGTGAACGAATTTGCTTATGTAAATGGAAAGCACTTTCACTCTATTAATGTACTCTATTGATGTATTGGGGGCACCTCTTGTACTGTTGTCTGTAAGAATAAACAAACAGAATAAACGAAAGTAACACCGCATCTGCGCCCTACACGTTATTCATAAACATGCAAGTAATTCAAACAAGTATGGTACGAGAAAAAATCACCCGCAATGACATCGGCGTCCCCCTCACCCGATAAAAGTGTGTCCCCAATCATCGCAGCAACTAGTTGCTCAAAGGGTGTGAGACCGGGAATTCCGCTACCTCCGCCAGTGCTGTTAAGAGTCTTAAGGTGAGCAGCCGCTCGTTTTTCCCGCCGTCGATTTTAATGTCCTACCACTTCTTTTTAATTTCGGCCACCGTGCGAATTTCGGAACCAACATTTTAAACTGACTCCGCCACGCTGTGCCACTCCGTAAACTTTCATTTATTGCTGATGCCACTTATACCACCAAATAATATCACTTTTCTTTTCTCGATTTCTGTTAACATGACCTTAACTTTGCACTCGCTGAAATACTTCTTTTTCCCTCGTGGTTTATCCATTGTTGTTTAAGAACAACATAGAACAAAGCGGGCATTTATATAGATTTACATATGCAAATATACATAATTATGGGCGGGTCGGGGGGGGTGGCTGTGGGCTCGTTCACGTACGTTAACTTTCACGCTCATTCGGATTTATAAAGGGAATGTGCGTAGATCTGTGCGTACACACAGTTTTATGCATCTGGATTTTTTCTTGCTTACGCACATTCCTAGTTTTGTCCGTACGCCATGTTTTAGTGTGAATTCTACGCACGTCGTTATACATGAGGCCCCAGGAGAGAGCAAGTGTAAATGCAACAAACACAAATACAAGCAGTGTAGTGAATCAAGTAAACTTTTTTTAATAGATTTTCAGTTGCCAGTTGTCTATGCTTGGGCCGTAAGTCAGTAATACGGCATACCTCCTTTTAGTCAAAATTTTTTTGGGGGTGCAGATCCTCTGCTTTGTATGTACACAGGGGGTTTATTCCAGGTATTAAGCTACTGGTGGTTTAGGTTCTCTGTAATGGGTATGGATCTCATCCAGGTTATACCTCAGCCTTCTGCCCGATGTTGCTGAGGCCCCAGCCCACCCCCACAACCCTTAACCATTTAAGTGGTTAGAACAGGGGTGGCTAATCTTATTTGCAAAGGGCCGGTGTGTATGCAGGTTTTCACTGCAACTCCCTAATTAGATTACTAATTAGACGACTGACTAGCTGAAGAGTCCTCACACCTGGGTTTGAACAGCTGACCTACAGGTTATCCCAAAAACCCGCATACACACCGGCCCTCTGCGGATAAGATTGGCCACCCCTGGGTTAGAAGGATAGAAGAAGTTTCAAGAACTTACCTTTCTTCCACATGCAGCCAATGAGTCTGCAACTTGCCACATGGGGGCACTGTTATATCTCAGCCGATAGGGCACAGTTAGGGAGTCCAGGGCAAGAGCCAGAATGGCACTGGAGTGATACCACAAGGTGGGCTGGAGAGGGGACAGATGGGGCAGGGTACAAAGTTTATTAGTTAGAATAAAACAGACTTAGCACAAAGGAGCCATCCAGCAGAACTCCTAAAACTGCGGCATTACACAAAATCCTAGTAAACAACCACTGAATCATAAACAGGTTTTAGGACAAGCTTAGTGAGTGACAGTGCAGCAAGTAATGACATCTGACTTACATCATACTGAAGGTGAGGGAATACAATGGGGGGCAAGGGCCGTCGCCCCAGCCCACCTCTGAGGGTCAAAGGGCAGAAGAAGGAACTGTGATTGGCCAGGCTGGCTGTGCCCAGGACATAATTCATCATGTGGTACACATCTTTTATCAGGTTCTGATACATAAGCAGAAAAAAAAGCTAAACAGCATACCACACTGGAAAAAAAGGTCATTATTAGTTTGTTAAATAACACATTGCAACAGAGATGGGAGGAAACACAAGCCTAGTTCTCTTTAGGGCAGATGCGGAACACCACAGAAAACGTGCACCATCAGCTGTGCTTACTCACAGAATCTGGATAGCTGACAGGGGCAACACCCCATGTAAGGATTCCACGACTTCCGTAGGAATCTCGCAGCATCTCTGTGACCTTTGACCCTAAGCCTGAAAAGCCATCAGCGAGGTCACACAGTACCTGAAACCCCTGAGAGAAAGACAGAGAGAGGGGGCAGAAGCAAGACGGGCAAATGTCATACCAAAATATGAAGATGGTTTCTCTGGTTATAACACAGACAAATCAGTGATAAAAACCTGCAGGTAGTCACACTCCTCCACAAAGAAGTGAAGCTTGTCTTCCAGCTCCTCTAGCAAAGAACCCTGGAGCAGTGCCTCCCCTTGGCCAAATGCTTCTAAACGTTGGGATTCTCTATGGGATTACACAGGGACATACCCTCAAAGACACCATAAATGTAATGTAATACTACATAGCCAATTTGCTACACTAAGTTTGCAGGCCAGATACTGTTTGGCATTGTAGATATTTCATTGCCAAGATGGAATATCAAAGAGCAGTAACACATTATGTATTTCTCAGAACACACTCTGTATTCATCAAGAGCACCAAATAGCACAAAAGCCAGTATAATAGAGTAGATACCCATCATGGTTGTACTGATTAATGACAGTAATGGTGCGTGGGTGGAGATGGATGCGCAGGAAGTCGGACCACACTCTCACACTGCCCTCCATCTGGTACCCTTTCCGAACACGGTCCAAGCTGCTGTTAACCGTCTCCATGGCCACAGACCCTGCAAAGCAAAATATACTTAGCTTTATATGTTTATTGATAAAGGTATATCCAATAAAGACTTGAAGAAAGTGGTTAGTAAAAGGCCTCACTCTGGGACAGTTTATTCCCTCCTGGGCACTGAGGCAACTGGGACATGTTGAAATCCGCTTCAGCCAGTATCTCCCCCTCCTGGACAAAGATCAGAAGACAATTGAGAATGCTTGCAGCCAAACAGACACTGCATAGGCATGACAGGGCAAGAATGAAGTCTAAGTGATGGAGGTGTTCAGATGTATCCATAAAAAGGTGAACAATGCAATGGCAGAGAGCTGGAGACTTACATCCAGTTTGTCCAAATCCTGAAGAAAGGAGTTCTTTGTTGGAGGACACTCCTTATAAGTCACCATTTCTCCATCCCTAAAAAACACAGTTCACAGACACAGCCTCACCCACATGCAGGGCACTATCAATTATGTTTATATTCAAGTAATATATCAATTAATTCAACGATTAATCAAGAAACTGGTGTGAGGCAGGAACCAACCCTGGGCAGAGTACCAGCCCATTGCAGGGTGCACAGTCACTCAAACACTCATACAGTCAATTTTGGAACGGTTCACTTAACTTGAATATTTTTTGACTGTGGGAGGAAACCAAAAGGATCTGGTGTAAACCCACACACAGACAGAGGGACCATGCAAATTCTACAAAACAAAGCAGCAATGTGCAGCAACAGTGCTACCCACTGTGCCACCATTACACCCCTCATACTAGGCCTGCAAAATGTGTAATGTTAATACTGACATGCCATATTATGCACATGCAGCTGTCACACTGAAAAAGTCACGATAGTCAGCTGGGTTAAAACAAAAAGTAATGATAAGTTTCAATGAAAGATCAAATTGAGTAAAAGCAGGTAATCTGCCAACACTGCTTTGTGCCTGTTGTCACAGCTCACAGCAACACCACCAACTTATCTGAAAAACTCAATTGGTAGATACTAGCAAGTTCTACTTGGCTGTACAGGTGTCTCCCGCTTTACAAACATTCGCTTTATGCCACCTTGCTTTCACGAAAGACCTATATTAGCATCTGTTTTTGCTAACCAAAAAAATCCAAAGAGAATTTTTGCATATATGGAAAAGCAGTAAATTAAAAATATACTTAGCATTTGTTTATCAGTGAGCTAATTGCATATATGCAGTCATGCACAGCAAAGCGATGTTTCGGTCAGTGATGGACTGCATATTTATACGACAGCAGTCCCATAAGATGTCCCATATAATGGAGCTGAAAAATTGCTATGGCTTAGCAACACTGTAGTTGTCATACCATCATAATGCAATGCATTACTCAGCTATTTCCAAGGACTTGATTTTCATTCACATATTATATGAAGCAGAGATTTTTGCACTCTATATATTTGGACCCTCACCCGCTATGCTCGGTCTTCCTTCCACCATATTTCCAAGTAACAGAGAAGAGAAATTTTAATCAATGCCAGTTTTTAAAAATATAATCGATAAATCGAATTTATGCAAATAATCGTGACAACTCTACCCATGTGCAATACAATTTCTATATTCTTTACTGCATTACCACTTGACTGCAATACATCTCTATCAACATCGCTGGTTCTGTTATATAGACTGACATTCAGTAATATACATAGAAAACAACATTTAATGCATAGCTCCAACAAAGGTGAATACAGAGGTAGTACTGACTGACCATGCTGAGGACTTGCGCTCTTTCCTAGTATCATACAGGATACCCTCCTGCCGTAAAGTCTGTAGACTACCTAAGCAGAGAGAGAGATGCAGTCAACATGCAATGTGTACTCATTAAACAGGCACACCTCAAATGCCATATACTTGGGTATAATTCATTAAATATGAACAATTACTTTATTTCTGTCTTATTGAAGCAAGCTGTCAACAATGATTACCTTTGAGGTCCATGGCAATGAGGCGGGGGGTGTATGTGATCTGACCCCCTAGCGTCAACCCTTCACGAAACAACACATCGCTTTGTAGCTCACTTGGGGGCACCACTAAATCTGGATCGTAGGACAGAGATGCATCCTGTTGCAGAGAGAAATTGGTTATTAATAAAATGCTGGTTATTCCTCTTCTGTATGCTACCAACTAGCACAGTAATTTCACTTTAGGTTTTCTATATTTTATTGTATTTTGTTCATTTAACTTTTATATACTTTCACCTAGTTATTTTACTTAGATTTATTGCATTTTTCTCTAATTTCATTGATGTATACTGTACTGTAGTTGCTTCTCTGTCCTTGGTTTTATTTTAATCTCATATGCGAACCACTCTGATCTGCATTCCATGTATGAAAATATATAAATAACGATGATTATTATTATTATATTTATTACAGACCTTAAACCCAAAATTAATTTTTCAATATTAGACATTGTACATATTTAAGTGCCCACCTGAGGCCACTTAAAATTAATAAATTGTTTTACATGACTCAAACTTCTAAAATATTGGTGAGTAGGGGATTTTATATTTTATATTTTTAGCGAAAAGACGAACGGCAACAGAGATATACTAAAACTAGAAAATGAAACTTTATTCTGTCAGTGTCTCAACATTTTAAACTCTCAACGGTGCAAACAATAAAAAGTGGAAAAATCCGAGGCTGACATTCAAGATTTTTCCACTTACGGCAGCCAGTTTGAGAGAAACACAAGATGATTTCAAACGACGTACGTGCGTATTGACGATGGCGCACGTGCGTATTGACGATCTCTGCGTATTGACAATCTCTGACAGTTTTTGAGGTGAAAAAAACGGATTTTTTGAAAAATATAAAATATTTAAAAAAAAAAAGGCGGCACCAAAAAATTGAGGCGGGCGGCCATGTAAAACAATTTATTAATTTTAAGTGGCCTAATGTGAAAGCTTACGGACGTGTATTTCTGACACGTCTTCTTTTAAGGTCAACTTAAGGCATATATGATCAGGATGCTTATGTGATTTCTGATGAATGTGAATAATGCAAAGCATGCAGTTAGGATCCGTACAAACGATTTAGGTACACCAAACACAAGTAGGTATAAAAATGAGAAGCCCCATCTTTATATATGTTGAAACTGAAAGCATGACTGAGCTAAACCGTTAGCAAGGTATTGCTCAGAAAACATGTGAAAACGCTATAAAAGTCTGAGCTACTCCAGTAAAATAACACAGCGGTACCGATATATTCATGTTTGTTATGTTAAGTCACAATAGATGTCTTAGTTGACATATTATGCGCAAAATACTAACCTGTAAATTCCACCAATGTGTCCCGACAAAGTTTGAATAGTGTCCCAGCTGCAGGGTCACAACTTCTCTACATACGCCACCCATTCTTTAGCAAGAAGAAGAAACACACAGAGAAACTAATTAATATTCTGGCATGTTTAGAAAAGAACAACAGTGAGATTTCTTTGCACTAAGGTTGCGGCCATGACAACAGCAGCGCACCCAAGCTTTACTGCAGCTCATGTTAAAATTTAATTGGTCAGCTTCCCTTGGTCAATTCCGAACTCGCACTCTGATTGGGTAGATGAGACGTAAGTCACAACACGGTTGTTCAGCCTGGAGTCACACGTGTGCCGCACAGGACTGAGAAGGAAACCCGCCTCTGTATTATCAAAGGACCACGCGGGAGGAATGATGTGGTTAGGACCGGCCTTCTGTAGTCCATACTTCGCTTATCCGCGTACGGGCGGAAGGCATCGTTTGTAGTAACTTTATTGTTGTTGTTTACCTAGCCAGTACGATACAGTCGGTCTTAAGTTAAAATGCAATGAACGGCGGGTTTTAATTGGTTTGAAATACTCTTGAAATCATGTACTTGAACTCGAAAAACGTGTTTGCACTTAGTTTACAACAAATTAGTAACAAAGTGTAAAGTAGCATAAAATACTATGAACTTTTATTTTATGAAATGTAAAGTTTAAAGTAGGCAGGTTTCCATCCAGGATATTTTATGCGCAAAAACACTAACGCTAAAGAGTGGGCGATGGAAACATTGTTTAACGCTAAATGTCGACACAAACCGTTTCCGTTTAGTTTTAACGGATAAAGTCTTTGTCGACACTTATGGTGGAAACATATTTTACGAGCAAGAACGACATTCACGCTATGTTCTGATAGGTGACAGAACGTTTATCGCGTGCCTTTCATACAGTAAACACAAACATGCACACGGTGTAAATCAGTGGCCTGGGGGGTATTCCAGAAAGCAGGTTATGTGACATACCCGGGTAAGTTTAAGGGTAAGTTAGTGGATAACCTCAACTTTCGGTTCCAAAAACGGAGGTTAACTTTCTGGGTATGTACGTAACCATAGCAGCTTACTCTCTGAAGATAACCTGCTACTGAGCAGGTTATGTTCCAGGGTAAGTTTGTTGCAGAAGGTTACTGAGCATGGCGTGCCCTTTTGATGACGATCCTGTGAACGTGGAGGCATAAATTATACAAGGTTTTTTTCGCCGGGAGAGAGTTATAAGACCGCGTATTGATGTCTTTTCATTTCCTAATGATTATTTGAAAAAACGTTATCAGTTTTCAAAAGAATCGTTCATTTACTTAACATCTCTTGAAACCGCATATTGCCAAATGTCACAAACCCAAACCACGGGTCTGCGCTTAGCACAGAAAACATTCTGTACATAGCACTTCGGTTTTTTGCGTCAGGGCATTTTTTGTACAATATGGGCGACGCAGAGCATATAGGAAAGGCAACTGTGTGTAGAGCCGTTCGCACAGTATGTCTGGTACTTAACGCTTCTTACACACGTTTGTACAGTTCCCTGTCCATAAAGCTCTGCGTGTTATTAAAGAGGAATTCCACAGAGTGGTAGGTTTGTCCTTTGTAGTAAAATCTATGATGCATATTTAATATATAGTCATACTATTTATATCTATAGCCTACATGTATTCATCCTGCACACACACACACTTGATACTTCCATATATGACTTTCTATTTCAGGGTTTCCAAATGTAATTTGGAATACATGTAATACATGTATAGTGACAATAAAAGGCATTCATTCATTCATTCATAATTGGGTGCATTGATGGCACCTACATTCCTATTAAAGCTCCTTCAATAAATGAGGAAGACTATGTTAATAGATAGATAGATAGATGTCTTTATTGTCACTATACAAGTACAGCGAGATAGCGGAGGAAATCTATTCATAGTATCAATGTGCAGGTAACTTGATTTTGTATCCTTAATTTTTTGCCTTGTTAAAATCATCAAACTCATTACTTTTTTCCACTAACTATAGGTAATCATTACAGGACAGTACAATGCTGGTTACCACTGGTTGCCCTCAGATGGGGTGAGGGGAGGTGGTGGTGGGCTCCCGCCAGTTAGACGGGCTTCAGCCTTTTTTCTATTAGCTACATGACAGAAAGAATATACTAAATCGTGTTTAATAAATAGTTAAGTGATCGTGTAATCAATAACCTTTTTGCAGAATGTTTTTGTGTTTCATTTTGACTTGGCTCAAAGTTCTTCTGTCTCCAGAAGGATTACACCTTATTAAATAAGAAACCATATATTCCTAGTCGATACACATTGTTATTTTAACCTAAAGAAATGAATGGCAGGAAAAGTAAATGCTTTCATAGTGATTTAACAGTAAAAAGGATGCGGAAGGGTTATCCTTTTTACTGTTAAATCACTATGAAAGCATTTACTTTTCCTGCCATTCATTTCTTTAGGTTAAAATAACAATGTGTATCGACTAGGAATATATGGTTTCTTATTTAATAAGGTGTAATCAAAATGAGTTTGATGATTTTAACAAGGCCAAAAATTAAGGATACAAAATCAAGTTACCTGCACATTGATACTATGAATAGATTTCCTCCGCTATCTCGCTGTACTTGTATAGTGACAATAAAGACATCTATCTATCTATCTATCTATCTATTAACATAGTCTCCCTCATTTATTGAAGGAGCTTTAATAGGAATGTAGGTGCCATCAATGCACCCAATTATGAATGAATGAATGAATGAATGCCTTTTATTGTCACTATACATGTATTACATGTATTCCAAATTACATTTGGAAACCCTGAAATAGAAAGTCATATAGGGAAGTATCAAGTGTGTGTGTGTGCAGGATGAATACATGTAGGCTATAGATATAAATAGTATGACTATATATTAAATATGCATCATAGATTTTACTACAAAGGACAAACCTACCACTCTGTGGAATTCCTCTTTAATAACACGCAGAGCTTTATGGACAGGGAACTGTATAAACGTGTGTAAGAAGCGTTAAGTACCAGACATACTGTGCGAACGGCTCTACATACAGTTGCCTTTCCTATATGCTCTGCGTCGCCCATATTGTACAAAAAATGCCCTGACGCAAAAAACCGAAGTGCTATGCACAGAATGTTTTCTGTGCTAAGCGCAGACCCGCGGTTTGGGTTTGTGACATTTGCAATATGCGGTTTCAAGAGATGTTAAGTAAATGAACGATTCTTTTGAAAACTGATAAGGCTTTTTCAAATAATCATTAGGAAATGACAAGACATCGATACGCGGTCTTATAACGCTCTCCCGGCGAAAAAAACCTTGTTTAATTTATGCCTCCACGTTCACAGGATCGTCATCAAAAGGGCACGCCATGCTCAGTAACCTTCTGCAACAAACTTACCCTGGAACATAACCTGCTCAGTAGCAGGTTATCTTCAGAGAGTAAGCTGCTATGGTTACGTACATACCCAGAAAGTTAACCTCCGTTTTTGGAACCGAAAGTTGAGGTTATCCACTAACTTACCCTTAAACTTACCCGGGTATGTCACATAACCTGCTTTCTGGAATACCCCCCAGGTGTGTATGCAGGTTTTTGGGATAACTTGTAGGTCAGCTGTTCAAACCCAGGTGTGAGGATTCTTTCAGCCAATCAGTCCTCTAATTAGTAATCCAATTAGGCAGTTGCAGCGAAAACCCGCATACACACTGGCCCTTTGCGGATAAGATTGGGTACCCCTGGTGTAAATAGAGCGGTGGACTGTTGTCTTGGCAGACACCAAATGCTTCTCCCACTACTCTACATTAGGCGCAGGTTGCCAGTTTGTACAGAGCAATTGCGATGAGCTTTCAGGTCGGAACTGATGGTCGATGGCTGCCTATTACTGGCCCAATAAAAGGTCATACGTGCCGGCATTCAAATGTAGAACTGGACATCCTAAGATGTTTAAGCCAGAAGTTTGGTATAAAATGGTTCGCTACTACAGCATCCTAAAATGTTATTTTGTTTTGGCGGTGCTTTCTTTGGAAGGTGAACACGTACAGTTTTAACTAATTGAGCTGACAACATCATTTTAAAATGCCAAATGCACATCAGTTCGCTGTACAGGGAGTCTCCAGCTTACGAACGAGATAATAATAGTAACTACATACTTTACTGTACTGCACCTCGAGCCGACGAAACGCTGAAGATGCGCAACATTTTCACGAGCGTCACAAAGTAGTACGTGCATTCGTTATTACAAACCATTGTATTTAACCCGAATTTTTAATATAATACGATTTATGGTAATTCATCCGAATGTACGAGTTGTCCGTAAGCTGGACGTTCTTAGTCGGGGGACTGCCTGAAGATCCTTTCCATTTTGCCATGGAACTCCTGTTATTTGAATATCGAAATAAGAGAAGTCGAGCGTATACATTTCATCGATACATGTGCAGCTCTGGATGAAAACATGCCTGAAAGAGTTTTTTGACCATAAAGCGAAACGGATTTTCTCCGGATATTACGTCATGACGCATGCCTTTTTATCGATAAAAGTCAGTTTTATGGAAACGCAATGATAACAAGAAATTTCGCTAAAGTTTTTGGCGTACGTCTTTTGTTGTGTCGCTAAGAATATACGAATCAAGTGTTAAACATAAAACAGAGCGAAATCCAAGAGAAACGTAGGAAGTGAAAAAATCAATGAATTAATCTTTTAGATGACCTAATAGGTTCACTGAAAACAATACTGATTCCCATCCCCAGTAGTGAGGTAAAATTAAAACAACACGGGAAAAAAATGGTGTGATTTAACATTTTTAAAAAGTAAACGGTTTTAAATGGTGATGCACACGTGACTAAGGCCACGTCCCATTTCCGATTACGTCACCGAGGGTTGAAAGGTACTGAGTGTGCGTATTGATGATCTTACAGTTCTGCGGCAGGCACTGTGTCTTAGAAAGGGAGGTAGGCATTTCTTTTTTTTTATTGTCGCGTTTCGGCAGGTATGTTGAGAATAATGCGAATTCATTGGGGCGTTTGATAAAAAAATTTGTAATTGGTTTTGAAACTCACTAACTTTCATTGATACCCGAAGGTTCTAGCAGATGGTTGCTAGACTGTGGGTCGCTGGTCACTTAGTACACGTAAGCGTTAGCCGGGTTTGAAATGTTTTCGTTGAACAATATCAAGCATTCTTTACATTGTTCGCTTATGTTTCATTTTGTCGTCATTTCTAAGTACTGTGATGTTTAATTGTGTTATAATCTAAAATCAAGGTTACCGTTTCATCGTAACTAGCAATTGTAGCTAACGGTTGCTTTTTGCGGACACGTAAGCGTTGGCTTACGATGGGAAGTTACATAGGGTGACCAGATAATCCATGTCAGGGAGGACACTTTGAGCTACTTCGGGTTTTACAAACTACTTTCAAATTGAAAGGCTCCTGTGCTCGGCTAAATAGTTCAGCTCTTCTTGTGCTTTGACTGGTTTGTTTCGTTGACTGAAAGACTCATCCAGCTGTTTCACATTAGCATTAGTGACACATGCATGATTATAGGAGACTGACCAATCAGCACAAAGCAAGAGCTCAGTGCTCAAGTGAAATTCGGGTCCTTTTAATTGAAATGGTAATTTACAATTCCTGTCCTAGCTCAGAGTGTCCTCCCTGACATGGATTATCTGGTCACCCTAAAGTTACATCTCGCAACTTGAAATTTTCACCTTCATTTTTGGACTGTAACTGTAAATGTACCGCAATAGTCGCTTGTTTGGTCTTATTCATTATCACTGTCATCCTCACATTTTCCCCAAATTAGTGAATCTATATTTTTTTAAATTAACTGCCTGGCAAGAGCCGGGGCAGTCCCATACGATGAAGTAGTCTACATTGTTGGATTTTCAGTGAATGTGATGATCCCTTATACACTTCCTGATTGATAGTGTGATATTTTTATTATTATTTTTTAAATGCCTCTTTTTCTCCTTCCATCCAGATGGGGACACTACGTGCATTTGTTCTGTTGGTTGCACTGGGGTTGGTGACAGGAGAGGAGGGGGCTCGGCTCTTGGCTTCCAAGTCTCTACTGAACCGATATGCAGTAGAGGGCCGGGACCTAACGTTGCAGTACAACATCTACAATGTCGGCACCAGGTCTGCTGCTAGTGCCTCCTTTCTCACAGTTGACCTTACCCACATCATTCTGTATTCCATCAAGATCTTGTACAGTTCAGTGCAGCATAGAGCCTTGCTAAAACTAACGCAGGGCTTATTGATATGCTCTGCTGATACATTGGTGTTTACCTGTCTTTAGTATCAGATAAATTGACTTGTCATGGAATAGAATTGTACCTTCAGTAGAGATGAAATGGTACGGAAATTTAATGTTACGTTTATAGTGACTAATATGATCATGTTTGCCATAAAACCCAAACTCAACATCAGATGTTTTGTTGTGCTTTTTACAGTGCTGCCCTAGAGGTGGAGCTGTCTGATGATTCCTTTCCACCGGAGGACTTTGGCATTGTATCTGGAATGCTAAACGTCAAATGGGACAGGATTGCACCGTATCCTTAATCTGTGCATTTGAAGTGGAGAGTATGTGCTGTCACTTTAAGCAGCCTTTGAAAATGGTCTGATTGTCCTGTTTGTAGAAACACTTAGTTTGATGCGCGTGTGGGTGTAGCTCAGCATTGGGGGAAAATAAGTGAAGAGAGAGAGAAACAGATCTGAGGCCACACTTATCCCCTACTTCACCTGTCGCCAGGTGAAAAGAATTCCCTTGATAATGAATCCAATACTGACACTGCCCACCTCCCACAACCACGGCACTGCCACTGCCGGGCCGATGGGAGCGCATAGGGACGTAACACCTTCCCTAAAATAGACTCACTCAGAGTTTCAAACGACAAAGGAATAGAAAAAACACTTGAAGCCTGATGTCACCCCATCCCATCACTACTCCATCCGCTCCCTGCATCCTGGGCCCCTAGGTAAATGAAGGGATACAGGGAGAGGAAGAAAGGGGAAGTAAAATGGTTTCACTTGGCTCTGGACAAGGCATCAGCCTTCGAAATCCTTGGAATTCCTGACTTGTCATTTTCTCGTACTTTGCTTCTCCTCCTTAATGCCCCCACCTCAGAGCCAGCAATGTATCCCATACAGTGGTATTGCGCCCCCTCAAGGCTGGGTACTTCAACTTCACTTCTGCATCTGTCAGCTACGTGGCCCAGGAAGGGGGACAAGTTGTGGTAAGGGACCAACTTTTCAAATCTGCCAAAAAGAGCATTAATATGTCAAGGTATGTCATCACCTTGAATAGTGTTATGTGCTTGTAGCTTTGGCTTCTGACTGTCTTCACCCTCGTCACAGGTTGGGTACACAAGTGCCCCTGGACAGGGTGGTATTCTGGCCCAGAGGGAATTTGACAGGCGCTTCTCTCCTCATTATGTAAGTTGCATTTCCTTTTAAAGGAGCATTTAAAACTAAAGGTAGTGTGATCGTTTAGGTGGATAATGGACAGTCTAGGGCATCTGAACATTTAGTGCATGTTTTGAGCAAACCCTCAATCACAAATCTTATGGCCTGGCAGTATTCAATGCTGAACTGATTTTGACTGGAACACCCAGCCAGTGCTTCTGTCCTTTTGACCCTGGGACCTTTCTGTATTCTGTACTGGCCTTGTAACAGGTGTTTCATTGGCTAAATGGCAACTTCATATGCTCATTCTCTACTCGCACCCTTTTCCCCCTCAGCTGGACTGGGCTGCTTTTGGGGTCATGACCTTGCCATCCATTGGCATCCCCCTACTCCTCTGGTACTCCAGCAAGAGGAAATATGACTCTCCCAAGACCAAGAGGAACTAAATGGCTTTAGGGTGGGGAATGGTGTTGGTAGAAGGGTTTAAATTAGGCTTATGGGTAGTTTGGGAGGTAGAAGGAAGGAAGCAACCATGGAAGCACAGGAGTAAAATACCCATATTGGGGTGTAAAAGATGAAAGGGGAGGGGGACGCACAGGAAAAAAGCCAGTCATCCTAAAGTAAGACTGCTGGGTGCTTTGCCTCACTGCCTCCTGATACCGTCTTAATCTGGAATGAATTGTGTTCTGAAATCATATTGGGCTGTGTATCGATATTGGTAAATGGTCAGTGTGCCCCAGTGACTTGTCAGCTTTTTGGAATAAAGGAGTTTTTACAAATTGACTTGTATGGTTGGTTAGAGTGACACCCACTTTTAGGCAGTAGCATCGCTACAAAAACAATTTGTTTTTCAACATTTCCAGTACCGTGGTCGTAGCATTGCCACTATCAAACCTGAATAGCTTTTATATAGCAAAGCTCTCTATTCAGTCAAGTAGCAGCACAGCTCTAACAAGTGTTACATGGCTACCCTTCAGTCACCTAAGGGGAGTGGTGGTCAGCCAGTGAGGTTGGGGATAGATAGATACTATATATATATAGTATCTATATATATAGATACTATATACATATACATATACATACACTGTGTGTGTGTGTGTGTATGTATATATATATATATATATATATATATATATATATATATATATATATAAATTATTTATTATTCAGTTTAATTTTCCATGTACTTTACTAATATCTCTACTAATTTGCTCCAGAAATGGAGACTAATGCTGGTTACTTCATTGTAGTTAGCCATGCAGTTGAATTTGCCTGCAGGCAAATTTTAATTTCCAGCCCTGCTTATGTTAAATTCCATTGCTTATTCCAATGCCAGCTAGCTATTTTAAGATTTGTAATCTGACATTTGTCAATCAGGCCATCATTTGAGTTGTCACCAACCTAGTTAGCTACCAAGCTAGCTACACTGCCTGCTGTGTACTACTATTCTCTGTACTGACATGCTTCCATTCCATTTCCCAGATCATGGTTTGCTTTTAAAGTTAACATACACACTCATAAGCACCTATAGTGGTATAAATCGATGTGCTGTAATGAAGAACCAGGGCTGCCAACTCTCACTCATCTGGCGTGACACTCATGCTTTCTGACTCTGAAATAAATCTTACAGCAAATCTATATTATAAACTTAAAATATATATCAAATGTGTTGGGGTAGTTGGCAAACCCTACAGACTTCACAAAGTAAAACTCTTACATCTAAATGTAAAAATCTCATGCTAGCCAGCTGACCAAAGTTGGCTACTCTGAAGTATTGGATATCAAACTAATACAAAGGTAAGAAATTCCAGTATATGTATTGTCTATATGTATTGCTTCTATATGAGATGCAGATAATTCATTTCTTTGGTGTACTTACAGTGGACTCTTGCTATTGTAGTTTTTGGAATTCCATGTGACTTGTGAGAAAGTGAAAATAATTTGAAAATGGGTTTAGTAGACTTGCTGGTACTTTTTAAAATGAAAAATCAGCCTGAAGTGGCAGTTCACCCCAAAACTGAAAGATGTATTTCATTAATAGGTGGTTTTGTTGGGAAGTTGTCTAGTTTTGGACATATCTGCATTAGAAATGCTGGCCTTCTCTCGAATGTAAGGGGAGTGAATTGCATTTTTTCTGTGGTGATTAAAGTGCCAGAAAAATAAATTTGAAAAATTGAGCAGCTATCATGACCTGGTTACTCAAGATAATCCACTGACTTTATAGTGAACTGCCTAATGTTAACTATTTTCTTCTACCTAATTCTGCACACCAACTGAATCACTGAAGATGCACCCCGGCGATATCTTTTGCGCTTTTGGACTAGGACTGTGAGGTGTGGAGGGTTTTTTGTGACAATATTCAATATATAAATGTCATTTAAATGGTCGTTTAAAATTTTTAATTAAGTGATTATTTATAAATGTCATTTAAATGAAAAATTTAAATTGTAATTTAAACGACTATTTAAAATACATTTTAAATGATACAAGCAGCCATATAATCCGTCGAAGTCATCCATCAAATTCAGTGGGCGGGCTCTAAACAAACCGTAACATATGATTGGTTTCATTGCAAATTAAGTTGCAACACATCCGCGGATCGTATCAGCCGCAGATATGGGGGACTACGTATACTGTGGTAAACCTTTAGAGGACTGTAGTAAAACTTTTATCGTTATGTCATGAGTTGCATAGTTATCCTAAGGTTGGGAGAATTTAAGATTTTGGAAAGTTACGTAGTCTGTATAATACACTTTTGCTCTCTTTAATCCTCACGCCTACCCTGGGGTCAAATTGACCACAAAGGCACATGTCAGGTGACTTGTTATAGTAACATAACTCTTACACGCTTCTACAATAATTAAGTTATAATAGATACAATGACTTAGGAAGTGCTTATTTGTAATGCCTGTAATCCGTAATACGATTTCTTTAATAATCATTATATAATATAATGATTTATTGTTTTTATATGGATTTGTAAATATTTATTAATTTACAGCCTGTGTACAGGCCTGTGTGTGTGTGTGCGCGCGCGCGCGTGTAGTGTATTTCTTTAGATGCAAGATCTAGTTCAAAGTATGTCTCCGTTCCTCTCCTGTCTCAGGTTAATCAGCGCCCTGCCCAATGAAGTATGTGGAAGTAAAGATAAAGTCGATGTGACAGAAACATGCCTACATTACCTTATATGGGAACATTTGCTTTTGATCGACTTCCAGGTTTCACGTTCAATCCCTAAGTTGTTGCTGCGTCACATTGCTATGTGGTTACTATTATTTGCTGATATGTAGCTGAAAGGAATGTTTACATAACTTAGAACAAATGACATACCAGGCAATTTGAACTACGTTCATTATGATTCCACAGGAAACGGGCGGAGTTTATTTTAAGGGTGCGCACTTAACTTCTCACAGCGCCTGAAAGAGTAGTTCGTCGGTGTCAGGCACTTGTACATAGTGGGAAAACGATTTTTTTTAATACGACGGATTAATTTTAAATTACCTCCCACGCTCGTATTTTCAAAGGTGAGTTCTTTCTTTATTTCCATATAGCCTAGTTGTTTCATACTTTTCTTTTAAAATGTGATTAATTAGTATTCATTAACTTAAGCAACTTCAAAAGTAAAATTTACGCTGTGTTCGGTTTTCTTTTCTATGGTGGTTGCAGTTAATTATATATTTGTAATTTATGTAAATGTGAACCACGCAGTTTTACTGTATTTTAACTCAGAGGTTGCGACGTGGAAGAAAAAAAAATCGATAGAAAGCCATTTCAAAATGCGACATCGTCACATTCTTTGTCATTATCGGCATCATATGTGTATTTTACAATACTAGATTCGGGGATATCCGTGCTTGGTTCACTGTCCTTTTACCATCAAACTTATAAACTGCAAACATATTTGTGAAATTAAAGAAGCAAAACTAGTTAAATTATATACCCAAGAAGAATCTGTGAAAATGTGTAATGCTCATTTATCCAGAATTAGCGCATGCTTTGGACGATGGGTACGGTTTAAAAACTCAACAAAGCGATAAAATAGTTTCGGTATCTGCTGGTGATTATTAATCTACATACTACAGCTTCTCTTCATTTTTACTGCCATTGGAATGTTGGTGGACGTGGGAAAAACCTGTTTAGGAATGTATAGTTAGGCAGTCTATGATATACAGCCATGGAAAAAATTAAGAGACTGCTCTATATTTTCAAACAAATCTGCATTTTTAAATCCTGGTTTAATCCTGGTTCTGCTGGCAGAAGGCTAAATGGCTGGTTGCTTTCAGGTTCAAACTTTCTAAGACAGCAGTACACAATAATAAGGTGAAGCAGAAGACTTTGAGGATAACCAGAAACCAGCCAGGTAAAGGGCGGAAGCAAGGAATTTTGTAAATTACTATTTAATACAGGTTTGAGAGCTTTGTATAGGGCAGGGGTGGGAAATCTTTTCAGCAAAGGGACGGTGTGTATGCGGGTTTTCGCTGCATCTCCCTAATTAGATTACTAATTAGAGGACTGATTGGCTAGAGTCCTCACACCTGGGTTTGAACTGCTGACCTAAAGGTTATCCCAAAAACCTGCATACACACTGGCCCTTTGCAGAAAGGATTGCCCACATCTGGTATGGGGACACAGGATCTGGGAGATGGGAGGTTGTATCCTCCAATATTTAATATTTCTTCATTTGTCCCTCCCTAATAAATAGACCTTTAAATTTAAAGTTGTATCATCATCAACATCAAACACTCTTCTATGCTCTTGGCTTTCATTTTTAAGCACTTGTCAAATTGCGGTCATTGCTGTGCTATTTCTGGTACATAGGGCCCAAGTAGGGTAAATGTCCACATATTAAAATAAATTCACAATTCCATTTCACACAAAACATACAGTATAGTTTTTGGACTTGGGGAGGAAACTGGAATATTTGAGAGAATGTACATGCAAACTCTGTACATGGAGAGCCATACCTGAATTCAAATTCAAAACCTTGGAGACAGTATTTGCTGTGCCCACACACCGCCACAAAGTTCTAATTCTTCATTCTAATCCACAGGGACTTACCTGAAATATGAATTTATTACTGCTAACTGGGTAGTGCTGTTACTTCCAGCCTCCACAGCAGGGGTTTTTAATCCTGGCCCTATTCAGTGTAAGTGAAGTTTACATGTTTTCCCCATTTTGTGACGCGTTTCCTCTAGGTACTCTGGGCTCCTCCCAAAGTCCAAAGTCACGAGTGTCTCAAAATTGTTCATATGTTGTGTGTTCCTCCATATGCCATCCAGGGTGTTCCCCTTCCCTGTGTCATATATTTTCTGGGAAGGGTTCCAAGGCTCTTTTATAACTTTTGGATGGTTGGAAAATGTATGGATAATTACTTCTAAAAACCCTGTGTTCAGGTGATCTGTGCAGGGGAATTTAGAGCTGATGCAGAGTATTATGGACATTAAGGGATCATACATTTGTTACTCTGTGTGTTCACCTGAAATAGGTGAACCGAGTATGCTGGGTACAGATCAAGCTTAACTATAAGGACTCTTGAAGCTGTTGTCTTACAGATCTGTTGTAGCTTGGAAGAGGATTGTCTCCGAGAGCGAGGGTAGCCTCTGTGCTGTAGCATGTTCCCATTTTTCCCTTAGAGGTCTTAGATATGATTTATTGTATCATTGGTTAACAGCATTTCTTTTGCCTGTTTCTTAATCTTACCATAATTTTGTTTGTGCAGTAAAATATCCTGCTCTATAAGCTGTCAACTTATATTACTCAATAAACAAAATGTTGCTTTATGTAGAATTTGGTATAATGTAGTGATGTTAATCATTGCTCAGATTCTGGTGCTGATTTTCAGGCAGGGCAGCACACTGGTGCAGCATGGGAGGACAGTGAATGATCATGAAGTAAGGAGGACACTAAGAACAAAAGATCAGCATGTCGGTCTTCAGACTGGAGAAAGTGGAAGACTTCTATGAAATTGGTAAAGTGATTGGCAGGTGAGCAAATGATCATAGCATCCATTGCAATTTCTCATTGTTACTGTTCAGTCACCGCTTCATTGATCATCCCTTTATTGCACTCTGTTTTTGTGACAGTGGACACTTTGGGCAGGTTCGGGATGTGCGAGAGCGGTCCTCTGGGACTCACTGGGCGGGAAAATTTCTGAAGGTGAAAAAGGTCATGGACAGTGGCCCAGGGCTGGACAGAAGGAGGGTGGAAGAGGAAGTGGAAATCCTACAGGCCCTGCAGCATGAGAATATCATGGCCTTGCAGGATGTGTTTGAGGAAGCAGCAGAGCTGGTGCTCATCATGGAGCTGTGAGTAAAGCATGAGCTTGGGGGAAGTGGAAGGGACATGTAATCCTATTGTAGCTGCTTGGACCTGTGTGGTTTTAATGAATGTCCTCAGCTTCTGTACACATGCTGGAGTAGGCCCTCATTATGTGTTGCAGATTAATTTAACACTTCTTGCTCACTACTTAAACAATTCTTGTAGTTTGTGGTATTGCCATCATGGAGTAGGCACAGATTGAAAACTAATTGTAATAACTGGGCAAAAATAAATTACCTGTCAGTGTGGTTCAGCTTGTAGGAATGATAAAAGTAGCAGTTTTCTGCCAACCTGTTACAGGAATCAGTTGCACCTTGTCAATAAATAATTTGTTAAAGGCACAAGTTTTATTTTTAACATGGTGAAGCTTGCAGCAAATCAACCATTTAACCATGTTAATCTCTGGCTGGTCTTATTTAGACTGTGAAGAAGCTTTGTAAAAGACCATTACTGTCTGCTAGGTGCAAGTGGAAACATGCTTGAAGTCAGTCTGAATGGCATGCCACAACAGCATCCATCTGAAATTGAGGAACAATTCACCTTCTAAACAGTGAAGACTGTTTTCTTCTCCTCATCTCCTGTGCTCTTCCTCTCTGCAGAATTACTGGGGGAGAGCTATTTGACTATATAGCTGAGAAGGAGAATCTTTTGGAAAGTGAGGCCATCGTATTCATCAAGCAAATCCTACTGGGAGTCAAGTACATGCACAGCAAGCAGATTGTGCACTTTGATCTCAAGGTAGTACTTCAGCTCAGCTATATTGTTCACTGTAGTCTAAAATCAATTTATGATTACAGTAATCATGCTTGTTCTGCACATTCTGCACTCTGATTTATGTGACATGGCACTGTCACTTAAAGTTCATTAAATTATGTGTTATATGCACTGTCCCTTCAGTTACATTCTACAGTATAATCTATGCAACATGACACTGTCTTCTCAGTTATTTCTACACTGTAATCTACGCGACATGGCACTGTGTCCTCTCAGTTACATTCTACACTGTAATCTATGTGACACA